>NW_019154086.1:94231865-94657609 GCF_002288905.1 Enhydra lutris kenyoni
GATGCGGGGCTCGATCCCAGGACTCCAAGATCATGACCTGAGCCGAAGGCAGCGGCTTAACCCACTGAGCCACCCAGGCGCCCCAGCTTTGTTCTTTTTTAAGACTGCTTTGGTTATTCAGGTTCTTTTATGGTTTCATACAAATTTTAAGATTTTTCTAGTTCTGTGAAAAATGCCATTGGAATTTGGTGGGGATTTCATTGAATCTGCAGATTACCTTGGGTAGTATGGTCATCTTAACAATCTTAATTATTTCAATCCATGAGCATGATCTATCTTTTCATTTATTTATGTTATCTTCAATTTCTTTCCTCAGTGTCTTATAGTTATCAGAATGCATGTCTTTCACCTTTTTGCTGAAATTTATTCCTAGGTATTTTATTCTTTGGATGCGCTTGTAAATTGGGATGGTTTTCTTAATTTCTCTTCCTGGTACTTCATTATTAGTGTATAGAAATACAGCATATTTCTGTATATTAATTTTGTATCCTGAAACTTTACTAAATTAATTAATTAACTTTAATAGTTTTTGGTTTGATCTTTAGGTTTTCTGTATATAATATCACATCGTATGCACATAGTGACAGTTTTACTTCCTCTTCACCAATGGGAGTGCATTTTATTTCTTTTTCTTGTCTGATTACTATGGCTAAGATTTCCAATACTTCATTGAAAAAAAAATTGTGAGTTTGGCCATTCTTGTTTTGTTCTTGAAGTTAGAAGAAAAGCTTTCAGGTTTTCATAGTTGAGTATGATGTCAGCTGTGGGTTTGTCATATAAGGCCTTTATTATGTTGTGGCATATTTCTCTATACCTACTTTGTTGAAAGTTTTTATCATGAACAGATGCTGAAACTAGTTAAATGTTTTTTCTGCAACAAATGAGGTGATAACATGAATATTATCCTTTGTTTTGTTGATGTGGTGTATTGCACTGATTGATTTCCAGATATCGCACCATTCTTGCATTCTTGGAATAAATCCCATTTGACCATGATGTATGATCTTTTTAATGCATTGAGGAATTCAGTTTGCTAATATTTTGTTGAGGATTTTTGTGTCTATATTTATCAAGAATATTGGCTCCTGAAGTACTTTTATAAAGCGGGACCCAGAGAGCACCGAGCTCCTTGGAGCCGTTTGGCAAGACATGTTCCACAAAAACAGGAAGAGAAACCCTTCCAGAGTGTTTCTGTCTCTTGCTATTACACCGCAGGAGGGTTTCATAACCACAAACGGTTCCTCTTCCCAGAGCTGCTAACCTGGGCGAGGAATGTACTCAGGAATCCCTTCTCCCCGTGGCTAGAAACTAGGTCAGCCGATGCAGGGGGACCGCATAGTCCACCACTGCTTTCGGAAAGCAGCAAGAAAACAGCCCTCCTTTGGCTGTTCACAGATGCCAATAAAAAAATTCCACTATTTTTGGAGTGTCTTTGCCTGGTTTTTGTGTCGGGGTAATACTGCAGAGTGAATTTACCTTGCAGAGTGAATTTGGAAGCATTCCTTACACTGTAATGTTTAAAATAGTGTGAGAAGGATAGGCATTAAATTATCTTTAAATCTTTGGTATAATTTACATGTGAAGCCATCTGGGAGTGGGCTTTTGTTTGTTAGGAGATTTTTCTTATTGTATTTTAATTTCATTACTAATAATTAGCATGTTCAGATGGTTTATTTCTTCCTGATTCATTCTTGGAAGCTTGTCTCTAGGAAATTATCCATTCCTTTTAGGTTGTCCAATTTGTTGGCACCTAATTGTTCGTAGTAGCCTCTTACAGTGCTTTGTATTTCTGTGGTAACAGTTATAACTTTTCCTCTTTCACTCCTGATTTTATTTATTTAGATACCTTCTGTTTCTCTCTTTTATGTATCTGGCTAAAGTTTACTTATTTGATATTTTCCCAAAGAACCATCTCATAGTTTCACTGTTTTGTTTTTTTGTTTTTTTTGTTTTTGTCTGTTTCTATTTAATTAATTCTGCTTAAACCTTTATTATTTATTTCATTACAATAACTTCAGGCTTCATTTGTTCTTCTTTTTTGTTCCTGTAGTTGTGAGATTGGATGGGTTTTTTGAGATTTTTCTAATTTTGTTTTGTTTTGTTTTCTGAGGCAAACCTACAGAGCTCTAAACTTCCTTCTTAAAATTGCTTTTGTTGTGTCCCATAGATTTTGGAATATTGTGGGTTTGTTTTTTTTTCCATTTTTGTTAGTCTTTTTTTTTTTTTAAGATTTTTTATTTATTTAGTTGACAGGCAGAGACCACAAGTAGGCAGAGAGGCAAGCAGAGAGAGAGAGAGGGAAGCAGGCTCCCTGCCGAGCAGAGAGCCCAACGCGTGGGGCTTGATCCCAGGACCCTGAGATCATGACCTGAGCTGAAGGCAGAGGCTTTAACCCACTGAGCCACTCAGGCGCCCCACCATTTTTGTTAGTCTTAAAGTATTTTTTTATTTCCTCTTTGATATCTTCTTCAATCCATTGGTTGTTTAGTAGCATGCTGTTTAGCCTTCACATGTTTGTATTATTTTCTATTTTTCTTCTTGTGATTGATTTCTATTTTCATACCACTGTGGTTGGAAAAGATGCTTGATATGATTTCAAGCTTTTTAAATTTATTAAGACTTGTTTTATGGCCTAACTTGTTCTAGCTTTGAGAATGTTTCATGTGCACTTCTAAAAATGTATATTCTGATGTTTTCAAAGGTAATGTTCTCTCTTTCTCTTTCTTTCTATATATATATAGATCTCTCTCTCTCTCTCATATATATATACATATATGTATATATATATATATAAAACCAGTAAGACTTAATATATGGATATTAACTTAATATATGGATATTAAGCCTTACTGATCTAATATGTCATTTAAGGCCACTGTTTCGATTTTTTTTTCTTTTTCTTTTCTTTTTTTTTTTGGTCTGGATGATCTATCCATTGATGTAAGTGCAGTGTTAACATCCCCTGCTAAGATTGTATAACTGTCATTTTAACTCTTTATATCTGTAAATATTTGCTTTATATATTTAGGTACTTCATGTTAGATGCATAGATATTTGTCATTGTTATATCCTCTTGTCAGATTGATCTTTTCATCATTATAGAATTCCATTTTCACAGCAGCTTTGATCCTAGTAAAATTCCACCATCATCTTGCTACTAAGTAAGCTCCAATCAGTTCCTGATTCTTTTTTGTAACAACTTTATTGAGTTGTGATTCACAACTCTTGATTTTAGCATATTAGTATGTGCTCACTGGCAACTTCTTTGTCTTCTTTGGAGAAAATCCTGTTTAGATTCTTTGTCAGATTCAGATTCATTTTTTAATGGGTTTTATTTGCCCTTTTATAATTGAGTATACTGTATATTCCAGATTAGCTTCCTTTTCAGATAAGTAATTTAACAATTTTTTTTCAGCTTTGTGCGAGGATTTCACATTTTCTTCAAGGGCTTTATCAAAAGCGTTTGTGGTTTTTTTAAATACATAAACTTCAGCTTAAATTTTTCTTGTTGCTGCTTATGCTTTTTTGCCCTAAGAAACCTTTGCCAAAAAATGTACTTTTAAACCCATATATGGTAATAATGGTATTTTTAATATATTGTGCTGGGTTCATTGAATATCCATATGTAAATTTAATGATGTTAGGCCACTTTCTTATACTATACACACATATTAATTTAAAATGGATCAACACCTACGTATAAGAGCTAAGTTATAATATTCTTAGAATAAAATATAGAAATAAATCTTCCTTTGCAAAAAAGCTCACACACACACACACACACACACACCCCATTTATCATGATGAGCATTGAATAATGTATAGAATTATTCAATCATTATATTGGACATTTGAAACTAGTACAATGCTATATGCTATTTATACCTCAACAAAAAATAAACATTCTTTTTCCACTGAATTGTCTGGCATCATTGTTGAAAGTAAGTTGACTGTAACTGGACTCTCAATTCTATTTCATTGACTTATAAAATCTGTATATCTATATGACTGTGTTATGCCGGTACCACACAGTTTTATTTACCTTAGCTTTGTAGCATATTTTAAGTTAAGTTTTCAAGGTTTTTTTGTTTGTTTGTTTTGTTTTTTGTTCTCATTCAAGTTTTCTCAGTGTCTCTTCCATTTCCATATGAATTTTAGGATAAACTTGTGAATTTTTCTGCAAAATATAGTTGGAAGTTTGAGAGAGATTACTTTGAAGCAGTAGAGCAAATTTTGGAGTATTGTCATTTTAGTAGTATTAAGTCTTACAATCCATAAACATGGGGTATTCTCCCATTTATGTCTATTTTAATTTCTTGAAAAATATTTTGTAGTTCTCAGTGTATATGTTTGTACTAAAGTAATTTATTATTTTTGTTGCTATTGCAAATAAAATTGTTTCATTTATTTTATTTTTAGAAGTTTATCATTAATGTGTAGAACTAAAATTGCTTTTTGTATACTGACCTCGTATTTTATTGTGTGGATTTCTTGGGATTTTTTATGTACAAGATTATGTCTCCTGCAATCAGAGGTAGTTTTACTACTTCTTTTACAATCTTAATGTCTTTCATTTTATTTCTTGCCTGATTTCCCTGAATAGAAATTCTATGCGGAATATAAGTAGGGATTGTAGGGAGGATAGTCAACATTTTATCACTAAATACAATATTAACCGTGGAGTTTTTATAGATATTCTTTTTCACATTCTGGAAGATTCCTATAGTTTTAGTTTTGGAGTGTGTGTGTGTGTGTGTGTGTGTGTGTGTGTGCATCTTTGGGTGTGTGTGTGTGTGTTTTAATTATGAAGGGGTGTCTAGTTTTATTCAATGAATTTTCTGTGTCTATGGAGATGATTTTTTTCACCAGATGAAATCTACTATTAAACCTCCTAGTGAATTTTTCATCTCAATACTAGAATTAACAATTATTTATTTTTTAAATAATTTCTCTTTATTGATAATCTGTATTTAATAAGACATGATCATCATAATCATCCTACTGTACTATATTTTGTTAAACATGATTTCTTTTCATTAGTTTTTTTTTTAATTTTTACATATCAATAATAGTTAATTAGTACCTTTTGGCCAATGTGACATCTGGGCCCTCTCATACACATTCCCACGTGAATGGGATTATTGTTCTTATAAGGAGACCATGCAGAGTTCTAGCTCCCTCTACCTGAGAGACTATAGCAAGGAATAAGCAGTCTGTAACCCAGAAGAAGGCTTTCTGCAGAACCTGAGCATTCTAGTACCCTGATTTTGGACTTCTATCCTCTAGAACTGTGAGACACATCTTTGCTGCTTATAAACCACACAGTCTTGTGGTATTTTGTTATAGTAACCTGAATTGTCTGAGACAAGCGTGGTATGATAACCCCTGGTATTCTCAGCTTGCCTTTCCTGGCATGGAAACTCACTCTGTGAATGAGCTAAAGCAAGGACAATTGGAATTCCAGTGTTTCTTGCTTTTGCAACCTCATGTAGGGCCTTTGCTCTGCATAGGGGGCTTCATGGTTTAGGAGACCCTAAACTCTCAGCCACTCTTGCTTGAAGTTTAGTCTCTGCTGTGTGTAGTTGGGGATGATGAGATATGCTGGCTGTCTGCCGTTCTTGTGGAGATACCATTGCCCTTAATTGGGAGCTGGGTAGAGTGGGCACTCTACCTTCTTAACCATAAATACCTGGAATGGGACACTTTCTCACAGAGCCAGGGTTGATGGGGAGGGTAGCAGATAATGGCTCCAATGCTGCAGACTTCTTGATCTTCATGATATTATGTGAATATTCCTGAATTAATGTTTCCCAGATACTTCAGATAGTTTGCAAAAGATACTTTTTACCAGTTATGGTTATTTCATTAGGGAAGATGTCTGTAGAGCATCCCAGAAGTGCATCTCTTCCCCAGTGATGACTGTTTGTCTAGCTTTAGATATATTTGATATGGATCATTCTAGTTCATTATGTAATTATTTTAGCATTGTGGGAAATTATTTACAATATTTTCAAATTTTCAAAGCCTTTTTAGCAGATATTAACTGTTAACAAGTAACCCTCTGTGAGAATCATGTCAGTAATATGGTGTACTGTAATTAAATGGAACTATACTTCAAATTTATAAACAAAAATGATTTTCTAAATAAAATCATTTCTATAAAAATGCTCATCAGACACTTAAATTTGCACAGGCTAAGAGATATAAACAAAAACAAATGCATAATGTAAAATATCTTATTTCTTAAAAAATTAAAATCCCTATCTCATGAATTTGCTTGTGCCTAATATTTAAAAATAATATAACAATGTGACAGATGAAAAGTGAAGTCCATCCAAGTGTTGAAAATGTTAGATTACCCCATGGAATTTGAAATTTTTCACTATATGTCCTCTCTCTTTCTCTTTTTCCTGAAAACATGAAAAAATAAATTTCAGTATTAAATAATGAAAGCAATTGCCTATCTTGATATCCATTTCACTAGGAAATTTTGACAGTTAGTGCAAAAAAAAGCATAGACATAAAACTTTTGATCACTTCAGAGTTATTGTTACAGAGGAAGACTAGAAGTCTGCTAATTTCTCCTGTCAAAGAAATGTCTCAGGTTGTTAAAATTAAAAAAAAAAAAAGGTATCATTTAGATAGATATTTATGCCATAACAGTTGTGTTATAAAAATATTTTGGAGGAGATTTTTTAAGCAAATCCATGGTACCAAGTAGTGTTTGGTGTTAGTGAACAAAAGGAAGAAGAGAAAATATTTTAATGCATTAAATGAAATTAAATAAATGACAAATATTTATTTCAGGTGCTACATGAATTTTGTGACTGGATGTTAAAATAAATATATCACCTGATCCAGCATGAATCGCCATGTTATTCATTGCTATCTCTCCCATATACAAAGGCAAATCTGAGGCAGAATAGTTGGTGTCTCATCACCCTGAAGGTGAGTAATAAGTAAAAACATTCAAAAAGAGAAAAAAAAATCTATGATTCTACTCAATCCTATTTTGATTCTAGTTTATTTGTCTCATTGCTATTTTGTGAGATTCAGTTGTATTTATGAATGTAGGCAAACTTCATTCATTACTTTTACTGGTTAAGTAAACCTTGCTTAAAATATATTACAGTAGTGGGGCACCTGGGTGGCTCAGTGGGTTAAAGCCTCTGCCTCCGGCTCAGGTCAAGATCCCAGGGTCCTGGGATTGAGTCCCACATCGGGCTCCCTGCTCAGCAGAGAGCCTGCTTCTCCCCCTCCCACTCTCCCTGCTTGTGTTCCCTCTCTCGCTGTGTCTGTCAAATAAATAAATTAAAAAAAAAAATATATATATATTACAGTAGGGTGCCTGGGTGGCTCAGTTGGTTAAGCAACTGCCTTCGGCTCAGGTCATGATCATGGAGTCCCATGATGGAGTCCCACAGAGTCCCTGCTCAACAGGGAGTCTGTTTCTCCTGCTGACCTCTCTACTTTCATTATCTCTATCTCAAGTAAATAAGTAAATAAATAAAATCTTTAAAAAAAATACATCACAAGATATTTATTTGTCCATTTTTACAGTAAATAAAATCTTTAAAAAATACATCACAGTGTATTTATTTGTCCATTTTTATAGTTGAAGAGTCATTCCCAATTTTGTGTTATTATGAGTATAATGATGTTATAAATCCTTTTGTGTATATTTTGATGGGATATGTATATATTTCCTCTGTGTAAAAGTCGAGTCAAATCCGTTTATCAGAAGAATATAGATACGTGTAGCTTTAGTAGACAGAGTCAAGTGTTTAAAAGAATAATTATACCATTGTACCAATTTATAATTCCACAAATAGAGTATGTATTCCAGATGGTCAGTATTCTTGCCAACACTGGTTATTGCCTGTATTTTTAAATGCTATAGTTTTCAAAAGTTTTTTTCTCGTGGATATTTAGTTGTTTTATATAAATGTTTAATTTGAATTTCTTTTATGGCTAATTAGCAAATTTTCATGTTTATGAATAATTTAGGTAGTTTCTTGTGAACTACATTTTACAGAAATCTGTCCATTGCTGTTGGGCTTTATTTCCCTTACTTACTGATTTTTATATTTTGAAAATTAGTCCCTTTTCAGATATGTGAATTATGGTTCAGGTCACAATGTCAGTGACCTGGGATGAAGGCCTGCTTTGGGCTTTGCACTCAACAGGGAGTCTGCTTGCTGATTCCCTCTCTGCCTGTCTTTGCTTCTCCCGCAACTCACACTTTCTTTCTCTCTCTAAAATAAGTAAATAAATAAATGCTGAAGAAAAGAAAAAAAAAAATAAATGTAGTTATATTTATCAATTCTCCTTATGTTTAGCACTGTTTTTATTATAATTTAAAAATAATTGTTATATAATTATCCTAAACATATTTTCCCACATTTTAATCTAAAAACTTTATTTTTTTTATATTTAAATCACAATCTATCTGAAATTGATTTTTGTGCATAGATTGTGAGTTAGGAATAAGATTTATTTATTTTTCCATGTGAATATGCTATTGACCCAACACAATTTGTTGTTAAGACTATTCTTTACCCACTGCATTTCAGTGTCACAAATGTCAAATATAAGGACGTGATTAATGTAAGACTATTTCTTGACTCCCTTCCAGGGTCTATTTATCTGTCATTGTGCCAACAGTCATTGTATTAATTAGTATAGCTGTAGGGCGGGTCTAACATCAGGTAGTTTAAGTCCTATAGAATAGTCTCACAGATTGTCCTGGGTATTTGCTCCTTATATTTTCATAAAAATTATAGTAGTAGCCTGTCAATTTTGACACAAACTTTCCTGTGATATGATTGGGATTGGAATGAATAGATATATACCTCAAAGACAATATAAAAATGGATTGTTAAGTGCTGAAAGTACTCTAAATAAGAGAGAGATTATAGGGATGATAACTTCATAAAAGATACCTGTTTTATGAGTTTTCCTTTTTATCATAGCATAGGCTTTAGCATAATTAATAAGAAAAGAAGAACATCAGAAATAGAGGGGATCAGGGGTGTCTGGGTGGCTCAATTGCTTAAGTGTCTCTGTTAGGCCCAGGTCTTGATCCCAGGATCCTGGGATTGAGCCTTACATCCAGCCCCACATTGGGATCTCTGCTCAGTACGGAACATGCTGCTTCTTCTGCATGCTACTCTCCCTGTTTGTGCTCTTTCTGTCAAATAACAAAAAAATCTTAAAAAAAAAAAAAAAAAGGAGGAGGAAGGAGAGGAGGAGGAAGAAGAAATAGAGAAGACAAGCAATGATTTTGAATAATGGTTTTACAACACCAGTAAAAATGATCTGGAGATCTTAGATTGATATTAAGGAAGCTTGATTGAAAGAGATGGCTTACTGGTGCATCATTGAAAGAGAAGATTATAATAGTAAGGGTTGGTTGGAGGATCCTAGTGTCTGTGGGTAGGAGCAGGAGAATGAATAATATTACAATAAGCTTAGGGTAAAGGTGATATGGACCAAATTATACTTTGAAAATTTTTTAAAAATCTGAATTTTATCACACCTTTTGCACAGAAGGTTCTATTTTTCAACTGTATTTATTCTTTATTTTTATTGGTGTTAGAAAATATATTAGTTCCTCAAAGAAGACTATGTGTGCCTAGAGCAGTGGGTACAACTATCACAGTTTTCTGCATTGCAGTTCTCTAAGTAAGGTTTAAATCCTATTACATACAAATATTTTGTGTGTGAAAAAAAAAATGTGTTTTTCTTATTACTGCATCTTTAGTGCTTAAAATAATACTAATAAGCATATGATAACTAACAAATAAGCACTAACATTTATTGAGGGATGAAATCTTCAAATTATGAAAAATTTGGTGTTAATATGATGCCCATGAGTTCTGCTAATGTGATATTCAAGTGTAATATCACTTATGTACTCTATAGTCACACTATTCCCAAAAGTGAGCAATGAATGTAACTTAAATATTGCTTTTTAATGAAAATTAGTAAAAACCAGAATAAAATTTATATTGCTATTGCTTGTCCTTCTCCTTTTCTGCAGTCTCTTGACATTTTTAAATTTGGTATGTGTGAAATGAGTAAGTTTCAATAGGAATATTAATTCCTTTGAGTGATTCACACTGCATACACTATAAGTTTTATCAGTGATTTTCCTATATCATTTTTTAAAATCTTCCCTGACATTTTTATTTTTAGTCATTTTATTCATATATATATATATATATATATATATATATATATATACATATACATATATATGTGTGTGTGTGTATACATACACACACACGCGTGCGTGCGCACACACACACACACACACACACACACATATATATATATAATCTCAATATGATATTTGTTTCAATAATTGAGCAGACCATACAGCAATATGGGGGCAGTTGAGCACTTTGGTTTTGGGGGTGGGAGGGGAAAGGAATGAAAATGGTTTTTTGTCTGTTTGTGTCATAAAGATTTTATTTATCTCTTTGAGAGAGAGAAAGAGACAGGGTATGAGCTAGGTGGAGGGGTAAAAGGAGAGGGAGAACCAGACTCCCCACTGAGCAAGGATCCTGGCCCCAGGGCTTGATCTCAGAACCCCAAGATAGTGACCTGAGCCACCCAGGTGGCCCAGAATGAAAATGTTTTGCCGTAGAGGAGAGAGCATTTGGTATAGAGCATAACCCTTGTTCAGGGTCCATGAGAACAGAGAAGCCCAAGGCATCAGTGATATCAAAAAAAAAAAAAAAAAAAAAAAAGGACTAGAGAGGAAAATGAGAGAGAAATAATTTACTTAAAAATTTCCTGGGGTTCTTTCACATACCCTCTGAATTTCACAGATGGGCAAAATCACTCCAGATATCTAATCCTGGAAGAGGAATTCACTCCAGTCTCGATTTATAGTGAAATTGCATGAATTTAATTTTCAAGAAAACTATTTTTCAACTTAATAATATGAAATAAAGCAGAAATAAAGAAACCTCTTTCACTGAATGATCACGGACCTTCAGAAGAAAAACAGATTTGTAATATAATTGCCACTTCTACATTTTGTAAAACATTTGAATATCCAAACATGTTATGGTCACAGTAGTCCTTTGAGTTGTGAATGAAAACACTGTTATTCTTAAATTATGAATAAAGTTACTGAATATCAAATTAGAGAGTTTCATGGGAATATATAGTTCAAAATTTGCATTTTTAGCTCCAGAACTTACTTTCTAGATCCTCATGTTACAATTTTATAATTTATATTACTTTGAGAAAATATAAAATGTTGGATCTCTATTTTTAAAGAGTTGGCATTATAAAGTAAATCTCTTAAAAACAGATCAATAGTTTTATTCAATTGCATAATATAATGAGATTTTTTTTTAAGTTACATAGAGACAAATATAAGTAGTAAAGGAAAGAAAGAATAAAGGTTGAACAAAAAGAAAAGAAAGGAAGAGAGCCAAGAAATATTGATTCCGATTTTTGGATTGAAGAAAACTGCTTTTCTCTACTATTCTGACATAATATGTGAACGCAGGGGTTAGACAGAGGAGAAATTATGAAGACAAGTCTTCCATTTAAACAGTTGACAGATCTATATCATGTTTTCCTATTTTCATCTCTAATAATAATTCTAATCATCATTAGTTCTCTAATGAAAATAATTTGATTACAAATATAATAAAACTTTTTTATAGATAACTTATTTATACTATATATTGTGAACACTTTTAAAAGATAATTTGTTCATATTACAGGTTTTGGCATAGTTTACCAGTTCCTTAATAGGCTGCACGTTTCAATAGGACCCCAGGTTTAAGTGTATTTTGGAGAAAAAAAGAAAAGAATGGCTGAAATATTTAAAGTTTCAGTGAAGCAAAGATTAATAACATATATCTGTATTCACAAGAAAACTTTGTATGCTGTGAGTAATGAAGACATACTGATCACCAAACATGGGAGAAATCTGCACAGGAAAATCAAATTATATCTGCCAGAGAATACCAATGAAGTTCTTCAGTAGTTTTGTTGTTGTTGTTGTTGTTGTTTTTTAAATTATTCAAGGATAATTTGAAACCCACTAAAATGTCTTAATTTCATGTGATACTAGGGTTTCAATGCCTCATAAATATACTCAGGAAATCCATATTATCTCTAATTTTTAATGACCACATGACAAATTGGCTTTAATTAAATTGTATCTTTAAAGTAGTTTATTAAAGATACCAGTAGTAAGAATTGATTCAGAAATTGTATTTTTGTAGTAAGCATATTTTGGAAGATAGAATTTCACCCAGAAAAAAAAAAAGAATAGTAATAACAACAACAAAAAAATCTCACATAAATAAATATATTTGCAGAGAGACACTTCACAAAGAAATATTGGGGAAAATAAACAAACAAAACAAACTTTGGGCACAGTTAAGCTCCAAATATGATAGTACTAATGGCAAAGATGTTCTATTTTCCCCACCATCCTTTCATATGAATAAAATATTCAAACTTTAGACTCAGATATTTCCTCAGGCATTAGATAACTATTCTGTAAGAAGCACTGACCTCTTTACATTCTTCAGATAGTGATGTTTCTCAACAAGAAATGCTAAAAAGATATCCCTCTTCATTCCTATAATAAAATTAGTAATCATGCTTCCTGGAGGATCTTGCTTTCCAATTCTCTTCCTTGCTATAAGCAGGCTATTACAGGCTATCTTTGATAGGTAACATATCAAAGCAAATTCAGAAAGTTTTCTTTCTTCTTCTTCTTCCTCTTCTTCTCCTCCTCCTCCTTCTTCTTCTCCTTCTTCTTCTTCCGTTTTAATTTACCGTCTTAAAGATAGCTAAAAAAAATCTAAAAACACATAGTTTAGCATGAGGTATATTTGAACATATTATTGCATATAATCCTAATTTACTGAAATTCCATTTTTCTTTTACTTATTTATCCATTCATTCAACAAATATTTATGGGAAATCTCCTCATGACATAGGAATTAATAGGCCCACCAAAGTCCAAAATGCAGCTGTCCCTGAAGTCTCACTATCTCAAAAGTAAAATAATGAGCACAGTAAAGTATTATGGTATAGTGGCAAGAGTGTACAACATAGAGACTTAAATTTTGATTTTTATATTATTATTTAAATATATATAACACACAAAACACAGATTTCATTTTATATTATATTTATTGATCAGAAGTTGAGTACCTTTTTAACTACTCTTTCCCAATTGTCAAAGTCAAAATATTCATTAAATCATTTGGGCATTTGTCTTAGCCTGACTGCTATTAAAAAATTCCATTAAGTGAATGGCTTCAGTATAATGAAAATTTATTTTTCACAAGTTACAGAGGCTGGGAAATCCAAGCAAGATCAAGGTACCAGCATGTTCAGGGTTATGTGAGGGCCCACTTCTTGGTTCAGAGACCATGATCTTGCTGTGTCCTCAAAGGGCAGAAGGGGGAAAAAGTTCTCTGGGGTCTCTTCAACAAGGCCCCTACTCCCACTTACAAGGGCTGTATTCTCATGCTCTAATCATCTCCCAAAAGTTCTACCTCCTAATACTATCACATTTTGCGTTAAGATTTCACATATAAATTTTAAGGGAGCATAAACATTCAATCCCTTGTAGCCTTGCTAATATTTCCTCTTTCTATTCATATTTCTGTCACCTCAATCTCTCAACTATATAAATTCTGGTGATTTTCTGCATTTCTTTCACTTGCTTTTTTCTCCCTTCAATTTCACTCAACTTTACAAAGGGAGTTAACTTTTCAAAAAAGTTATTTCCCATAGAATTGCTGTGGTGATACAAATGTGGTGCCCAGTTTGGTATCCACCAGCCCCATAGTGCTATGGAACATTTACAATGTTGTTAGTACACCTGGGGATGTAATTTTTAATTTTAATCAATTTAAAAGTAAACAGCCACATGTGGCTAGTGACATGTGGCTAGTGGCTAACATACTGAGTATCACAATTCTAGAGCAAAAATGTGATTATTTACATGTTAATAAATTGTGAAGTCAAATTATTCAACATGAATAAAAATATTGATGATGGCCTTTGGTTATATATTCACCTCATATCCATTTCTTCTCCCTTCATTCCACACGATTTATGGTCCAGCCAGACTTAATTTAGTTTCCTGAATAGATTATACATTTTTCTATACTTAATAATCTACATGTCATTTTGTCTGCTTGGAATGTTTCCTCTTCATTCACAATAGACCTGTGGAACCAGACAGTGGATTCTGCTCTGTAGAATAATTTCAGTGAATTATGAAAATGGGAAGAAAGTTACTGTATTAATTTTCTCTTGGCTAGAAGCCAGTCACAAGTTCTGACTGCACTCAAGGAGAAGGATTCTACTAAGGTGAATGCCAGTAAGTCAGAAGAGTTAGAAACAAGGATGTCACTTGTTAGTAGTCACCTTAGTTCCTGTAAGTCACATTCTGTCTTCTGGCCCCCAATGTTTCATAATCAAATGTAAAGTACATTCACCTCACCTCAAAGTCTCCAAAGTCTCATCCTGTTTAGCATTAGTACCAGGTTCAAAATCCCATCATCTATCTCTGGTCCAGGTGCAAACGAAGCTCTTGGTTATAATCTCTTAAACACAGCTTCTGGGCACAACCTCACTCTCTCGCTGGACCTGCAAAACTAAACAGACAGATTTATCTACCACAAAAACACCCACCATGTAATGTCAATATAAAAATAGGACTCCAGGGGTGCCTGGGTGGCTCAGTGGGTTAAAACCTCTGCCTTTGGCTCAGGTCATGATCACAGGGTCCTGGGATCGAGCCCCATGTCGGGCTCTCTGCTCAGCAGGGAGCCTGCTTCCCCATTTCTCTGCCTGCCTCTCTGCCTACTTGTGGTCTCCGTCTGTCAAATAAATAAATTAAAAAAAAAAAAAAGAATAGGACTCCAGCTATAGATATTCCAGTCCATAAAGGAAGAAAAAAGATTGTAAAGAGTTCTTGGTCCTGGCAGTTTTGAAATACATCTGGACTAACTCTAGTTGGAATTCCTTGATTAGGTTTTCATACCTGAAAAATCATCCATGGCTTTCTACTATGCTCTCTGTGGTTTTAGTTCCATTGTTATGTAAATCTTCCTATGATATGAAAGTTAATGCATGTTGGTATCTCAGTTTTATCATCCAGTTTCCTACTATTAGAATGTTGGAGATCTTACAGTTTCTCTTTTTATAATTGTGTTTTCTGTCCCTTCTGGTCCACCATGGTGGTGTTTCTGCTGAAACGATTTTTAAGGAAGTTTATAGGCCTTCTGTAGATTTCACTGGTGTTCCCTACATTAGACAAACACACACACACACACACACACACACACACACACACACAGCATCACATATCTTTCTGAGATAATACTTTCTGTACCTTGGCCTCTTGTTGAGATGACTGAGGAACCAATGCTCTCAAGCTTTCTAGAGACCTCTGATTTTATCTCTTAATCTCTTGAAAAGACCTTTAATCTCTTGAAAAGATGTTCCTGTGACAGAATTCTATTTATTTTTTTATCCTTCTTAAGTTTTAGTAAAAGGTCAAATAGTCATACTGTCTTACTCCCAGGCTTGACTCCAGAGCATGCTTTCCCTACAGTGAGTCTTAGTTGTAACAACTTTCAGTGTCTGTTCTAGAGAGCTGATAATTCTCAAAATCTTCTAGTCCTGGTTATAGCTTTTTAACAATCCTTCCTCCCATCCATTTCTCACTTCTTGAATTTCACTATAAGCAGCAGGAAGAAATCAAGCCCCATCTTCAATACTGTTTGGAAATCTCCTTATTATGTGACCAAATTTCTAAACCTCCAAGTTCTGCTTTCTACCTCAGTGCAGGGGAGAATTTTATTAAATGTTTTGCCATTACATAAGAAGGATATCTGTTCATCTGGTTTCTAATAACATACTCCTCATCTCCTTCTAAACTCTCACCAGCAGCACTGAATTTCAACAGTCTGTTCATATGATGTAGACTTTATTATGCCCCTCAAAATCATTACAGCCTTAGTCCACTTCCTATTTCCAAGACTGCTTCCACTTTTAAGACATGTGTTCAGCAGCATCACACTTTCATGTACCAACATCCATATTGGTTTTTTGTAGATTAGAAGTTAAGTCCCAGATTTCACTTATTCTGATGTGTTTGACTCACTGGGAGTCACTTTAAGGGGTTTCCACCATGCCATATACCTGTTTGTTTCAATGTCATTTGAACACATGCTACTAGGAATATATATGAAAAATAGATAATATTAAGAAATTACACTTTAATGTCATGTGATGTTTTACATGAATTTTTATGTAAAGACATGAACAATGAGAAGAAATTATAGTAATGAGTTTGGTGAAACAGTTGATGCATAAACTAAAGATCATAGAACTGATGTGTTGTGAAATGTGTCAAAGTAAATAGTCAATTAGATGTTAATTTCTAATCAACTGTTTATCCTTATAGAAAAGATAATAATCTTTTACATCATAACCCTTAACAAATACTGCTTTTTTCTACACCACAAAGTAAAAAGTAAAAATAAGGGAAATATTAGTGCTTCTATGTAAAGGTGGAATATGTCAGAAAAATGTTCTAGAAGGATAAGATATTCCGAATTAAATTCAGTTATTCAAACATTTGCAGAGTACCTCTTATTGGTCAATCACTGTGCTAGGAAAAACCGGTAATGAAGTTACTGTATTGTCTTCTAGGAAACAACAGTCAAATCAAAGAGATGTGAAAAAATAAGATATCACAAGTCAGGTAAAAAGAAGGTAAACAAAAGACACATTGGAAGAGCAGATAGAAACCAAATAGATTATTTCTATTCTATGAAGAAATGTGTGTGGAAAATATAACTGCCTGATATAATCCGGACCCACAGGAGCTACATGAGAGCTTGGGTGAACCAACTTTACAAAGATAATAAAGTAGTTCTCCACAAAATCACTTACTTGTGAGTTCTGTGAGAGCACTTAACAGGGGATGAAATTCTGGATTATATAACTGCTAGGTATCTATTCATATAAATCCTTCGAGAGTAGTCCATCACTTTTTCTCTTCAAATGAACAATACCAAGAGAAATGCTTACCAGCTGTTATCCTGTTTGTCTGCTAATAATCCAATCACATTTTGTTGAGTAGTAAGGAAATAGAAGATCCACTCCAGTTTAAATGGGAAAAAAAAAGAGGGAAAAAAAAAAAAAAAAAAAAAACTAAGAGAGTAACCTGGTTGTTGGGAAAGAGTAAATGGATGCTGAAATCGAAGTTTGTGTTTATCCAAGTCCAAAACAATTATAAAAGCATCACTGCAAATGTTTCCTTAGCATGAATAAAGGGCTAGGCAACTCAATGTTTATTGTATGTAATTTCACTTAAATCTCACAATAGTTTTGTTAGACAAATATTATTTTCATTATCGGAATTTGCAAGTGAAGAAATCCTAGCATACAGAGTCTAAATAATTTGCTAAAGGTTGTGCATCAGGTAAAGACTTCAACTCCAGCAGCTGGACTTAATTTTAAGTTATTTAGGGGTCATTGCAGAGTATATTTTCAAAGTGCAGACCAAGCTTAATTGAATTCTTTATGATTATATCCCTGGAAGAGAGCCTAGAATTTCATCTAAAACCAAGACGTGCCTAGATCTCTGTAGTGGGTGTCTTTGGCTGAAAGAAAACACAAGGAAATACTAAAGCTTATTAGAACTATTGTTATGAAATGAATTCCTTAGCAATTACCCAAGTTCCATCCCATAATCTCAGTCATTAAGCATCTGCCTTCAGCTCAGGCAATGATCCCAGGGTCCTGGGATCAAGCCCCAAGTAGGGATCCCTGGTTGGCCACCTGCTTCTCCCTCTCCCCGCCCCGTTTGTGTTCTCTCTCTTGCTGTGTGTCTCTTTCTGTCAAATAATAAATAAAATCTTAAAAAAAAGATAACATCATCTTTCAGATTAAGATATATTTCCTTTTTGGGACAATTGAGTGGCTCAGTTGGTTAAGCATCGAACTCTTGATCTCAACTCGGGTCATGATCATAAGATCCTGAGATCAAGGGCTCCATTCTCAGCACAGAGTCAGTTTGAGAGTCTCTCTCTCCATCCCCTCCCCCTGTAGAGTTTTCTTGAGGTTTACTCTCTCTCTCCCTTTGCGGCTCCCCCTGCTCACTCTAAATAAATAAATAAATAGATAGATAAAATCTTTAAAAAAATAATGGGCAATTCAATGTTTTTTGCATATAATTTCACCTAAATCTTTAATAAATATAAAATTCAGTGATATTTATTTTTGTGTAGGTTTTTGCTTATTCATTTGTGAAAGACTTAGGAGACATTTACAATGAAAACATCTACCTGATTTTAATTTTCATTATTCACTCATATAATTATTCCTACACTGAAAAAAGAATCTGGATTTGGTATACATACTAGGTTTGTGTCTATGATTGTATCCTCAATGTTTCATACCTAACAGGAAATTAGTAATGGATGTCATGCAAAATATTTATAGGACATAAATTTTTTTTCATTTTTCTTACTCTAAAGTTTCTTCAATCATGAATCATAAAGATGTAAATTTTGTGTACTATTTTCCTGTGGAAATGCATTCTTTTCAGATACATGTTGTCAATGTAAATGAAAACTTCTTAAAAATATGCTAAATCGAATGGGGGTTAAGATGGCGGAGAAGTAGCAGGCTGAGACTACTTCAGGTAGCGAGAGATCAGCTAGATAGCTTATCTAAAGATTGCAAACACCTACAAATCCAACGGGAGATTGAAGAGAAGAAGAACAGCAACTCTAGAAACAGAAAGTCAACCACTTTCGGAAAGGTAGGACTGGCGGAGAAGTGAATCCAAAGCGACGGGAAGATAGACCGCGGGGGGAGGGGCCGGCTCCCGGCAAGCGGCGGAGCAACGGAGCACAAAATCGGGACTTTTAAAAGTCTGTTCCGCTGAGGGACATCGCTCCAGAGGCTTAACCGGGGTGAAGCCCACGCAGGGTCAGCGTGGCCTCAGGTCCCACAGGTCACAGAAGGATCGGGGGTGTCTGAGTGTCGCAGAGCTTACAGGTATTAGAACAGGGAAGCCGGCTACAGAGACAGAGCCGAGGAGTAAGCTCTAAGCCCGGGGTTACCTTGAACCGGTCGCAGGCTCGGTCAGCTCAGAGCGCGGCTGGAGGCAGGGTGACGGGAGTAAATCGGCGCTGTTCTCTGAGGGCGCACTGAGGAGTGGGGCCCCGGGCTCTTGGCTCCTCCGGGCCGGAGACCGGGAGGCCGCCATCTTCATTCCCACCCTCCCGAACTCTACGGAAAGCGCTCCGGGAACAAAAGCTCCCGAAAGCAAACCCGAGCGGATTACTCAGCCCGGCCCCTGGTAAGGGCGGTCCAACTCTGCCCGGGGCAAAGACACTTGAGAATCACTACAACAGGCCCCTCCCCCAGAAGATCAACAAGAAACCCAGCCAGGACCAAGTTCAACTACCAAGGAGTACAGTTTCAATACCAAGGAGAGCAGCGGAATTCCAAAGGAGGAGAAAGCAAAGCACGAAACTCATGGCTTTCTCCCCATGATTCTTTAGCCTTGCAGTTAATTTAATTTTTTTTCTTTTTCAATTTATTTTTCTCTTCTGCTAAATTTTTTTAACTTTTACCCTTTCCTTTTTTAATGTTTTTTAACTAGTTTATCTAATATATATATTCTTTTTTTCCTTTTTATATTTTTTCTTTATTGGTTTTCTTTTTTTAATTGTTTCTTTTTTTTTTTTTCTTCTTTCTGAACCTCTTTTTATCCCCTTTCTCCCCCCTCACGATTTGGAATCTCTTCTGATTTGGCTAAAGCATATTTTCCTGGGGTTGTTGCCACCCTTTTAGTATTTCACTTGCTCCTTCATATACTCTTATCTGGACAAAATGACAAGGCGGAAAAATTCACAAAAAAAAGAACAAGAGGCAGTACCAAAGGCTAGGGACCTAATCAATACAGACATTGGTAATATGTCAGATCTAGAGTTCAGAATGACGATTCTCAAGGTTCTAGCCGGGCTCGAAAAAGGCATGGAAGATATTAGAGAAACCCTCTCCGGAGAGATAAAAGCCCTTTCTGGAGAAATAAAAGAACTAAAATCTAACCAAGTTGAAATCAAAAAAGCTATTAATGAGGTGCAATCAAAAATGGAGGCTCTCCCTGCTAGGATAAATGAGGCAGAAGAAAGAATTAGTGATATAGAAGACCAAATGACAGAGAATAAAGAAGCTGAGCAAAAGAGGGACAAACAGCTACTGGACCACGAGGGGAGAATTCGAGAAATAAGTGACACCATAAGACGAAACAACATTAGAATAATTGGGATTCCAGAAGAAGAGGAAAGAGAGAGGGGAGCAGAAGGTATATTGGAGAGAATTATTGGAGAGAATTTCCCCAATATGGCAAAGGGAACAAGCATCAAAATCCAGGAGGTTCAGAGAACCCCCCTCAAAATCAATAAGAATAGGTCCATACCCCGTCACCTAATAGTAAAATTTACAAGTCTTAGTGACAAAGAGAAGATCCTGAAAGCAGCCCGGGAAAAGAAGTCTGTAACGTACAATGGTAAAAATATTAGAGTGGCAGCAGACTTATCCACAGAGACCTGGCAGGCCAGAAAGAGCTGGCATGATATATTCAGAGTACTAAACGAGAAAAACATGCAGCCAAGAATACTATATCCAGCTAGGCTATCATTGAAAATAGAAGGAGAGATTAAAAGCTTCCAGGACAAACAAAAACTGAAAGAATTTGCAAATACCAAACCAGCTCTACAGGAAATATTGAAAGGGGTCCTCTAAGCAAAGAGAGACCCTAAAAGTAGTGGATCAGAAAGGAACAGAGACAATATACAATAACAGTCACCTTACAGGCAATACAATGGCACTAAATTCATATCTCTCAATACTTACCCTGAATGTGAATGGGCTAAATGCCCCAATCAAAAGACACAGGGTATCAGAATGGATAAAAAAACAAAACCCATCTATATGTTGCCTACAAGAAACTCATCTTAAACCCGAAGACACCTCCAGATTTAAAGTGAGGGGGTGGAAAAGAATTTACCATGCTAATGAACATCAGAAAAAAGCAGGAGTGGCAATCCTTATATCAGATCAATTAGATTTTAAGCCAAAGACTATAATAAGAGATGAAGAAGGACACTATATCATACTCAAAGGAACTGTCCAACAAGAAGATCTAACAATTTTAAATATCTATGCCCCTAACATGGGAGCAGCCAACTATATAAACCAATTAATAACAAAATCAAAGAAACACATCGACAATAATACAATAATCGTAGGGGACTTTAACACTCCCCTCACTGAAATGGACAGATCATCCAAGCAAAAGATCAACAAGGAAATCAAGGCCTCAAATGACACACTGGACCAGATGGACATCACAGATATATTCAGAACATTTCATCCCAAAGCAACAGAATACACATTCTTCTCTAGTGCACATGGAACATTCTCCAGAATAGATCATATTCTCGGTCCTAAATCAGGTCTCAACGGGTATCAAAAGATTGGGATCATTCCCTGCATATTTTCAGACCACAATGCTCTGAAGCTAGAACTCAATCACAAGAGGAAATTTGGAAAGAACCCAAATACATGGAGACTAAACAGCATCCTTCTAAAGAATGAATGGGTCAACCAGGAAATTAAAGGAGAGTTGAAAAATTCATGGAAACAAATGATAATGAAAACACAACGGTTCAAAATCTGTGGGACACAACAAAGGCAGTCCTGAGAGGAAAATATATAGCGGTACAAGCCTTTCTCAAGAAACAAGAAAGGTCTCAGGTACACAACCTAACCCTACACCTAAAGGAGCTGGAGAAAGAACAAGAAAGAAACCCTAAACCCAGCAGGAGAAGAGAAATCATAAAGATCAGAGCAGAAATCAATGAAATAGAAACCAAAAAAACAATAGAACAAATCAACGAAACTAGGAGCTGGTTCTTTGAAAGAATTAATAAGATCGATAAACCCCTGGCCAGACTTATCAAAAAGAAAAGAGAAAGGACCCAAATAAATAAAATCATGAATGAAAGAGGAGAGATCACAACTAACACCAAAGAAATACAGACAATTATAAGAACATGCTATGAGGAACTCTACGCCAACAAATTTGACAATCTGGAAGAAATGGATGCATTCCTAGAGACATATAAACTACCACAACTGAACCAGGAAGAAATAGAAAGCCTGAACAGACCCATAACCAGGAAGGAGATTGAAACAGTCATCAAAGATCTCCAAACAAACAAAAGCCCAGGGCCAGATGGCTTCCCGGGGGAATTCTACCAAACATTTAAAGAAGAACTAATTCCTATTCTCCTGAAACTGTTCCAAAAAATAGAAATGGAAGGAAAACTTCCAAACTCATTTTATGAGGCCAGGATCACCTTGATCCCAAAACCAGACAAGGATCCCATCAAAAAAGAGAACTACAGACCAATATCCTTGATGAACACAGATGCAAAAATTCTCGCCAAAATACTAGCCAATAGGATTCAACAGTACATTAAAAGGATCATTCACCACGACCAAGTGGGATTTATTCCAGGGCTGCAAGGTTGGTTCAACATCCGCAAATCAATCAATGTGATACAACACATTAATAAAAGAAAGAACAAGAACCATATGATACTCTCCATAGATGCTGAAAAAGCATTTGACAAAGTACAGCATCCCTTCCTGATCAAAACTCTTCAAAGTGTAGGGATAGAGGGCACATACCTCAATATTATCAAAGCCATCTATGAAAAACGCACCGCAAATATCATTCTCAATGGAGAAAAACTGAAAGCTTTTCCGTTAAGGTCAGGAACACGGCAGGGATGTCCATTATCACCACGGCTATTCAACATAGTACTAGAAGTCCTAGCCTCAGCAATCAGACAACAAAAGGAAATTAAAGGCATCCAAATCGGCAAAGAAGAAGTCAAACTCTCACTCTTCGCAGATGATATGATACTATATGTGGAAAACCCAAAAGACTCCACTCCAAAACTGCTAGAACTTGTACAGGAATTCAGTAAAGTGTCAGGATATAAAGTCAATGCACAGAAATCAGTTGCATTTCTCTACACCAACAACAAGACAGAAGAAAGAGAAATTAAGGAGTCAATCCCATTTACAATTGCACCAAAAACTATAAGATACCTAGGAATAAACCTAACCAAAGAGACTAAGAATCTATACACAGAAAACTATAAAGTACTCATGAAAGAAACTGAGGGAGACACAAAGAAATGGAAAAATGTTCCATGCTCCTGGATTGGAAGAATAAATATTGTGAAAATGTCTATGCTACCTAAAGCAATCTACACATTTAATGCAATTCCTATCAAAGTACCATCCATTTTTTTCAAAGAAATGGAACAAATAATCCTAAAATTTATATGGAACCAGAAAAGACCTCGAATAGCCAAAGCAATATTGAAAAAGAAAGCCAACGTTGGTGGCATCACAATTCCGGACTTCAAGCTCTATTACAAAGCTGTCATCATCAAGACAGCATGGTACTGGCACAACAGCAGACACATAGATCAATGGAACAGAATAGAGAGCCCAGAAATAGACCCTCAACTCTATGGTCAACTCATCTTCGACAAAGCAGGACAGAATATCCAATGGAAAAAAGACAGCCTCTTCAACAAATGGTGTTGGGAAAATTGGACAGCCACATGCAGAAAAATGAAATTGGATCATTTCCTTACACCACACACGAAAATAGACTCAAAATGGATGAAGGATCTCAATGTGAGAAAGGAATCCATCCAAATCCTTGAGGAGAACACAGGCAGCACCTCTTCGACCTCAGCCGCAGCAACATCTTCCTAAGAACATCGCCAAAGGCAAGGGAAGCAAGGGCAAAAATGAACTATTGGGATTTTATCAAGATCAAAAGCTTTTGCACAGCAAAGGAAACAGTTAACAAAACCAAAAGACAACTGACAGAATGGGAGAAGATATTTGCAAATGACATATCAGATAAAGGGTTAGTGTCCAAAATCTATAAAGAACTTAGCAAACTCAACACCCAAAGTACAAAGAATCCAATCAAGAAATGGGCAGAGGACATGAACAGACATTTCTGCAAAGAAGACATCCAGATGGCCAACAGACACATGAAAAAGTGCTCCATATCACTCGGCATCAGGGAAATACAAATCAAAACCACAATGAGATACCACCTCACACCAGTCAGAATGGCTAAAATTAGCAAGTCAGGAAATGACAGATGCTGGCGAGGATGCGGAGAAAGGGGAACCCTCCTACACTGTTGGTGGGAATGCAAGCTGGTGCAACCACTCTGGAAAACAGCATGGAGGTTCCTCAAAATGTTGAAAATAGAACTACCCTATGACCCAGCAATTGCACTGCTGGGTATTTACCCTAAAGATACAAACGTAATGATCCGAAGGGGCACGTGCACCCGAATGTTTATAGCAGCAATGTCTACAATAGCCAAACTATGGAAAGAACCTAGATGTCCATCAACAGACGAATGGATAAAGAAGGTGTGGTATATATACACAATGGAATACTATGCAGCCATCAAAAGAAATGAAATCTTGCCATTTGCGACAACGTGGATGGAACTAGAGGGTATCATGCTTAGCGAAATAAGTCAATCGGAGAAAGGCAACTATCATATGATCTCCCTGATATGAGGGAGAGGAGATGCAACATGGGGGTTTAAGGGGGTAGGAGAAGAGTAAATGAAACAAGATGGGATTGGGAGGGAGACAAACCATAAGTGACTCTTAATCTCACAAAACAAACTGAGGGTTAATGGGGGTAGGGGGGTTGGGGGGGTGGGATTATGGACATTGGGGAGGGTATGTGCTATGATGAGTGCTGTGAAGTGTGTAAACCTGGCGATTCACAGACCTGTACCCCTGGGGATAAAAATATATTATATGTTTATAAAAAATTAAATTTAATAAAAAAAAATTTAAAAAAAATGTTCAATAGGAAAAAGAAGTTTAGTGGAAAATGACATATTTAAGCATCCAATAGTATGGGTTGATATTATGTAACAGATCAAATGATATAATATGCAAATAAAAGGGAGGAATTACAATTCAAAAAAAAAATATGCTAAATCCCCACCAAAAAATTATTTTCAATATATGGACTAAAAATTCTGTTCTATATTAGAAGACAATGTGGTCAGATACGTTATATGTACATGTTTGACAAATATATAGGAATAGAGAGCTTACAATGAGGTATCTAACTATTTTGTCCCATGGTGTTATTATATACATTAACACCAACTTTGAGCATGTCCTTCCCAGGACTTGTCAGTGTCATAAGTTCAATAGAGACTGAGTTAATTGCTCACTGAAATAAGCCATAACAATTTTATATTTTTTAGCATTTGTTTGTAGAATTAACAAAATTTGAAAAAAAATACAATGGAATAATTTATATAGACAATATATTTCATCATCAGCTGTCAAATAATCACAAACATCAAAGGTTGTATTAAGATCTGGCATAGATCAAATTCCCCAGAAAACATATTCTGCTTCTCTGAAATTTTTTTTTAAAGATTTTATTTATTTATTTGACAGACAGAGATCACAAGTAGGCAGAGAGGCAGGCAGAGAGAGAGGAGGAAGCAGGCTTCCTGCTGAGCAGAGAGCCTGATGTGGGGCTCGACCCCAGGACCCTGGGATCACAACCTGATCCGAAGGCAGACGCTTAATGACTGAGCCACCCAGGTGCCCCATGCTTTTCTGAAATTTGAGAGAAGAAAATGTATTGGGAGGTGGTCTCAGGAATAACCACTGCAAACATCAGGCAGAGGAAGAATTATAAATTTGAATTTGAATTATAAATCATTCTATGGGAAGACCTGGAACAGGAAAAGACGTATAAAACTATTTCAAATGATGCAGAAATTGGGACTTTGGATCCCCATGCTTTGTCCAATCATTGGATGAAGGTAATCATTAGATATCCACTCATTGTGGAGAAACCTTGGATGAGGAAGATTTGTGCAGCTGATAGAAATTACTGGAGAAGGGTTCAGCTCATCAGCAGTCAACATCCTCAACAAGTAGGATGAGTGCCTCTATTCTATCGAGGGATCTAGGCAGCATACTATGGTAGACCACCACATGTGCTGCTCAGAAATTCTAGCTGCATGTGTTGAAATCAACATTTGTGGAATTGTCTATTCCAACACTCTGGTTAATATCTTTTATGGAGAATCTCTCAAGAGGAAGATAAATGGAATAACACCTCTGTTGCTGGACCCAGTATACTTTTATGATGGTTCCTCAAATACAGTCTTAAAAGGGACTTTCATCTATTTATTAGGCCATCAGCTTCTGAGTAGCATGATAAGACTGGGAGATCCAGTTCTGTTCTGGAAAATGTATAACCATCAATACTTTGTGTGGGGGAAAGTCCTGATATGTAGCATGTGCCAGTTTCCATATCAGAAATACTCCCACTGTGGCCAATTTCAAGCTACCAAGGTAACATCAACTAGCTTGCAATTTTCTTGAACTTTTAAAGATTGGCTCTGTAATGAGAAAGCCTGTGTCAGTTTCATATACCATTTAATGGATCCCAATAGCATGTGCCCACACCTTTTTGTATAAGTTGTGTTTCTTGTCCAATGCAATATTATCATTATCATGCAGGATCTTGTGTTAAATAAACACTGTAAATCCATAGAGAGTGGTACTGGCTTAAGCCCTCAAGTCAGGGAAGACAAACAGATTCCTAAATATATGTTAATTTCAAGCAAGATAAATCACTGCCATTTCTTGCTGAGTGCTATTCTAGTTGATTACTTCAGTGTTCCAAAGCAGCTGGTCAGTCCTCTTTGAGGAATGATGTCCTGTAAGGGGCTCAGCAATGGTGACTATCACTGGCCAGTTTAATATCCATCGGTGGCGCCAGCTGGAACATCCTTGCTAAATAGAGCCCAGGCTTTTGCAGTCATGCAGAACCTGCATTCTTAACATCTGTGTTCTCCAGAGATGAGTCCTGTGTCCCTGCTCTGTACTAGTGAATGACTAGCTGACATCACTTTGCCTATTTCATTGTTTAGTGACTATTCCATTTAAGAAGTGAAGTTTTTGCTAAAAGGCAATAAATGAGTTTTACACTTTATTCCCACATACATAGGTCCATCCACATGCCTCTTATGCAGACATTCTTGTCCCTGGTGGTTTTTTCATCTTTGTGCTTCCATGCCTTTGGTAATCCCAAAGCAACATTCAAAACTCCCCAAGTTTGCATATATGTTAAGCTTGGACCACTTTTTTCTCTCACACCAAATGAAGGATGGTGTTTGCCCCCAGTGTCATTTCATAAAGCCACCTGAGCTTGCATCCACACTAAATCAACATGTCTATGAACCAAATTTGACTTTTATCCTTCTCTCTTAGCCACAAAACCAATTAAACCTCTCTAGACCCCATCCACTATTATCAATGCAGCTCTAGGCATGAACTAATGGAGAGATAGTGGACAGCAATGTAGATGACATGGTGGTCAAAATCTACTTGGAGAGCTTAATTGTAAAATTCAGCAAACTGATGCCTTGGATATAATCTTGACATAGGTTATCATTGGGCTAGCTCAATATATGATGACTTGGTGGGATTGACCATACCCAAGTGATGGGAAATCCCTGCTACACGGTCATTTGTATTTGTCAGATATTCCATCTCTACTAGGACACTGTAGCACTATTGAAACTATATAAATCTCTGCTGCAGATGATTCAACCTTGTTTCTTAACTAGGGACCTACATGATTCAGCTGAATTTGAGGTTTGCTATAAACCTTGCACAAGATCTTTTCTCACCACAGATCACTAACTCTAAGATTATAGGATTTCCTGGACTATAGGAAAGGAAAAACAGAGCTATATGCACCATCCCATAGACATTCTGCTGAGACTTTCTTGCTCTGGGCCCCAAGAAATCTGATAACCTTCTTTAATACTCAGTAAATGCATCTGAACAGCAGCCGGAGATGTGGAATATGCTATCTCCAGAACAGATAAAGCCTCAGGTGTTGTGGCTTTTTTTAGGAGAGAAATTATGTAATGCAAGAATTTTCTTTGTACCTTTCAAGGAGAAAAAAAAAAAAAAAAAAAAAAACTACCAGGGCCAAGGGAGAGAAGTTATGTAATGCAAGAATTCTCTTTGTACTTTTCAGAAGCATGCCCCTGATAAGTGAATTTTTAAAAACTTAAGTGATGTATTGGGTATCTGAATATTTATAAGGTTATTTCCAGCCTTTAGGGCAACATACATCTTACGAGGCCTCTGATGTGTTTGCCACATCTTGCTTTTCTGGACAAATTATAATGAAGGGTAAAGGTAGTTTTACTGGCTTCACTTCACTATCTCTACTACAGTATCTCTCTGTAGACTCAGCATTATGTGGAGATCTGTCAATTTTCAAGTCTGTTCATTACACTCATACATTTTATGTATGTCTATGTGTATTTGAGTGTGTGTGTGTGTGTGTGTGTGTGTGTGTGTGTGTGTGATGAATACTGGATTCATTTGTAACCCAACATGCTTATGCCCCAAATGTAAATGTTGCAGTGAAACACTACAAGTACTTCGGTATCAATGACTATTAGGATTTTACTTCTAAGGGTCCTTGAAAGATGTTGTTTTCAAGAGGATTAAATGCTTAGACTCCTATGGAGGAAACTGCCAGAATCATTACAGGATATGTTTGCTTTTGTGTTGTTGGGTCATTTCTCATGGGGATTTGGCCATTCATTTAGAATCTGAATATTGATTCAACCTCTGCACCTGGACAAGGGTCATGACATTTTATTTGAATGTCTTCTGAAGGCTCCTCATTATTGGTTCTTAATTTCTTTTTTTTGTATAGATTGAGCAATATGCTATTGGTTGCCAATTTGTCTTGTCCTTCAGAATACTGTTTAATAACCATCTCCACTGTTCTCTGTGGTTCTACCTACCCTCCTATTTGCCACTTGTTGTACCCTCCCAGTACAATAATGTTTCTACCCTTTTATTCATACTTAAGTATCAATATGTGACCCCTATTATTTAGGATCTAATGTCTCTTTTCTCTCAGGGATTCCAGCTCTGTAAGAGTATCTTCAATAGTCATGGATCACAGAGGAGAGCCAACATTGAGTTTTTAAATGAAGCTTCTTTTCATTGAGTAATAAAACCTCAGGTTAAAACTACATTTTGTGTTTAGAAAATCACTAAGTGTGCAATACTTAGAGAATATCATACAAGATAACCCTTTAAGATTAAACTAATGAAAAGCATGCCTGGTATATTTTTGAAATATGGGGTATGCACACATATATAATATATATATATATTATATATATAGGTGTCGGAATGTGTATATATGTATGAAATATATATATATGGAATTTATATATGTGAATATATGTATTTCTGTATATTTCATATATTATGTTTAATATATATGACATTTCTATTCATTTATGTATATATGAATATATATATTTATATGAATATATATTCTACAGGAATAGACCTTGAAGAAGCTCAAGAACTTTAAGTTTATACTACATGAAGTATGAAGTAATTACAGAATTTTGATAGGATGGCTGACATCATCTTTCTTAAAATAATATGTTTCCTGTTTTGAAATTATACTGTAGTAAGTGAAAGATAGAAGCATAAAGTTCAATTAAGAACCCACTGCAGAGGGGTGCCTGGGTGGCTCAGTGGATTAAGCCTCTGCCTCCAGCTCAGGTCATGATCTCAGGGTCCTGGGATCGAGCTCCACATTGGGCTCTCCACTCAGCGGGGAGCCTGCTTCCCCCTTTCTCTCTGCCTGCTGCTCTGCCTAGTCGTGATCTCTCTCTCTCTCTCTGCATCAAATAAATAAAATCTTTAAAAAAAAAAAAAAAGAACCCACTGCAGAAATCAAATGAGAAATGGTATTTGTACTTTGGACAGTAGCATTGGCGTTTATAGTTAATGGTCAACAGTGGATATTTCTGAAAGTAGAAAAAGTGGAATTTGCTGAAAGATTGAATATATACAATAAGAGAAAGTGAATATTTAAGGAAAGTGGTAATGTTTTGGAATGAGCAGTGTAAAATGAAGTTGCCATTGGTATGACAGGGAAGAATGTGAGAAGTAGTAGGTTTTAAGAAAGAGTAGTAGTTTGTTTTTCTAACAATTTAGATTAAGCTGCCTTTTAGATATATAATTAGTGACAATGAGTACGTTGTTTTTAGAAGTATGTAGTCAGAGCAAGGTTTCACAATTGAAAGCATCATTTTGAATATCATTCACATATTGATGTTATTTGAAGAAAAAGGGTGGACGACATCATGAAGTATGTGTGGATAATAAAACACCCGAGAAAAAAGGGTTGTTCCAGGGCTACAGTGGGTTTTCTAGGGATTAAGTCAGGATGTACTGATTGAAGGAAATTCAAACTTGTTTTAAATATTTTTTTCAATGGGATGCCAGTGTGGTTCAGTTGGTTAAGTGACTGCCTTCCACTCAGGTCATGATCTCAGGGCCCTGGGATCTAGTCCTTCATCAGGCTCCTTGCTCAGCAGGGAGCCTGCTTCTCCTGTGCCTGTCTTGTGTGCACACTCCTCCTGCCTGTGTGCACTCTATCTCTATATTCTCTTTCTCTTTTTCTCTCTATATCTCTGATAAATAAGTAAAATGAAAATCTTAAAAAATAGATATTTTTCAAGAAAAAATATATTTAACTGTCATCTGCAAATTTAAAAAAAAAAAAAAAAGCCATGTCTCTTTTTCCAGTAAGCAAAGGAGTAGAGATGAAATGATAACAAATTCTTCAAAATGATTAGGTCACCCAGTAGATGTTAGAGCAGATTCACCAAAACACATTCTACACAACATTACACACAAGACACAATTTACACATTATTCCCAGGTTTACTTCACACTGTTACTGTGTTCACTTGATTTTATGTGAAAATACTCTGAGTGAACCAAACCGCCAACTTATCCTAAGCAGTTGAATTATCAGATATAAATCTATGGTACTTTTTCTTAGAACTCTTTTGGGGCTTAACAATATTAACAAGATAGAAAATAGCACAAGCCACCATGAGTTTTATTTATTTATTTTAAAAGGTTTTATTTATTTATTTCAGACAGAGAAAGCAAGGGAGAGAGAGAGAAAAAGAGAGAAAAGGCAAGTGCACAAGTGAGGGGGAGGGGCCGAGGGAGAAGCAGACTTCCTGCTGAGTAGGGAGTCTAAGGTGGGGTGTCAGCCTAGGACCCTGAGATCATGACCCAAGCCAAAGGCAGATGCTTAACTGACTGAACCACCCAGGCGGTCCTCACCATGAGTTTTAAAATATAAAACCATAATAAAGTAAATAGATATGAAAAAAACATATTGATGGTGATATGGAAAGATTGTTACACACATGAATATGTGAGAATGTATATAGATTCTCCTATATAGAAATATATCTGATTTCCAACTGTTCCTAACTGTTAAAGACACAAAGAAATAGTTATTGAATACTTACTACAAGGTATAGTAAATATTGGTAATGATTTTTTTTGGATCAAAGATGTCTAGACACATTTTCTTCCTTTAAAAGACCTATGGTCAGGGAAGGCACATATATAACTAGCAATATCTTTATCCTGAATTTAGTGATAAGAGTATTTAAGGGCCTATGTGAAAATAAATCTTTTATATATTGGCACTTCTTCCATAGAATATACATGAAAAAGGATAAAATCTTGCCCTTGTTCATAGATGTGTGGATATGCTGAAATAATTTTATTCCTATTACTCATATGCTTTATACTGGAGTGTTATTTTAGAGAAATGAATAAAAGCATTGAGCAACCCGTTGAACACACGGGTGATGTTTTATCTGAGGTCCTAAGATCAAGCTCAGGGGCAAAGGCACTGTTGGAACTCCACAGAACAGTAATGTGTGTACAAACCACCGGCGACAGGCTGGCACAGTGGGGTTCATCTGCAGTTTTCCTTCTGGGAGAAACCTCAAAGAGGCTTCAACAAAGTAGTAACCACTGTGTAACCTGGACCTCCATCTTCCCTTTCTAGTGTGTTCAAATAATCAGTTCCTCGAAATTGGAAGTGAGCTCACTCTGAGAAAATTGACGAATGTTTGCTTACCTGCTGGGTGGAAAAATTGAAAAATATCAACCTAAGGACATATTTGTTTTGATCTTGTATTGTGCTTGGCGATTACACAGCCACTGGAAACTGGCTCTGTGGTAAGAAATCAGGAGGCGGCCCATACACGGAGGAGCTCTGTGCTGGCAAACAGATATTTCTTGCTGCCAAAAGTTTCCTGCTCCCCACAAACCTGGGTGACTCCAGGATATTTATATACCCAGCAGCTGCAGCATGGTTTATAGCTCAAAGACGGAGGAGAATCTCCACATCTCTAGGAGTATTTCAGAGATTCAAATAGAACCTAGCGAAAAGAAGACATCTTTCGATTTAATTCATCTTAAGTTTGTGTTTAAACACCAAAACTTTTACTAAAAAGATGTTTGAGAGGAATAAAGGAGTTTTGGGGGCTATTGTAAGCCTATTAAGCCATGTAAATTCAAGTATAAAATGAAGCTTCATGTTTGTCAGAAATCTCTTTACATCTGTCATGAAAAAGTCAGATATTTCTGTTCCAATATACCATTATTCAATTCAATTGTACTGGGACACATTCAAAAATAAGAGAACTCAGTATGTTTAAACAAAAGGATGAAACAGTGTTAACTTTAAAGAAGTTTGTACAGCAAGAAGCTGTAAGTCTGAAGTATGTTGCAGATAGGTTTTCAATGTGTATGGAAACAGTTTACATGTCTCAAGCAAGGAAAATAAATATAATCCAAAGTAGGCAGAGGGCTTCCCATGATAGGGAGGAAATGAGTCTATACAAAATTTAATGAAGTGGAATAGGAATGAAGTACAGAAGAAAAAAGGAGATGTATATGCTTTCTTCCACCTATGAGAAGTGTCCCATTCAGCAGTCATAATAGAGCACTGGCACCTAAGAATGTGCCAGAACAAATTCCATGGGAGTAGGGAGCTTTATAGGTTTCGGTCTTTGCTCTGTCAGCAGTGCTTAGAACACTGTGTGACTTATATGGTGCTCACTACGTATTTGTAGACTTGCTATGAGTGAAAACTGAGAATAGGAAACGTTTATGGAAGCCAAAACTAAAAAAACAAAAAACAAAACGAAACAAAACAAACAAACAAAAACCAAGCAAGCAAACAAACAAAAAACCATAAAAATGGAAACAAAAAACTATTTGTAGCCATGCAAAAAAAACCCACATTCTTTTGAAAGTGAATTAAAAATAAATACCAGGTTGAGTCTTAGGAGACATTAGATAAGACACCTAATATTTGGTTGAGGTGCCTTAAATCTCCTATGACCCTCTTCCTTGACAGAGACACAGTTCACAATTTCCTTGATACATATTTACCTACCTTAGTGCATCCCATTCCATCCACCCACCTGTTTTTGACAGTGTCTAAAAGTTCAAGGGTGCCTGGGTGGCTCAGTGGCTTAAGCTGCTGCCTTCAGCTCAGGTCGTAATCTCAGGGTCCTGGGATCGAGTCCCGCATCGGGCTCTCTGCTCAGCAGGGAGCCTGCTTCCCTCTCTTTCTCTGCCTGCCTCTCTGTCTACTTGTGATCTCTCTCTGTCAAATAAATAAATAAAAATCTTAAAAATAAAAAAAATAAAAAAATAAAATAAAAATAAAAGTTCAAGACTATGTTCTTCTTAAAACCTATTGTGTATTCCATTCACTTAAGGGTGAGTTAACTTTCTAGCTAGTTAAATAAACCCATTATCACTATACTGACAGAGGGGGTTAACTCAGTGAATATTATATACTGGATATTCAAGGATAATTGGGTTAGTACAAAGAATAAAAGGCAAGTGTACAAATAAAGAAGAAGGGAGTGGGAACAAATAAGTGTTAAACAATTAGAGAAAATATTTACACATCTATAATAATGCAATAGAATTATTAAGGAAATATGGTCGATGCATTGAAATTTGTGAATTAATTCATAGGATTAATCTAAATAAATGACTTCTAGAGGAAAAAAAAAATGGAAATATACCTCCTCTGTAATCCCTCCCCTTAAGAGTGAGTGTAGCAGAAGATGATTGTGTTATACAGCAAAGGTGAAGGAACTTTGCAAGTGTAACTTTAGGTCTCTAAATAGTTGACTTTCACTTCATCAGAGAAAGATTATTTCATATTAGTCTGACATAGCGAGGTGAGTACTTAAAAGACAGAAGAAGTGGGGCGCCTGGGTGGCTCAGTGGGTTAAAGCCTCGGCCTTTGGCTCAGGTCGTGATCCCAGGGTTCTGGGATCGAGCCCCGCATCGGGCTCTCTGCTCAGCAGGGAGCCTGCTTCCTCCTCTCTCTCTCTCTGCCTACTTCTCTGCCTACTTGTGATCTCTCTCTGTCAAATACATAAATAAGATCTTTAAAAAAAAAAAAAAAAGAAGAAGTCAGGCAGATGGCAAGCAGTGGCAGGCTTTCTTCTGTTGATCCTAAAGAAGCAAACCACCATATTTTGGAGGAGCCATGTAGCAGGGAACTGCAAGTGGCCTCCCGCAGGTGAGAACCTTACTTCTGTACCTACAAAGAACTGATTTCTGTGAATAATCATTTAGCTTGAGAAAGAATGCAGCACTTCTGATGATATTGCTGATTGGCTAACATCCTGATTTCAGCCTTATGAGTTGCTGAGCGGAGGACTTAGCCATCCTGTGTGCAGACTTTTGGTCCACAGAAACTGAGCTAATAAATGTGTGTTGATTTAAGCTACTAAATTTGTCAGAATTTGCTACACAGCAATAGGAAACCAGTAATAGAGATTAAAAATAAAAAACTTTCCAGCATTTAATAGAAAGCTCACAGAACCCTTATGATAAATCTATACAAGGAGAACATTAAAATAAAAAAAAAAAACGAAAAATGGCAAGGCATAAGTTTATTAAGACCACATGCACTTAACACACCTAAAACAATCAAATAATGTAATTTATTAACCAATAAAATCTTTAACTTATAGATGCCAGTGGTATCTTTTCACATAAATTAACAAACAATTTATGTAGGAGAAATTTCAGTAACTGAGGAATAGAAATTTAATAATCAGGGGACGCCTGGGTGGCTCACTTGCTTAAGCAGCAGCCTTCGGCTCAGGTCATGATCCCAGTGTCCTGGGATCGAGTCCCACATCGGGCTCCTTGCTCATCAGGGAGCCTGCTTCTCCCTCTGCCTCTGCCTGCCATTCTGTCTGCCTGTGCTTGCTCTCTCTCCCTCTCTCTCTCTGACAAATAAATAAATAAAAAATCTTAAAAAAAAAAAAGTAATATATTAAAAAAAAAAGAAATTTAATAATCAGAAAAGTCTAGATGGTATTGTAATAAGAGTCTAACTCCAAATTTCAGTGCCTCAATACATCACTGGTAGAATACTAACTCATAAATTCTACTGAGAATAAGACATCTGTCTAGAGTAAATATCCTTCTCTATGGTGACTCCAGTATCCTTGGTGTTTATTTCTTATATCAGGTCAGATATGTACCACAGACAAGCAGGATATAATCTAACTGCCATGCAAGCAAAGTTTTTATGTAGACACAGCAAATAGGGAGAAGATGCACAAATGGAATGCTTCCCAGTTCAACATTTTCTAACATGGTCTACAGAAAATGTGTTATTTGAGCTTGTTTTTAGTAAACTGAGACATCTGTAAGACTTAAATGTCCCAAAGTACAGTTTTGTGAATATTTCAGATCTGCTGCCCTGCAGAAATACATCCCAAAACCCAAGTCACGCTAAGGGAAAATGTTTACACCATAGATAAAAGAAAAAATAATTTACGAAAATTATTCTGATATGAAAAAATTCCAGGGGCACCTGGGTGGCTCAGTGGGTTAAGCCTCTGCCTTTGGCTCAGGTCATGATCTCAGGGTCCTGGGGTCAAGCCCCGCATCAGGCTCTCTGCTGAGCCAGGAACCTGCTTCCCCCTCTCTCTCCCTCTGCCTGCTTTTCTGCCTACTTGTGATCTCTGTCTGCCAAGTAAATAAATAAAAAATCTAAAAAAAAAATTCCAGCAAAGAATATATGAGAAATACTTATAACCTATTGGGAAAAATTGCAAAAACACAAATAGAAGTTTCATATATGAATTGTAAATGCTATAGTCTGAATGTTTGTGTATCCTCAAAATTCATATATTGAAAACCTAATGCCCAAAGTGATGATCTTAGGAGGTGGAGTCTTCTGGAGTTGCTTAGGTCCTGAGTGTGGAGCCCTCATGAATGGAATTATGTTCTTGTTAAAAAAAAAAAAAAAAAAAAAAAAAGCCCAGACAGGTAGTTTGTCTTTTGCATTGCCTGAGGACACAGATTTCAGCAGTCTATCTCCCAGAAAAAGCCTTCAGCAGATACCTTATCTGCCAGACTTCCCAGCCTCTAGGACTATGAGAAATAAATGTTTATGAACTGTCCAGTATACAGTGCTTTGCTATCATAGCCTGAATGGACTGAAATAATAGGTATAAAAATAAGTGTAAATTAAATCATGAGATGTGATTTTCACTAGTCAGATTAGCAAAAAGACTCTAATGTGAAAATACATACTTTCACATATATGCACGACTGTTTCCAATATTGAAAAAAACAGTATACTTGATAATAAGTGACCTTTAGTGGGGGAGGTCATTAAAAAATTAAAATTGATAACCAATAGAATGATTGCAGTTATATGTAAATAGATGAAAAAAAATCCTCTAAGACGTAGTGTTAATTGATATAAAACAGGTCATCTTTGAGTAAATAAAATATAATTCAAAATAAAATATATAACCCAAGTATCTATAAATAACTGTAAATATTGCAAAATTATTTAGAAAAATAAATGAAGCCATTAAGCTGTAGTTGTTATAGTTAATATAGTTAATGCTGAGGGAAATGTGGTTTTATTCAAAACACTGCTGTATGTGCTCATATGTCTTTCAACGAGAACGCACTCATTTTACTTGAGTAATTTACAAAATACAAATAATCTAGAATTATTTTAAACTTGAAAATATGTTTTTCAGCCATTTTGGAGATCAAATACTGTCAAGTTAGTATCACTTTGTCAAAGATAAACAATAAACTCATACTGTTCCATATGTTGTGAAATAAGGCAGTGTCAATCCTTGGCCTGACAATTTTCATGCTTGGTATTTATACCTTTTTGTAAAAATTATGCTTACTCAGAAAACATGTAAGGCAAATTTAACTAAATGTGAAATAGTTTATACGTATTGCAATTTTTTTTTCTGATTTGGAGAGATGCTGCAACATTATCTATGTATTATTATCTTACTCTAAATCCTAATATTGATCAGAAATATTTGGGGCCAGCTTCTATACATCGTGGTTTTTTTAACATAGAATAAAGATTGGCAAAGAAATATTATGAATTCATACCGACGTAAAACATCAAGGGATGAAGTATCAACGCAGAAGATACAGCACCTTGTCTCGAATCCAATAAATGACATGAAAACATGTTAATCACAGTCCAACATGAGCAATTAAGAGAAATTGAAATAAACATTATGAACCAAGAACCAAAACAATACAGCATAGAAAATCCTGGCTAGAAACTGAAGAATATTAAGAAAGATCAATTGGACACAAATGAAGATGTGCATGATAACGGTATATCCCCCAAATCTCAAAGAACAAGGTATAAGCAGGGTTCAGTTCCTAATTATAAAGATAGATATACAAAGTTCTGTGCTGTCCAGGTGAGCATACAGAGCAACGGAAGTCAGGTTATGTTCATTCACTCTAGATAAAGTACTTGTTCTGGCCTGGAATTGTACCTCTCGTTTGTGAGATTTCTCATGGGCTGATGGTTGTTTGCTGGTAAATGGCCTGAAGCAGTTCTTTGTGACTACAGGCCTCTTGAAGTAGAAGCAGAAACAGCCAATTAGACTTCCTGAGAGTTTTGATCTTTAATCACTGTGTTTCTTTTATAACATTGCCTACCAGAGCCTGGACCTATAGACTAGGTTCTGAACATGCTTCAGCTGGGAGTGGAAAACAGGGCTTTTCCTGTTTTTCCATGACGCACACAGTGGCCACCACAGAGAAAGTGAAAAAAAGTAGTTGTTAATCAATTTCATATATATGTGTGTGTGTGTGTGTGTGTGTGTGTGTATATATATATATATTAGCAAATTCTCACAGAACGAAACTATTACTCATGTTTTGGGACACCTGGGTGGCTCAGTTGGTTAAGTGTCTGCCTTCTGCAGAGGTCATGATCCCAGGGTCCTGGGATGGAGCCTCACATTGGGCTCTTTGCACATCAGATAGCCTGTTTCTCCCTCTCCTTCTGCCCACCTCTCCTCCTGCTCGTGCTCACACTCTCTCTCTCTCTCTCTCTCTCTCAGACAAATAAATAAGTAAAATATTTTGTAAAAGAAAAGAAAATATTCCTCATGCTTAGTACACAACTTCAAACAACTTTTAAATGAGTACCAGAAATGTTTTCTGATGTTTACATTAAAAATATAAAAACATAAAAACATAACTAAATTTTAACTGAAAAACACCATAGAAAATTTTTATAGCTCTTCAATGTTCTACATACGTAAGGAACACTATAAATGTATTGAGTAATTGTTTCATCAAGATACGGATACTTATGTTGTTGTTGTTGTTGTTGTTTTTTCTCTCTTTTATAAACCTTTAAGTCAGGGACGTCTGGGTGGCTCAGTTGGTTAAGCGGCTGCCTTCAGCTCAGGTCATGATCCCAGCGTCCTGGGATTGAGTCCCACATCGGGCTCCTTGCTCGGCAGGGAGCCTGCTTCTCCCTCTGCCTCTGCCCGCCATGCTGTCTGCCTGTGCTCGCTCTCTCTCCCTTTCTCTCTGACAAATAAATAAAATCTAAAAAAAAAAAAAAAAACAAACCTTTAAGTCAGAATCTTATAACCACAAACCCAAGTTTTTAAGAGATTTTAGATATGGAGACATTTAGTAGTGTTCCAGTTGAGTTACTAAATGTGCATTTTAAGTTTAGCCTCCCCAGTAAGAAGAAAGCTATCTTCTTTTCTATCAGTCTATGTATCTGTATTCCTTAAGTAGGAGATACCTTATTTGAGTAGTAAATTCTGATTAAATGCTGAATGTAAAATACTGCTTGTTAAATATATATAAAGTGAATCTTGATAGAGAATATTTTTTTCCTAAATAACTCCCAACTGTCAGCAATATTGACAGTGAAAGATATGAGCAAGACAGAATATAAAATGGTTATCAACTAAAACACTTCAGACTGCAAGCTATGGCTTCAGAACAAGTTCAAATTGCTTTTCAAACTCTATATTGGCTTTTTCTTTATGTGCCCTCAGCACCTCAAACTATCTGAACATCTGATACGAAATGGAAGCATTGAGCTATTCTGTCCTGATTTTTGTGTACAATTTTTTGTCAGAGAAAACAGATGCCGATTTTTATGCCCAGAAATATTTTCCCTGTGTGCATGTGTGTGTGTGTAAGAGAAGTCAGGAAGTTCAACTAACTGAATAAATGCTCTATTTTCCTTAAATGTTATTTATTTATATATTAAAATACTTCATTTAAAGATACTCCTCTAATGTTTATAAAGGATTAAAATTTTAACTAAAATAGAGATTCAACTATAGCCCAAAATATAAACAAGTAAAGATGACAGCAACTTATGTTGGGGATAAAAAAGAAATAACAGTTAACACTAAATATCATGAAGTCAAATTGACAATCAATTCTGTGTTATCTTTGTTAATGGCACAAGGTAGTGGCCCAAATAATATTGCATGCCATCCAATGGTTCATTTTTGTTGGCCTGGTGATATATTATCCTTTTATTCCTATACATTTATAGTTTTAGTTATATTTTAAAGTTATTAAATTAAATGCGCATTCCTTGTACACATACCAGGAATTGAGGAGGAAAAGCCAAATGTGAAAAACTCTTTAATGGAAAGTGGAAAATATTCTGCCATAAGATTTTACTATTTTAATTCAGAATACATATAGCTGGCACATGAGTAAATGAGACAATTACATTATTTTATTAATGCATTTCTTTTCATTTAGTATATTGAATGATTCCATAAACTGAGAAAAGTTTTGTAAGTCTTATAAATGCCCCTTATGGTTTTTGATGAAGGAATATGAACTGTGGTGATATTTCATATATATTTCATATAAAAACACGAAAACACATACATAGGCAAAAGCACCAAATATTTTAACAGTAGTAAGCAATATATAGTCCATGTCTCCAAATAAACATGAGCATATACATAGAAGTGGGGGATGGTGAGAGAATGAACAGGCAGTTGAACAGGAGCCAAATCATTAAAGGTCTTCTATCCATTTAAAATGATTCAACTTTATGATAAGAGCAATAGATGAGTAAAATATGATTCAGGCAAAGATGACCAATGAATGCCCAATTTAGAAAGTCAAAGTTTAATGAGTAGTAGAATATTAACACTGTCTCAAATACCTCCTCTAAATTATTTATTAAATGCAAAAAATAAAATTAATAAAGTAGTGACTATATAGTAACTGCTCAACACTTTAACTACATGATCAAAATCAACTTGATAAATAAGATTAATTAAAGCATATGCCTCTAGCTATGTTATCCTGAGAAGAATAGAAGATCTTAAATGTTTTTTTTTCAGCCTAAAATTAAAACCTTCAACTTAATCATGAAAAAAACCCAGAAAATCAATAATTAAGAAATAAATAATGAAACCAATGATTTGTATTTTTAAAAAAAATGTCAGTTGTATAAGAGACAAAGAAAAGTTGGGAAAGATTCCAGATTAAAAACACTAAAGTGAATGACAACTAAATGCAGTAAAAGATTCTAGACATAAACACATACGGGGAAAAATAATTACTTTGAAGGATATTGTTGGGGGCAGTGATATATTAAAAATGTGACTGTAGGTAATGAAATGCTAATATTAAGTCAAATATATTTTTTTTGAATTTTAGGATTATAGTTACATAGGAAATAGCTTTTTTCTTAATAAATATGCAGTGAAGCACTTAGGGGAAATGGTGCATGATACATGTAATATACTCTAAAATGTTTCATAACAAATAATATGAATAATGTAGATGGAGAGAGGAAGAGGAAGAAGAGAGAGAATGCTAAAACAAATCTGGCAAAATGTTAGCTATTTTGAGAGAAAAGGTATATGGCACTGTGGGTGCAGTGAGGAGGATGAGTTAGGAGAGTTCCTGCTGCTTATAGATTGATCAGTTGGGAAGGTGCAGTAGTTACCCAGGTGAATGATGACGCTGTCCTTCCATAAAGCATTGGGAGCATTAATGGAAAGAAGCAGAATCAAGAACTTGGTGATTTACTGGCAATAGCAAAGGGAGAAGGAAGTAAAATAAAGTATTCAGATATTTGATATAGTCAGCTCTTTTGATGGTGATGTCAATCAGTGCAGTAAAGAACCAAAGACAAGGAACCCAAAGAGAGGAGGTAATTCAGTGAGTCTGGATAAATGCCCACAGAACTATTACATGAGAATAGCCAAGAGGCACTGATCTATGTGGATTTATAATTCAGGGGACAAAAATTATGGAAATATAGTTTGGAACTCGTATTTTACCATTTAAAATGTGCTTTTTGAATCATAGCAATGAGTGAGATCCCCTGATAAACTCAAATGTTTTAGCATTTGCCAAAAGAAGAAATGGAAATAAAAACAAGCAAACAAACAAACAAGTTTGATAGAATTAAATGAAAGGAGAAAGTCAGGTTAGTTCGATATATTACCTTGGTAGAACTACTATTAAAAAAAAAAAAAAAAGAGTGCCACAAACTTGAATGACTTATACATCAGAAATGTATTATCACACAGGTCTGGGGGATCAAGTCCAAAGTCCAAAGTCCAAAACCAAGATGTCCTGTTTTGTTTTCATACTGGTCCCTTTCAAAGGCAATGAGAGAAGAATTCGTTCCGTGCCTGTCTCCTTGGCTTATAAATGGCTGTCTTTTCCTTTGTGTCTTCATATTTTCTTCCTGTTACATGTTTGCGCCCAAATTTTCCCTTTTTATAAGGACATCTGTCATATTGGATTAAGGGTCCAAGCTACTCTACTGTGGCATCATTTTACCTAGTTTGATCTACCATTACCCTATTTTCCAAATAGGGTCACATTCTGAGCTAGTCGGGGGTAGGACTTCAACATATGAATTTGGGTGCGGAAACATGATTCAAAACATAGCAATCAGGAGCAACACATTTTTTTTAGATTGAACAAGGATGATTAGTGTGAGTTAAGAGGTTAAGAGAAGCAGTGGGGAAACACCAGATTTTCACAGTGGAGGAGGGAAAGTGAGATAAGAGATTGAGGACGGCAAATAGATGTTACATTCTGAAGTTTGACACCTATGGAGAAGACAGGGATTTTAAGGAAACCCATTAAAAAAAAAAAAAAAGTATAGTTGGCACACAATGTTACATTAGTTTCAGGTGCACAACATAGTGATTTGACAGCTCTATACATTAGGCCATGCTCATCACAAGGGTAGGGAGCTCAGTTTTTAAAGATGGAATTTAAAAAGAAGCTTAAATTCTAAAAAAAAGGATTTAGCTAAAACAAAGATACAAATGCAGAATGGTGAGGGTACCAGAAAAGAAAGAAGCTTGTGAGAAAATGAGAATCTGTGAACCTAAAGGATTTAGACAAGTACAGGATCACTAGCACCACAGTAATAGGGAGACAGATTACAAATTATTTATGTCTTTACACAGTGTAGGTATTTCAATAAAAAACATGTGAAAATATTTTGGAAGTAGTAATATGCTGTGTATGTGATATTTGTATTATGTTTTATTATTATGAACAGTTATATCATATTAAGTATCTTTTGTAATTCTTATGTGGAAATTATCCATGTAGAGAATGAGATAATTTTTTGAATCTACATAATAAAGTAGATTTGATACATTGTACTGGATCATGCTGACACCTGGATATCAATAAATTTTTATTATAGTTTTTTGCTCTTCCATTGGACATTTTTAGGGACTTATTTCTGAAATTGAGAAAACAATCCCAGCTTTATTTGGCACATGTCATTTTATGATAGCCAAATGAGATTTAAAAAAACAAGCATATTTCTGCATTTAAATGTGCAGTGTAACTAAATGTTCTTTTTTAAACTTTATTCTTAATGTTCAATAATGCAGACAAGATGAATACTCAAAAATGTCAGCCACAGACTTTTCATGGTAAAATAATAGCTGTCTTTGTTCTGTGTCTATCATCACACCAAAACACTCCCAGAATATAAATACTATGTGCTTTTTGATCAGTATTAGCATGAGTTTTTCTAGGTTCTAGTTTTTCTGAGTTTTCCCAGTTATATGTCTCATAGACCGAAGTTCAGAAAATTTGGTTAAAGGGTAGTGATCTAGCTCAATTATATGAGTAAAATCATGTGGGAAAATATATTTTAAGTAAATTTGCTTAACTAATAAATGTCAACACAAGAATAAATTAACATTTCGTATTTTTATATAAGCTATCATTTTGTTGATAAGCTTGGGACCAAATGATTCATATTATTTATTTTATAATTCTGGCATTCATATTCCTCTCAAAAGCAAACAAACGAATAAAACCAATAAAACAGAACAAAACAAATTTCATCTACTTGTGTCAACAAGATAAATACATTGATTTTAGATTTGAAAAAGCTGTTTTTAACTATTTGAGGGTAAAATTTAAGGAGTATTCACCAAAAGGGATATATATGGAGAATAATCTACTGCATCTTTTTTTTTTTTTAAAGATTTTTATTTATTTATTTGACAGAGAGAGAGATCACAAGTAAGCAGAGAAGCAGGGGGAGGAGGGAAGCAGGCTCCCTGCTGAGCAGAGAGCCCCACGTGGGGCTTGATCCTCGGACCCTGGGATCATGACCTGAGCTGAAGGCAGAGGCTTAAACCACTGAGCCACCCAGGAGCCCCATCTATTGCATCATTATATATGCAGATATCAATGATTATTATAGTTTTTTTGAGTTCCTGACCTCCTTGTTGTGAATCACTGAAGACAAATAATAAAGGTATGTGCCAATTATTATCATTAAATATAACCTATATTATTCCTAAACACTTTTTCTTGGAAAAGAATGTGATATCACTAATTGCTATCTCTAATATTTTACAAAAAATAGTGCTTATTAAAAATCTCATAGATGTTCTTATTCTCCCTCTCTCCTGCTTTCTCTGGGGCCTCATTATCACTAATTCCCCACTCATAATTTTCTCAACCGTTTGATAATTTTCTAAACTACTCTTTTACTTTGGAGGCAGCATATTCAGGACTGATCTATCTGAAAACAAGATACTTTCACACAGGCTCGCTCATATTTTCTCATGAAATTACAGATCAAACTCTCATTTGTCCTTTTAGCCCTTGCAAATATCTACCTTTGTGGCCTTAAGGATCATTTGTGACTCCTAATCATCACATCCTGTTTGGAATACTGATTTCCTCAGAAGTTCTGTGCCAATAAGCAAATTCTTTACTTTCTTTCTTTGTATCCTCACGACATTGTTTCAGAAAACCTGAATACTCCTTATGATTCTTGTACTATCTAATAGTACGTATGTATGTATATATGTATGTTTGTATGTATGTATTATTTAATGACTTTTACCTTTAATTTCCTCATTAGTGACATGAAGGACATTGGTGTTAGCTCTTGTTCCTCTTGGAAAACTACAACATCATGAGAAAACCATCGACTTTGGAGCCAAACTGAAGTGGGTACAAATCCCAGTAAGATAAATTATTAGTGTGTGAACATGGTAAATGTACATATCACTCTGAAACTAATATTTCTTATTTATGGAAAGGGAATCACATCAGTTCTTCAGTGCTTTACTTCTTGAACTTCTCACAGATATACTATGATACAAACATTAAAGGCCATGCTGTTTTAGAATCTGAAACTCACACTCTTAGATGAGTATTATCCTCACTACAAATGAGTATCAAGCCTTTATTTTTAATCATGTGCATGATTACCCAGGATGCCCAGGAAAGCAAACACACTAAAGCTCATCTGTATTCAGTTCTTCTCTTCTCTCAGGCACAAGGAGGTTTTAAATGCTGACCTTCCCATGTACACTGGGGTCTGGTAGCTTGCTTTAGGCATGCAAATGTGAGTGCAAGTAACATGCATCACTTCTTGTTGGAAAAACTAAATTGCTGGTATGAGATTCTCTAGCCTGTGTGCATGTGGGTGTGGGAGATGACAATAACCCTTTACAAAATTCGGTACATAATTTATTGTCCTTCATCTTCAGGAAGTAAGTAAAAGCACTGCATTATTCTCTTAAGCCAGAAAATTAAATGGGTAAATAAATTAATTTCAGAGAACAATTCAGTTTAGGGTGTTCTTATACTGAAGAGAGTTGAATTTTTTTAATTCTACACAAGGAGGAGGAAAATACTTTCCACCTGCCAACTTTTCATATTTCCTGGAAAAACCTGCAGGGGAGACCATTATATGCAATGATTCTTTAGCCAAAGGCAATTTTCTTCACAAAGCATAAAGTCTAATTTAAGTTATGTTCATGATTATCTCATGATTATCTAGAGTTTGTTCCCATAAATTAAGTTATTTGTAGAATCCAAACTAAGCAAGAAAAAATAAGGTCATGAGGCAGGCAGAAGGGAGAAGAGGAAAATATATATATATATGCACATCAGATAGGATCATTTCCCTTCAAAATATGGAAGGTCTTTTACAACAGAATTAAAATCAGTGAGTTTGGATAATTGTCTTGGGGAGCCCTATATGGTGGTTATTACAAAATCTTTTTTGTCTTTTTTTTTATTATGTTCAGTTAGCTAACATATAGCACATAATTGGTTTTTGATGTAGAGTTTAATGATTCATTAGCTCCGTGTAACACCTTGTGCTCATCACAACACGTGCCCTATTTAATACCCACCACCCGGCCGACCCACCCCCACCCTCCCCCTTCTGTAACTCTCAGTTTGCTTCCCAAAATCTTCTTAAGAATTACTAATTAGAAAGTTTCCAGGTAGCACCCTTGAAAATATGCCATCTTCACCTGATGTTATTACTTTTACGCAGATTCCCAGCTAATAATATTTATTCCCAGCTAAATTTATTCTGTGAAGTTTCTCATATTCAAAACATTGTATTCAGCTCTTATATATATTTTGTTATAATAATGTTTTTTCATCCCATAAACACATAAATGAAACAAGTTTAAATCTATCCCTCTTGTTGAAATCGTGACATTGATTTATAGATATGTTTTTGTCTATTATGTACTCATAAACATTATCTCTTTTCATACTAAATGTAATTTTATGGTGGCAAGTGATTATAAAATGACATTTAACCCAAAGACTCAAATACAGTTTTCCCCAGTTTATAATCAAATGTCCATTATGATCTGGAAGATGGTGACATTCTCAACAAGAAAACTAACACTGCCAAGAAATGTGCTGGCTCAATTGTTGAAAACCTGTCATTAACTAAAGTATAACTAACATCATATTGAGGAATGTTGTGGGCATGCATATTCTTCATTCATTAAACAGAAATGTTGGAAAACAAGGAAAATAATGCATCTTTTCCCCATTATAACCCTCCTTACAAAAACCTTAAGGATATTCCCATCAGAAAAATAAAGTTATCCTCTATAATGGAAGTGCTTCTTTGAAGTTGTTCTATAAGTGAAATAGAGTAGCTCATACAGTGCTCTGGAATAGTATATGGAGAGTCATAGATTTTTAAATATGGCATTGTTTCAAATATTCATATACAAGTAAACTTACTATTAATCTTATATGATTAACATAGCAAGTTAAAGAGAAAAAAAAAAAAAAATAAGTGGGGAATGACAAGTGACCAGCGATTAAGGAGAAAAGTAGCAGACCCAAAAGCGGGATATACATGTATAATACAGCTTTAGTAGATTTTTAAAAAGATTTTATTTAATTATTTGACAGAGACAGAGACAAGGAGAGAGGCAACACAAGCAAGTGGAGTGTGAGAGGGAGAAGCAGGCTTCCTGCTAAGCAGGGAGCCCAATGCCGGACTCAATCCCTAGACTCTGGGATTATGACCTGAGACGAAGGTTACCCGCTTACTGGCTGAGCTACCCAGGTGCCCCACAAATTTATTTGTTTTAAATAGAGAATGTGAAAAATTATACCAGAACAATGAAGATCTCTCAAAGAACTGCTAAAGGAACATAAATATTATTTTTTAATTGAGGTAAAATTGTATATTATATTGCATAAACTTGAAGTGTATAGCATTATAATGTGACATCTGTATACACTAGAGAGTGATTACCACCAAAAGTCTGGTCATCATTCAACATCATATAATTAACCCCTTCACCCATTGTGCTCACTCTCAATCCACCTTCCCCTCTGGTAACATTAATATGGTCTCTGTATTGGGGAGTTCGTTTTGTATTGATTTTATTTTCTTCTCTAGTTTGTTTCTTTGGATTCCACATATGAGTGAATCACATAGTAGTTGTCTTTCTCCATCTGACTTATTTCAGTTAACATAATGCCCTCAAAGAACCAAAGAAACAAAAAATATTTTTAAGGAACCATTTGGTTGAATGTAGTCATATCTATCTTTCCAGAAACAAAAATGAAATTCATAAAAATGGCAAAAATTAAAACAAAACTACAATAGAAAAATATTAAATAAAATAATAATTACCCATGATTCAGTAAAAACAAAATTGAGAATATTACTTAAACTTCTTATGGAACTACTAGAATGAAGAAATCTATGATTACAGACAAATCTATGACCTTATGCCATAAAACATTAATGGGAGTAGACTTTGGTATCTAGACTACTGGATAACCCTGTAGAGTATTCCAACAAAAAAGCATATCACACTACAAATGAAATGATACGTACATAATTTTGAATGTATAGTTGATTTTGCAAAAAAGTAAGGGTAATCCTAGATACCTTGAAAAACACTTGCATATATACACAAAGAAACATCAGCATTTTACATAATAATGCAAAACAAATATATATTAGCACAGGACTGGAGAAGCATAAAACAATATAAACGAAAAACTAAATTGCAAAAAGATATCTACAATGCCATATAAATTTATAGTTTAATATGTATATGATGGTATTACATAACATTTAATGGTAATGTGTAAGTAGAAAATGAAAAAAAAAAGATATGCAGAGGGGTAATAAAACTCAGTACATGATTATGATTGCTCTTTGAAGATAATGAGAAAGAATATAATTTAAGAGGGTTTGATGAAAGCTTTCAATGTCACATGCCATAATTTATTACTCATCCTTTCTTATCTTAAATATGCAATAATAAAAAAAGATGAATGGAAAAAAATAAAACTAGTGTTAAAGTTAACTAAAATTTTCAAATGTATAAAAAAGTAAATATCCCAGAATTAAAATGAGAAAAAGATAAGAATCTGGGAGAAATCTGTAAAACAGAGAAAATTAGCATGATTGATGAATTTGACCTCTGAAAAGTCTAGAAAAGATTATGAATTTATTTTCATATGCATGTTTATAATTCAAACATTATTTAAAAACAACATATGGATAGAATCTTTTTTAATCAAGATACACAGAAATCAAAAGGCTGCTTATTTTCCATTTAATGAAAATGGAATTGAAAGATGATGAAAACATCATCTCTTTTTTTCTTTAAATATATTGAGGACTAACTATAGGAATTTTTCTTCTTTAAATTTTGACAAGTGTCTGAGCTGAGTTTAATTTTTGGTTTGTCTTCTCCACTAACCATGAGCCATAAGGGCTTTTGCGCTGTACTTCCAGCAATGCAGTTATCATGAGCTACACAGTGAATGTTCTGTTTGTGTGTAGGTATGAGGTCAAATAAATCAGTTGTGTTCAAGGGGAGCTTCTGCTTAAATAATATAAATCTAAGGGCTGAACATAGTTCTCTTTCTTTCAGCACAATAATACCTTAACTTGAATAGTAAAACTATCCCAGGACCTTCTTTAAGGAAAGACTTAAAATAAAATGGGAGATTTTGTAATTTATTCTTACTATCAGTCTTAATGAAAATTGAGTGACAGATTTGTTACATGAAATGGAAATGGGTTATTGGTGTGTTATAGATAATGCCAGGATTAAACTGTACTTTACATAGCATTTAAAATCTCTAAAGTTTTTATGTCCTCTTGTATCATTACAATTAATATCATAGACTCACCTGTTGATACCATCAGCCCTTTCTTCTTTGTCACCATTCCTCTAATACTAACTTTACACATGTGATACAAGAAAACATTTGTGACTACATGAGAAGAGATAGAAAAGAGAAAGAAACTTATAAAAAATAACGATACAAGTTGTTTTTCCCTCCAGAGCCCTGGCGTTGATCTTAATTGTAGGCAGTCCAAGTGATACAGCTAATTTTAATCACAAACTAGTTGGATTGTGACTTCTACTAAAGATTTTTTTTAGATGAAGAAATGTAATATTGAACATCTTTTCAAAATAATTAATGGCATGAAAACTGGAGCTCAGCCAGGGTCTCTTAAACTCAGTCTCATTGTGTCTATTTACATTATAAATCATGCATATTTAAAGGAGGAAAAACTGTTAGAGAGGAAAAATTTTAGGAATAATTATATTAAAGGGCACCTGGGTAGCTCAGTTGGTCAAGCAACGAACTCTTGGTTTCAACTGAGGTCATGACCTCAGGGTCCTTAGATCAAGCCCTGCTCAGCAGGGAGTCTTGCTTCTCCCTCTCCCTCTACTCCTCCCCCCTGCTCTTGTGCTCTCTCTCCCACTCTCTCTCTTTCTCAAATAAATGGAAAAAATCTTAAATATAGATAGATAGATAGATAGACTTGGCCTATCACTGTTCTACAAATACATATAGACTTGGCCGATCACTGTTGTACACCTGAAACTAATGTCACATTGTGTGCTAACTGTAATTAAAAAAAAAATAAGTTAATAAGAGGGGAGATTCATATATCCTTTAAGGTCAACTTTTAGGATATCAGTAATTGAAATGAACTCAATGTGAAGCTTACAAATACTGTAGTGTTCTCATAAGTCATACATTCTAATGGTTAATGATAACTACTTATCAGAAAGTAATATAAAAAGGTAATAAAAGATATATTTTATTTTCCTGAGCTATGCTTATTCAGAGAAATAAGTGTATAAATCTGAGTGATCCTAGCTTTTAAAGGCTCACAACTTTTAAAAAACAACAAAAATCATCCTTTATTTCAAGGTAAAGATTGACTGTCTCCTACAATTTAAGATTAGATACAACAACTGTATTGCAGTGAATTGTGTTCCACATATTTTTAATAAGACACTATCCAAGTTTTGTGGGCATATGACAATAGACTGAATGACTCATTGTGAGGCACTCATCTCTAGGGAGTCAATTACCTCAAACATATTGCTTGCTTGTGATGAGAGCACTTAAAACGGCGATACTGAGATCAACTCATTCCATTTAGTCTATAAAATGATGGCAAGTCGTATTTTGAGTCAATTTTTGAAGTGTTTCAGTAATGAAACAGAAAAATCTCCAAGTCAAATCACATATTTACTTCAAAGGTAAATGCCATGTAAAAGAGATGAACATAGACACATGTTAATTACATGAATGTTTTCCTTCATACTTCTAATTTTCCCATAAATATAAATGGTAGATATTAGAATGCAATGCAGTAGTACTAGAACTGGTTGAAGGCGTGAAAATGTTTGAAAATAGCTTTAAAAATTCTCTGCACATGATAATGGGTTGAGCAGAGTACAGACCGAGTTCAAGTGAAATGATCTATAGTTTTGAGAAAGCATGACATAAATCATGCTATACTGTAAAAGCTATGCTATAAAAGATTAATCTTCTTTAAACAAAAAAAAATGGTACGTGCGACTTTTCTGTTTAATATTCAAAGTTACCTAGAAAAAGATCTACACTGCTTACCAGATCATGCAGGGCCCATAGAAGATGAGCTGGTCAATTTCTCCACACCAAGTTCCTGACTTGTTATTGTGCTTCAGCAACACAGATTTTTCACGCCATTCCATGTGTTGCTTCCAGGATTTTGAACATGTTATTCAACATGCTATCATGCTATTTCCTTCCTTTTTGTGTGTTCTCTCCTGATTCTTCAACGGATCTTCGGGTTTCTAATTACATTCCATTTTCCTAAGAAGCTGTCATTGGTCCCACACATTTCCATGTGAGTTTCTTTAGTATCTACCTAGAGATCTTATTTTATTTTTTTTTTTAATCATTTCTCCTCTTTGGAATTTTTATTTCCAGACAGGAATGTGAAATCCATGAAGACAAGCACTGTACATAAATTTCTTAAAGTAAATAACTTTATTTATTTTTTTAAATAAAAAAGTAGCATTTCACATATAAATTAGATTTCAAGATTACAGTGTATTATTTGCCAAAAGGAACATTCCTGAAGGAGAGATAAACTTAGAGGTCATTGAGTGAGCACAGAGAAGCAGAATTCATGGGAAATTGCAGTGGAAGTTTCTTTAACACTTCACAATGCTACTTCCTTGTTCCTCAATTCTGCCACCAGTGCTTATGGTTTGTAAGAAAACCCACCACCATCACTTTGGGGCATTAGTTTTGAGGTAATGTGAACAGGAAATATCTCTAGGAATGAAAGCGCAAGCTTCTACAATCCAGATTTCTCACAATAATCATTATTTATCTGCAGGAACAATATGAGAAGTGAAGAGTTTATTTTTATATTTCAGAAGTTTTTTTGTTTTGTTTTGTTTTGTTTTTGAGAGGACTAGAGAATATATATGTAAAATTCACTCTTGATCCCCTAAACCCTAACACATTATTTGATATAAAGTAGGGACTCAGTAAATGTCAGTTAGTTAAATGAACAAATATTAACTAAAATGTACAAAAAAATCAGTAATAGTACTGTGGATATAGTCTTCTTAGATAGCCCCAGACATTCCCACACCCTGGTATTCATGCCCTTGTATATTTACCCCCGTTTCAATGTAGACTGAACCTAATGACTTGTTTCTAACTAGACTATAAAAAAATGATGAAGTGTTACATCATGTTTAGAAAAATAGAAGTTTGTGTGAGTAACTCTCACTATAATGCAGAGAAACGCATGATCTTGGAGGTGTTTAGAGAGAAGGGAAATGGGAGGGAATGATGATTTTGTGTGAAAAGATGGGGTAATCTCTGCTTCTGATTCCTTTATGTTATTTGGCTATATTTCTTGGCTCTGGATGCCAATAACATCTTCTGTCTTTTTGTTTGTTTGTTTGTTTGTTTGTTTTTAATATGTAAATCCCTGCTTTCTTAAGCTAATTTTAATAGCTTATTATTTATTGAAAACTAATATCGACTAAGACAATGTGCATATTTCTATAATGGAAAATATAAGCTAGTTCAACTAACAAAGGAAAAGAGGAGAGAACCTATGAATATTTGGGAGTGAATGATTCTTGAGTGTTTACAATATAACTTTGGAGAAAGTTCAGAAGCAGAAGTTGATTTTAAGAAAAAAAAAGATGTTATGGAATAAGCAAAATTCAGAGTGATGGGGGAGTGGTGCTTGTTGAGGAGACAAGGAAGTGATTCTAATTATCTAACTTACAGGATAAATAAAATCAATGCTGTGGTAATTTAGTTGATTAAGCATCACTTTCTATTTTAATGCTCTATGTAGCTCAAATTAGCCATGTATTAGTTAGACTCATTTGCATGCATGGAAGGAAACCTGAAATCAACTTAGCTTAAAAAAATAAAGGATTAAGAATTTCTGTAAGAATTTTCCTTAGTATTAAACAATTTTACTGAAAGAAAGCTGAGGGACAGAGATGGACTCAGGAATCACTGTAACCGAAGACTTTAATAATCAGAACTGTATTTCAGGCTCTTGTCTCTGATTCTCTTATATTAGTGTGATCCACTCCAACTGTAGTTTTTCTCCATGAAGCAGGAAATATGGCTACCAACAAGATTAAAGCTTTATATTGTATACCTCTGGCACCGTCATTGAGAATGTCTGACATACTCAAACTCAAAAGAGTCCCATGGAAGTCACTCATTAACCCAGATTGAGTAAGGTGTGTGTAATTGGACTATCAGTCACATTGTATGCACACAACAGTAGAGGTGGCCATGGGAATGGAGGACATGAGAGTTCATGTATATTCACTCATATTTAGTATTAGAAATTACACTAAGTGCACAGGCAATGAAAGGGAAAAAATTAGACAAATTGGATTTCATCAAAAGTTAAACTTTTATATATTCAAGGACACCATCAAGAAAATGAAAAAAAAATCTACAGAATGGGAGGAAATATTAGTAAATCACACATCTGATAAGAATCAAATATCTAAAATATAGAAAGAGTTCTTACAACTCAACAACAAAAAGGTGAACAATCCAATTTGAAAATGACTAGAATAAATTTTCCAAAGAAGACTTATAAATGACCAACAAGCACAAGATGTTCAACATCATTAGTCACTAGAAAAGTACAAATCAAAATCACAAAGAGATACTACTTTACATTGAAGTTTCAATCATCATCATCATCATCATCATCATCAGAAAATAACTAGTGTTGGCATGGATGTGAAAACTAGAACACTGTACTTTGTTGGTTGCAATGTAAAATTGTGCAGTCACTGTGGAAAGTGGTTTGATAGTTCCTCTAAGAGTTAAGCAAGGAATTACTATATGACCCACTAATTCTATCCTAGATATAAACCTAAAATAATTGAAAACAGGTATTCAAACAAATCATTGCATAAAAATTTTCATAGAAGCAGTAATCCCCATAGAAAAGTGGTGATATCCAGTCAAGTATGCCCATCAACTGATGAATGGATAAACAATAGTGGTAAACACACCCATTAAATATTATTCAGCCATCAAAAGAAATAAAGTGCTGACAATGAGACTTGAAAATATGCCTAATGAAAGAAGAAACATAATGTCACATGTTACAGGATTCCATTTGTATGAAATTTCCAGAAGAGGTAAATCCACAGAAACAGAAGGTAGACTAATGGTTTCCAGGGGTTCAGGTGAGGAGAAAGGAGTAGAGACCACTTAGAAGGTATAGGGTTTCCTTTGGGGATGACAAAAATGTTTTAGAACTAGGGAGAAGTGATGGTTGTACAACATCGTAAATGTTCTAAATGCCATGACAATCTACATTTCAAAATGGTTAAGGGATAATTTTAAGTTATGTGAATTTTGCCTCAATATTTTTTTTAAATGTTGTGAGTGCTATCACACTTATATGTAATAAGAAACATTCTGATTTAGTCTTTTTGACTCCTTAAATATTTAAAGATAATCTAAATTATCTAGTAAAAGATATATACACACATGTTTTATGTTTGGAATCAAGTAATACATATGTATTTGTGCATTTGTGCACTTCAGGTATTACAGAGTATATGCATTCCATTTCAATTTTTAAAATAACATAAAAAAGTGACATTATTCTACTTAATTACACAGCCCCATGGTCATAAACTATACCCCTAATTATAATTATCTGATTTATATTTGGCTGTTCTAAACCACAAGCTAATGGCAAAAGAAAGACAGGCATATGACTTAAATCTAAAGGTCAGTTTGATACAAAATCTAACTAGATTCTGAATTTGATTGAAAAATACACTTTTAAAGCATCAATATTTATCCTACTATGTAATGTGCTATGATCTGTTGTGTAATACACTTACTGTAATGTAGCTTGGCTAAATAGAAATGTGCTTTTAAAAATTAGAACGATATTTATATTTTAAAGGACTTCTGCATTTTAAGCAAGTTGGGAAGAAAACAAGCAATATTTAAAAGATTTACTCATTTTTTCACATTTTTGAAGAAATGATTCTGAGGAAGGAAACAATTTGAAAACTGCTCATATCATGCATGGTTCAGTAACACAAATTATAATTGATTTTAATTTTTATGAATATTAAAAAAATAATAAGTTGGTTTTCACTGAGGAAGGATATTTTCCCTGAAAACAAGGCACAAATACTGAAGGCAATTGCTACAGCTTGTGCTGCAAAGTATTTTTAATTATATCATTATTAATGAAAACAAATAACCCCATATAACTACACATATAAAAGTTATCATTCCCATATGTTTGTGTGTGTGATGCTTATATTATTCAATAGTCTTACCTTGTATTCAACAAAAATAGCTTAATAACTTAGTCTAAAACTAATATGGTTGTCTATTTTTCTCTTTTATATACAATAATAGTGTGTATACAATATGGTGTTATTGAATTTGAGAGCAAAGAAATTGCATTTTTTTAAAAGATTTTATTTATTTATTTGACAGAGAGAGACACAGCAATAGAGGGAAAAGAAGCAGAAGGAGTGGCAGAGGGAGAAGCAGGCTTCCTGCCCGGTGGGGAGCCCAATGTAGAGCTCCATCCCAGGACCCTGGAATCATGACCTGAGCCAAAGGTAGACGCTTAGCCTACTGAATCACTCAGGCACCCCAGAAATTGCATTTTCAACCATATCCTCATTGCAGAATTTGGTTGCAGGAAAAAACCTTATGTGTGACTTTTCAGGCCTGACCACAGACAATTACAAAGGATTTACTGGGCAGGTCTCCAGGGCAAGGCTAGTCCCCCACACAAGACTTGATGTACAGCTAATGCATTACAGTCCCTGAAGGGAGTTTCATTCAAGCACTCAGCCCCACTGGCCAGCCTTGCTCTCTGCATATTTCCATTGCTGGTTCAGGCTTCTCCATTCCTGCCTCCATTTAGTGAGGTCTCTTTATTTATTTATTTATTTTAAAGTTTTTAAATTTAAATTTCAGGTGCTTAACACAGAGTATGATATGAGTTTCATGTGTACAATATGGCGATTCAATACTTCCATACAATACCGGTGCTCATCACAAATGCCCTCCTTAATCCTCATCACATATTTCACCCATGCCCCTGCCCATTGACCCTCTGATGACCATAGTTAAAAGACTATTTCTTCCGGCACATGGGTGGCTTGGTTGGTTAAGCATCTGCCTTCAGCTCACTTCATGATCTCAGGGTCCTGGGATCGAGTCCCTCATCAAACTCAGCAACCAGCTCCCTGCTCAGCAGGGAGTCTGCTTAAACAAACAAACAAACAACAACAACAAAAAAACGACTTTCTTAATTTGCCTCTTTCTGTCTTTTTCCCCCTTTGCTTATTTTTGTTTCTTAAATTCCATACGCTATTTGTCTTAGCATAAAACTCTCTAGCTGCATCCATGTCATTGTAAATGGCAAAATTTCTTTTTTTTTGATGGCTGAGTAATATTCCACCACACACACACACACACACACACACACACACATACACACACACATACACCCCACTTCTTTATCCATTCATCAGTTGATGGGCACTTGAGCTGTTTCCATAATTTGGCAATTAAAGATAATGCTAAGGGGGCATGCATCCCTTCAAATTAGTACTTTTATATTCTTTGGGTAAATACCTAGTAGTACAATTACTGGATCATAAACTAGTTCTATGTGTAACTCTTTGAGGAACCTCCATACTGTCTTCCATAGTAGCTGCACCAGTTTGCTTTCCCACCAACAGTGAAGAGGGTTCCCTTTTCTCCACATTCTCACCAACATCTGTTGTTTCTTGTGTTGTTGGTTTTGGCTATTTTGACAGGTGTGAGGTGATCTCTCATTGTGGTTTTGATTTGTATTTCCCTGATGATGAAGGATGTTGAGCATTTTTTCACGTGTCTTCTTTGGAGAAATGTCTGTCATGTTTTCTGGCCATTTCTTTTTGGGATTTTTGTTTTGTTTTGTTTTTTGGGGTGTTGACTTTGAGAAGTTCTTTATTTATTTTGAATACTAACACTTTATCAGACATGTCTTTTGCAATTATCTTCACCCATTCCAAAGGTTGCCTTTTAGTTTTGTTGACTATTTCCTTCATTGTGCAGAAACTTTTATTTTGATGAAGTCCCAATAGTTTATTTTTGCTTTTGCTTCCCTTGCCTCAGGAAACATATGTTGCTATGATCAGTTTCAAAGAGGTTACTGCCTTTGTTCTCCTCTGGGATTTTATCATTTCAAGTCTCATATTTAGTTCTTTAATCCATTTTGAATTTATTTTTGTGTATGGTTAGTGAAAATGGTCTAATTTTATTCTTTTGAATGTTGCTGTCCAGTTTTCCTAACACCATTTGTTGAAGATACTTTTTCTCATTGGATATTCTTTCCTGCTTTGTCAAGGATTAATTGACCGTATGGTTGTGGGTTGATTTCTTGTTTTTCTGTTCTGTTCTATTGATCTATGTATTTATTTTTGTGCCAGTACCATACTGTTTTGATCACTACAAATTTATAATATAACTTGAGGTCTGGAATTGTGATGCCTCCAACTTTGTTTTTCTTTTTAAGTTTGCTTTAGAGCTTATTATTTGTGTATATGAAGTTTAAAGAAGCATGTCATAATATTATATGAAGGATGTACATTTTAGTATATGTTTTGGAAGCAATTAGTCACTGTACCTAAATCTTATGTAATCCCCTATAATACAGCATTCACCAAAAATAATTCTCAAATGATCTAAATCAACAAAAATAATGGGAAAAAAAAGTCTGAGAATGGTTCTGATGAAATAAAGCTCCAAATGAATTGGAACCAAAAAATTAAAATAATATTTCATTAATTAATAAGGCAAAAGATTACTTAATTTTAGTTTAGAACCCTATTTCATTTTTAGTTTTACTCTGTGATTAATGATAAATTGTAACATCACCTATCTTAATGTTTAGTTCTGAAGTTACTTGGTTATTAGCAATTAATATCAAAGACTATAAATATACATGAAAAAATATATTGCTTTTAAACTCATCTATGTGTCTTTTCCTCTTAAGTGTTTTATTTTTAGTTTATACTTTTATTGTTGGTATATGTTTCAAGAAACTCTAAGTAAAAATGTTCATGAATCTTCTATTTGTATAATCTTGAACTTAGGGTTTCTCTCACCTCATTATTTTTCCTCTAAAAACAAAATATAAAGCATCATGTTCAGAATGGTCCTCAGGAATAACTCATTTTGCTTTGCTCTTTTTTTTTTTCTTAGACATAAGACCGGAATGAAAAAAATATAACTAGCACTGTCCTAAGAATATTTTCCTCTTAAAAAATGAAATGATTCAATATTTTTAAGATGAAAACAGAAAAAAGATGGTCGTTGCACAAAATATTTAATTTGATTCATAAAAGACTGAAGAACAGTCATGTATTTGCAACTAATAAGTAACACTTACTTGGAGCACATGCAAGAATAAGTGACATTATTATAGGAAAGTTCATGATTTTTGAAGAATTTGACAAAATTCTTGATCTTCTGGACAATAAATAACTAAGTGTATTTTAAGAATCTGAGAAAAGGAATGGAGTGTGTGTAAGATGAGTTATGAACTGGGTATGTACATTAAATGCCAGCCAGCTGTTTTAGACTGCTCGTTCCAAAGTCATTGAATAGTTTTCTTTTATATCAGAAGTAATAGAAGTTGGCATAGCTAGAGAAGAAAACGGGGCCCTTGATAATAGAGTCTGCGACAAAATAAAAGTTACAATCTGATTCTTTTCATTGTTTTCCTAGGCAGAAATTGGTGCAAGCATCCCAAATCTAAATTTCTAGAAAGAATTGGATATAAAGATTTTGAAGTGAAAAACATATAAATGGGCATAACCCATAGTTATTTGAGGAGGAAAGTAAACTACTATAAATAAGATTGTATTTAGATACACCCACATCATATATGTCATAGTTCTGTATTGTTTTATTTTGTATTCTGATACTCTATAAATAAAGTTTATTTAAGATACAGAAATAACTGTCATATTACTTTTATTTTATTGTTTTATTTCACTGAGATACAAATGCAAGGTTTCTTTTCCTGTTAGCAAGTTAATATATGCTTCTCAGCTTTCTCTTTTGAAAATTAAATATTTCAGGGAATGACATAATTGTTATTCTCTTTGTTTCTCTTGTGTTTAGATGTGGAACTAAGCATATTTTCTTTTCCAGTTAATATGATAGGAAAATTTTATGACATTACAGACTTTTTTATTTTCCATCAACAATTACCTATGAGCAGAAAGCTATACTATGTCCCTGAATGATAATTGAATCAGGGAATAGAAGATGTTGGTGTGAAGAGATTTTCTAATTAGTAAATATAATTGAATGTGATAAATCTATATTAATTTCACCATCCAGAATAAACCATTGTTTAATTAACTTCTTATACATACAAATTAAATTTTATTACATTAAATGTGACCAGCAAAGATATCATGTAAATAACTTCACATGCATAAATTGCAATTGGAACAAAGTTATTTTTCTCAAAATTTATTCTTATGAGTATAGAAAGTCAAAGTAAGCTGATAACTTACAGAGAAATCTCTTGTTCCGATTTATATTTATCAATATGTCAATGATATGTCTGATCACTGGTATGCCAGTGAAGTTTAACAACTCGCTCTCTGCGGAAAGAAATAATATATTTACTGATTTTGTCATATAATGCTTTCACCACAGACAATTTTAAACTAACGATACATCATTGAACATGTTGCTGAGAAGAAATGCTCACAACGGACTTGCATGAACTGGAGCAAGCCAGCTCTGGCACATCATTATCACTTATGATTACTTTATTATGATCAAATCACAACCATTAATGAAATTGAAAGAGGACTTGGGTTCTGTTTCAATTTTGGCCTCAGACTTTCTAGCTGGGTTCTTCTTCCCAGCTTGTCCCTTACCTCAGGCAGAAGACCCTGAGGGTAAAGTGTTCCCTAATGGGAAAAGAAACTACCCCTTCAAGCAATAGGGGCTATCCTGACCCAGCAAGACCTCCTGTGATTCATCCCCCCAAAAATGATCAAGCTCGTGTTTATTGTAGACCTGCATGTACTCACTAACCTTTGTCCCATATTTTCCTTATATAAACCTACAGACTTTACAGTACTTTGGAGACAGCTTTTGAGACAGAGTCCACCAGTCCACTGTCTTCCTGGTGCTGGCTTTCCTGAAATATAAATTATTTTTTTGTTTCATCACTTTATCTCTGCCTCTGGATGTTGTCAGTGGTTAGTGGACAAACTGGTCTGTCTGGGACCTCTGGAGTCGGGGTTCTTGCAGCCTGCCCCTCACCTACAAAATTATAGGTATCACGTGCATAAAATTGTTAAATAAATAATAGGCAACAAAAACATAGAAGAAATCCCTAATGATCTAATGTATGAAAAATCAGGGGGCACCTGGGAGGCTCAGTTGGTTAGGTGTCTGCCTTCAGCTCAGGTCATGATCTCAGGGTCCTGGGATCAAGCCCCACATTGGGCTCTCCACTCACTGGCAAGTCTACTTCTCCCTCTGTCTCTGTGATCCCTCTCCCTCTGTGATCATGGGGATCCTGCTTCTCTGTCCACCTGCCATTCCCCCTCCTTGTGCACTCTCTCTCAAATAAATAAATAATTAAAAAAATCTTTAAAAAAATCAGAAACATAGAACCATTGTTAATTCCAAAGCTCATTCATATAAACAAAATGTCACCCATTGTTGCTGAGTCTCTATGTATACATAGAAGATCAGAGATTTCTTTACAGTTCTATGTAAAGTTGGATATAATAATTAAATAGACCACTGTGTGAGAATAAAACAGATCATCAACATTGACTGAAGGACAGTTAGAAAAATAAATATATCAGCAGAGTTTGAAAATATTAAACAAGCTATTAAGATTCCCCGAATGTTCAATACTTTAAAAAACTCTATAGAAGAGAATACTTAAACTGTTCAAAGAGTTCTAAAAAGTAAAAATAAATGATTGTCATGAGTTTTATGATCAAATCCCTTTCTACATATCCAGACTCCTCCCCCACCAAATTTTCTTCTGCTTCATTTTGTTTTGTGCACCTCTATGAATTTTCCTCTATGAACTTCCTCCCATTCCAGAACTTTCAGATATCTGTAGTGATCTTCTGGTATCCTCTGTCATCACTGAGACTCTGTACCCTTCCTATTACACCAGCCATATTGTACTTCAAAGCACTTCTTGTTTGAAATTGCATTATTAGCTTTGGCTCCAGTTTATTTGTTATCTGTCTCTCCCAATAGAATAGGAATTCCATGAGGAGAAGTGAATTAGTTTTGTAGTGTTGTACAAGAAATAATCACATAGAGTAGCTTAAAAGAACATAAATTTATTTCTCAGTTTCCTGAGGTCAGGATTCTGGGCAGGGTTTACCTAGGTTTTATGGTCATAGGCTAACATCAAAGATATGAAGCTAGCTAGGGCTATGATCTCAGAAAGGCCCAACATCCTCTTCTAAGTCCATTAGGTGTTAGGTTAATTAACCTGTAATTATAGGACTAAGGGCCCTGGTTTCTCTCTGGGTGTCAACTGGGACCATTCTCAGCTCCTAGAACTCACACACCATTTCAAGGCCAACTGGCAAATCTCTTCTTTCAGTCTCCTAAGAGAATCTCACATAAGTAACATAGTTATTGAAGGGACTATCTGTAGCATTTTATACATATATGAATATATATGAATATATATGTATATGAATATTTGGTTTGTCCTTGTGGTTTCTGATACAGAGCTCCTAAAATCCTTGGGATTTCCTGAGTGATGGGGTGAAAGGTGAGGTGTGTTTTGCATATTAATGAGATGTTTCAATTGTGTGTGTGTGTGAGAGAGAGAGAGTTAGATAACTTCAGAAAAATTAACCACATGAATAGAGGGTAAGAACTTTCAGTTATACTCTTAACCTCTGGGGAAGGGAGAGTGAGAGTGATTGATTTGATCACTGGCTATTGAATCCAGTCACCAATAGCCAGTGATCAAATCAGTCATTGCTGCATAATGAAACTTTCATTTTAAAAAAGTCAGAATGGGGTGCCTGGGTGTTTCAGTTAGCTAAGCATCTGCCTTCGACTCGGGTCATGATCCCAGGGGCCTGGGATCAAGCCCCACATTGGGATCCTTGCTCAGTGGAGAGCCTGCTTCTCTGTCTGCCTGCCATTCCCTCTGCTTGTGCACTCTCTCTGTCTCACTTTCATTCTCTGACAAATAAATAAATAGAATGTTTTTAAAATTTTTAAAAATTAAATTAAATTTTAAAAAGTCAGAATGATAAGATTTGGGGAAGCTTCTGGGTTGGTGAACATATCTACTTGGTGGTAGGATGATGTACCTTGACTCCACTGGGACAGAAGCCCCTGTGTTTAGGACCCTTCTGGACCTGGCTCTATGTTCCTATTCATCTGACTGTTAATTTTATCCTTTATAATAATACTATGTTCATATGTATGATGCTTTTCTGAGTTCTATGTGTTACTCTAACAAATTATCAAGCCTAATGTGTGTTTGTGGGAACCCCCGGATCTGTAGTCAGCTGGGCAGACATATAGGTCTGCACCTGTGGACTGCACTTACATCTGGCTGTGAAATTGAGGTAGTCTTGTGGGTTGGATCCTTTAATTGAGCTCATTCCATTGCTAGAATTGATTTGAATTATACCCCGTTGATGTTAGAGAATTGGAGAATCAGTTGTTGTAGGAAAAAAAAAATGAAACAAAATAAAAAAACAAGCAAACTCTTATCATCTTTGTCCTATAACATAACCTAATCAAAGAAGTGAATATTCTGTCATATTGACAGGTCCCACCCACAACTCAAGGGAAGTGAACTTTGCAAGGGAATGTGCAATAGGAAGCGGGGGCCATCTTAGAATTCTTCCAAGCACAGCACAGGTGCTATAGGCCTAGTCATATAGCATAGTTTTAAACAATGCTTGACATATATAAATGGGCTGGCAAAGATTTGTTTTTTGATGGTGATTTTTCTTCATCTGGCTTACTGTTTATACGAGCAAAACAACTTTATTTGAAAATAGTTAAAATATGTGAAGTCATTTTAAAGATACATGATCTAGGTAGACATTATCCACCTTGAGGCTGATGCAGTCCTTGCTCTATGTTAGATTTTATTTTATTTTTTTAAAAGATTTTATTTATTTATTTGACAGAGAGAGATCATAAGTAGGCAGAGAGGCAGGCAGAGAGAGAGAGGGGGAAGCAGGCTCCCTGCTGAGCAGAGAGCCCAATGCGGGTCTTGATCCTAGGACCCTGAGATCATGACCTGAGCCAAAGGCAGAGGCTTAACCCACTGAGCCACCCAGGCACCCCTATGTTAGGTTTTAGATGCCCATGCTAAAAGGTAACCAAGAATCATCTGGTTATTTTTTAATCATTTTGAAATTTTATAGTAGGTACCTTGAAAAATGTGTTTCTATAAGCTATAACCTTGTAGCCATAGGGAATAGGAGATATCCTGTACAAATTGCTGATGCCTGTTTTCCAACTATATAAATTCCCATTTTCTAGTTTTTGCTGTGCTTCAGAGACCTCTGAAATTCTATGCTGAAAAGAAGTGAAACTTCTTTTTTTCCTTTTTAAGATGTGTCAAACAGCTCCCGAGACACCGTTTACCTGAAAATGGAACAGTTTTTACCTGCAGTCAAGTCTCAAGTTCAAAGTTAACAAATAAGTAAAAATACATGTAAAAACCCTCTGAGATAGTTATCATTTAAGCATTCACTAAATATGTTTAACAGCTGTCGTATGGAAGAATGTTCATATATGTTCATATACATATGTGAACATTTTTCTATGTGTTTGTATATATAAACACACACACATATATTTTAAAACATTGTAGGTAATCTAATCTTATCCCTCTTAAAAAAGGCACTGCAAGTTAAGGATTCATAGTTTGGGGTAGATGATAATGCTGAGTGTTTCTGAGGATGTGAATCACCTTTAAACCTAGGGTATTGCTCTGAATATGTGGCCACTGACCCTGGGGCTGAACCATAACTCAAATTTTCCTGAACCTCAACCACTACTTTTAGTGACAAATGGAACAGATTCTACAAACTGCCTCACACAAATAATGCTTTGGATTGCTTGTTGTGCTAACTTGCAGAGTTGAGAGAACCATTTTTCTTCTAATCCTTAAGGACAAAAATGCATGTCTTTCCACTTCTAATCCAATCAGTGATATTTTTCCTCTTGTGAGTAAATGGTTTTGTGGAGTCTCTGTTGGTCATTATAACCACTGGCTTATGAAAGCTTCAATGCAATTCAGAACTTCTATATTCTGTAACCTTCAATATAGCACTTTGGCAGATTATAAATAAGTTAGTTCAGAAGAAAGAATCTTAATCTTGTTATTACTTTATACAGTTATTTAAAAGTAAATGTAACACATGAATAATACTATATAGAAAATAAAAATACCAAGGCATGTAAAGGGTTTATATATCATTTATTATATTAAAATATTATAATTCTATTAAAGAGTAACATACTACATTGTTTAAAAGGATAGGCTACAAGCAGAATAGTTCCTGGATTTACGCTCTTAATATAAAATTTGCTCATTTAAAAACCTCATTTAGGCATTTGGGTGGCTCAGTCTTTAACCGTCTGCCTTCAGCTCAGGTCATGATCCCGGGGGTCCTGGGATCTAGCTCTGCATCTGGCTCCCCACTCAGCAGGAAGCCTGCTTCTTCCTCTCCCACTCCCCTTGCTTGTGTTCCCTCTCCATCTGTCTTTTTCTGTCAAATAAATTAAAAAAAAAACTTATTTAATATCTTATGTATCAAACACTAAACTAAGTACTTTTGAAAATTACACTAATTAGCATCCCATGAAATAGTTTTTACTGTTAATGCCCTTTTGCAAAGGAACATACTCAGGTAAGTCAGGCAGCAGCCTTCAGGAGAGGTTGAAGAAGTTTCTTCCAAAAAGAAAGTCTAATGTCATGTCCTTGCAATATCACACTCACCTATTATCAATGACTAATACTATCTGATCTAGAACTGCCTCAGTCAGGTGAGTATGTACCACTGAAGCCTAACAAGCAGTGCTGGAAAACCTTTAATGAAACAACTAATGAAATTTCTCAATCCCTTTGTCATTGTACATTAATACAGAAATAAAAAACTGACTTAATTTCAATCATCTTACCTTGCAGAACCTCTAGTGATACCTCACAGAATTCTGGTTTGATATATTTTATTTTAGAGTTAAGTAACTTACCTGAATTTTTACCAGAATATTGCATGTTTCTTCTAATTTTCATTTTATCTATAGGAGATAACATTTAACAATTTCCCAATTGTTATTTTTCCCAATATTATTAATTATTAATAAGGAATAATTTTAACATATTTTCATAATTTTAGTTCAAATAAATAATATAACTACTTCAGTATCCCATATATTTAAATAAAATTTTTGTCTCAAATATGATCACTGGGATCAGGATACTGTAATTTTATGATTTTGAGGAAAAAAATAGAAAGTTCTTATAAATTCTTATTTTAAATAAATATTTATGAATTAAATCTTAGAATATTTGGAATTTGATTCAAAATATTGTGGAAAGTGATAGTTGAAATAGTATAGATCAAGTAAAATTTCTATAAGTTGTTAATTGCCAAAAGAGGTAATGAGGTTCACATATGTTTTATTTATTTTATATATATATATCATAACTTTTTGTAGTACAAACAAATAAAAATACAAAACAGAAGCGATATTGGGAGTTCAACCATCCAGTTTGGAAACATTATCCCATCTAGTGTTCTAAGACTTAGAAACATTGAACATTAGAAACATCAAATAATGAAATTGTACATTTCTACTTTGTCATTTTATTAGCAGTAAACTCCTCGTTAAAGAATATGTTTTGTTTGTTTGTTTGTTTGTTTATTTATTTATTTATTATGTATTTCTTTTAAGTAATCTCTGCACCTAATGTGGGGCTCAAACTCATTACCTGGAGATAAAAGAGTCACATGCTCTTCCGACTGAGACAGCCAGACACCCCACCCTTATTAGAGAATATTAAGCAAAGAATGTGAGCAAATATATGGGGCCCTTTAGCAATTTGCTAGTTGAAGTGTATTTTCCTATTAGATTACATATTCAAAATTAAAATATGCCTTCATTTCATTTTTTAACTCCTTTGGAAATAAGCTTTGTGAATATAACTATTATGGGCTGAATTATGCTCCCTCCCAAATTCCTGTGTTGAAATTCCAATCTTCAGTACCTTGGAAATGTGACTATATTTGGAAAGAGAGTCTTGAAGATGATAATTAGACTAAGGTAGGGTGGGTAGGGTGAGCACTAATTCAATATAGCTGATGTCCTTATAAAAAGAGGAGATTAGGACACAAACAGAAAGACCCTGGGCAATTACATGTGCAGAGACAACCATATGAGGACATAGGGAGAAGTTTACCCTCTGCAAGCCAAGCACAGAGGCCTCAGGAGACACCAAACCTGCTACCAAGTTATCTAAGACTTTTGGCTTCTGGAACGATGAGAAAATGAAGCCATGCAGTGTAGTGTTTTGTTATGGCAGGCCTAGAAAACTAATATAGTAACATCCCCTAAGTTTCTCTTCTCTTCCAAATCATCACTTTTTTTGTTTAATGTGTGTATCAGTATGCTATGACTTCAAAAAGCACCACTGATTGAATGACTTAACCAACAGAAATTTATCATTTCATAGTTGCAGAAACTGGAAGTCCAAGGTGTCAGCAGGTGCTATTTGTTCCGAAGCTTATCTCTTTGGCTTACAGGTGGCTGCCTTCTCCCATGTCCTTACACATGGTCTGTTCTCATGCAAATTCATCTCTTGTGTCTCTTCCTCTTCTTCTAAGGACACAACCATAGGGGATTAGGGTCCCACACATATGATCTCATTTAACATTTGTTACCTCTTTAAAAGCCTTACTTCCAAATGCAATGCTGAGGGGTGGGGAGGGAGCTAGAGGTTCAACATATAATTGTGAGGTGACACAATTAAGTACATAAAAATATGTATACAGAATTGGCGGCTCACATGTTTATTTTATTTTATACATACATTTTCATATTTAGGAAATGGGAAATGGTTAAAAAGAAATTTGCATAAAATATCTGATTATCTATTGTTCCAAAATCTATTTTTACTATATTATGAATAACTGTGGTATTTGGTAAAATAGTTCACTTTCCATTATTTATTGTTTCAAGATGCAGTGCCAGTGTTTTTAACATATCTGCTTGTTATAAAATTCAAAATCATTAATCTTATGTCTTTACTTATATGATGGATGATTTTATGGCCCCTCTCTCTTATAGCACTCCTGCCCACTGTGCACATATATTTTTTAACTATGAGGAAATCCTAGCACCATTTCTATTGAAAACTGCTTCCCATTTGAGTCTCATGAACTGTGAAATATAGTTTGGATACAAGGAACAAGATAAATAGTTTTCATCTGTAGCCTATAGATAATGGTTTGTTCTTCTCTGGGAACTATTAAATCCAAAAAAATACCCTGACATAAATTCTTTGTTCTTTTAATAACAATAGACATTTAAGTGGATGGGTGAATTCTTTCAGACTCCATGTGATATGTGAAAACAAATCTTATCAAAAAGATAATGTTTCAGACAGTATTTAATATCAGTCCATTTAGGATTTATTTATTTATTTTTTTTTTTTTTAAAGATTTTATTTATTTATTTGACAGACAGAGATGGCAAGTAGGCAGAGAAGCAGGCAGAGAGAGAGGAGGAAGCAGGCTCCCCACTGAGCAGAGAGCCCGATGCGGGACTCGATCCCAGGACCCTGGGATCATGACCTGAGCCGAAAGCAGAGGCTTTAACCCACTGAGCCACCCAGGTGCCCCTCCATTTAGGATTTAAAAGGACAGACTTTTAAAATGAAAACAATATTTGAGTATTTTTATGAATAATTTCTGAATCTTAAATATTTATTGTCTCAATAATTATGTTCAATAATAAGTAGTAATAATTAATAATTATCACATGTATTTCTTTGTTCTTTAATTTTTTTATTGAGAAAATAATTCCCACTTCTGTGGAAAAGTAAAGCGTATAAAGTTTTAGTGTTGAGCTACTCTTACTTCCACCCCATATGTGGCTAACAGCACAGAATTTTGTGGAAATCAAGATGTTATAAGTAATTGTGTGTATTAAAGAAAAAAGACTAGTGTCTATGCATAAATGATGTTAATTAACTCCACTGATATGAATCAATCTCATCAGATTATTGGTTTTAGGGGTGCCTGGGTGGCTCTGACAGTTAAGCATCTGCTTTTGGCTCAGGTCATGATCCCAGGATCCTGGGATGACGAGGCCCGCATCAGGTTCCCTGCTCAGTGCGGAGCCTGCTTCTCTCTTTCTTTCTGCCTGCTCCTTCCCCTGCTTGTCCTCTCTCTTTCTGTCAAATAAATAAATAAAACCTTTTAAAAAACAGATTACTGGTTTTATTCACATATTCTTCCCTCTTTTATTTTACTACAGTATTAGTTGATTTTCAACAAGATTTCCAAAACAGTTCAATGGGAAAAAATTGTGTTTTGAGTGAATTATACCGGGAAAACTGGATATCACATGAAGAAGAATAAAGTTTCATTCCTATCTCAAATCATATATAAAATGTAATTCAAAAAGGATCATAGAATTAAATCTAAGGGGGGCACCTGGATGATTCAGTTGTTAGGCAACTGCCTTCGGCTCAGGTCATGATCCCAGGGTCCTGGGATGGAGCCCTACACTGGACTCCCCACTCAGCAGGAGGCTTGGTTCTCCCTCTCCCACTCCTCCTGCTTATATTTTCTCTCTCACTGTCTGTCAAATAAATAAATAAAATATTTTTAAAAAATTAAATCTAAGAGTGAAAACACTGAATTTTTTAGAAGAAATATAGCAGTAAATCTACCTGACATTGGACTAGGCAATTTTTACTTCAGTAAGATACCAAAAGCAAAAGTGGCAAAAGACAAGACACATAAATCTGACCTTTGTCTAAAAAACAAGTTTTATATATTACATATGTAAATATAGATAGATAATATATATACAGATAATTAAAAAATTCCATTTCTCTTAAACATTTAAACCAATTATTTGATTTCTACATTCAACCATTTTGAAAAGTCAGTACACACAAAAAGGAATTAATATGCCCAACATTAAAAATTTCACCTATAAAGAAATGTGCTAACCACTTCTACCTTCAACAACAATGAATCTCCAGCAAATAATTAGTGTTTTTTTAACATAGAACTACTACTTTAAATAATATAGTAGGTATTAAAATAAACAAATTCATCAAAATATATTATTTTTAATTTTTATCAGTAGTTTTATATTAGTGATCCCAAGGCTGTAGAATGTCTTGTTTTAGGAAAAGACACTTTTTGACTTCAAAATATATTAAAAAGCTACAGCAATCAAAACAGTATGGCATTGGCATAACAACATACAGCATAGCAGCATAGCAGAATAGACCGGCATAACAATAGGCATAACAATCAACCAAAGCAATGGAATCAAACAGCCCAGAAATAAACCACACTTATGTGATTATCTGTTTTTTGTTGCCAAGAACACTTTGTGAAAGGATATTCTCTTCAATAAGTTGTATTGGGAAACTAGAAATACACATTTAAAAAAAATAAAAATGGGTGAGGGAAAGTGAAAGATACAGGTTTCCATTCCATAACATTCTAACCATTACGGGATGAATAAATAATCAGAATAAAAGGTACAGCATAGGGGATATAGTCAATTGTATGTTAATGGCGTGTATGGTGACAGATGGGAGCTACACTTGTGGTGAGCATAGCATTAGTTATCAAGCTATCAGATCACTAAGTTGTATACTGGAAACTAATGTAAAATTATGTGGCAACTATATGTAAATAAAAAAGTTTAAAGAAGGAAACTGGACACTTGCTTACACTCTACATAAACATTAGAATGGATTAAGGAATTAAATGTAAATACTGAAACCATAAAAATCCTAGGAAATAACATAGGAGAAAAGCTTCTTGACACTGATCTCATTAATAGTTTCTCAGATATGACATCAAAAGCCTAGGCAAACAAAGCAAAAACAGACAAACTGGTACTACATCAAACTAAAAATCTTCTGCACACCAAAGGACACAGTGACAGTATAAAAGCAGCCTACAGAATAGAAGAAAATATTTACAAACCGTATGTATGTGAAGGGGTTAATTTCCAAAATATATAAGGAACTTCTGCAGCCTAAAAACAAAAATCAAATGAACCCATTAAAAATGGGCTAAGGAACTGAGTTGACATTCCTCCAACAAAAACATACAAATGACCAACAGCTATTTGAGAAGATGTTTAGCTTCATCAGTTGTCAGGGAAATGCAGATCAAAGTCCTAATGAGATACTACCTCCTGCTTGTTAGATTGCTATTATTGAAACAAAGCAAAACGAAACAAAACAAAACAAAAGCAAAAACAAAAGAGTGTTGATGAGCCTGTGCTTTAGAACCCTTGTGGACCACTGATGGGAATGTAAAGTGGTACCACAACTGTGGAAAACAGTATGACAGTTGCTAAAAATTTTTAAAAATATAAATGCCATATTATCCATGAATTCCACTTCTGAGTATATATCCCGAAGAATTGAAATCAGGATCTTGAAGGGATATCTACACTCCCATATTTAACATGGCGTTATCCATAATAACCACGATATGGAAACAAATGGCCATCAACAGAAAATGGATGAAGAAAATGTTGTATATACATACAATGTAATATTACTCAGATATAGAACATATGGAAATCCTATAATTTGTGACCATGTGAATGGACTCGAGAGACATTATGCCAGGTGAAATAGGATAGTCAAAGAAGGACAAACACTGAATGATTTCTTTTATATGAGACATCTAAAATAGTCATAGGTATAGAAGGAGACAATAGAATTGTGGTTACCATGGGATGAAAGTACAAGGAGAGGGGAGAGTGTTCAGTAGGTATAAAATTGCAGTTATACAAATGAGTAAGAAATCTGCTGTACAGTGTAGTTGCCTATAGTGAACAATGAGATATTAAAATTTTATTGAGAGGGCAGATCTCAAGTTAAGTGTTCTTGCCAACAACAACAACAACCAAGCAAAAAAAAAAAAATAATAATAACAATAAGACACAAGAAACTTCTGGAAACAATGGAAGTTTATTACCTTGATTGTGGTGGTGATAACATGAGTATATACATATGTCCAAATTTACCAAATTGTATGCATTAATTATGTGCAGTTTTTTGTGTGCTAATTATATCTCAGGAAAGCAAGAAAAAAGAAACATCTTAGGATATCTCCTTTAACCATTTTTACTCTTTGGTGTCCTTCTTAATCATTGTGATAACTGACTTTTAAATATTTTTTTCTGGGGTTTTTCCTGCCCCCCCCCCCAAGTATTTTCATCAAGCAATGTCCTCAGTGGTTGATGGGAAAAGAAACAGACTGTGACCATGTAATATTCTGGGCCTTCTGGCTACACTGTCATTAGACTATCTGCCCTTTATCTATATGACACCTTGGACATATACTAAACAATTGCATAAACAAAGGATTTATCAGCTTCAGAAATGTTTGGAAAAATGTGGTTGAGGATATAAAGTACTTTATTGTAATATGAAGAATTTAGATTTGAGTTAAACATAGGGAGGGATTGTTTTCAAAGACTAAATGTTTGAAGTTCTTGTAAAATGAGTTCAATTTGTGATGTATGGTTAAGGATAATTTTGTTTATTTTTGTCCATATTTTGATCATTTTCAAGGTTAGCCCTCTCTCCACTTAGTAATATGGAGTCTTCATCTATAGAGATTTCTCTAGACCTGCAAGAAATTAAGATGTTAGTGTTTGTTTTCCTGTTAGCAATTCTAATATCAAATCCAAGCACCTTTCTTGTGTCTCTGGGAATAAAACAAATGTAGAATTGTCTATTTAAGAATTATGTTTTCTGGTTTGATAGAAATACAGGCTAGAGAGTTTATCAGAGTTCACACTGGAAAAATCACATTTGCTCTTTAAATTACCCTCTGTGGTTATCACAGAATACTCTAAACCTATCCATTCCCTCAATACCATTATGGTTATCATCCCCCATCAAATGGAATGTTGGATATGCAGTTTTAGAACTAATGCTTTACTGACTTAGCAGATGATCTATTTCTTCATTTCCTTTCTGTTATGGCATTAGAGGTAGGAAAGAGACAGTAAACTATCCTCCAGACTGAGAAGGCTCTTGAAGACCAAAAACCAAAGCAAGCCACTCTTTACCTTTTCCCCAGATTTTTATTCAGGATAACTTACTGATGAGGTAATCTGACAGACAAGCCACCTGATACTATGCAACCGTTCTCTGCCCTGCAACTGGACCTTAACCCACGGCATTTTTAGAGTGAGGGTAATCATCATGGTGAGGTCAAAGGTTAGTTACCTAAAGGACACCATCTTTGTTCCAGAATATTTCTACTAGTTATCTCAAGAGATGTCTTCTGTGTATCATCTCTACTGGTTACATAAAGTGGAGCGCTTTGTCCACCACTCTAGGGAAGATCAAAACAAGTCTTCCCACATTATGGCCAGGACATACATTAACCTCCAAGGGGCCTAGAACACGTACCCCTGAGGGGGGACATTCCATAGGCATGAATAAGATGGAGGGCCAAAGATGAAATCAGTGTTGTCAGCATCCCTATGAATGGGGGCTGGGGAGTGGAGGGGAGTTATATAGCATCATTTATATAGGAAATTCCTGGAAATGAATTAGACCTATTGGTTTCATAAAAGAAAATTTGAGTTAATCTGAAGCAAAACATGCCTTTAAATGGAAGTGATCCAAGGAAAAATTAACATGATTAATTCAAGGCAAAGAAATCCAAGAACAAATCTAATGTTTGATTAAACTACTGGCTGAATTATAATGAGAACCTTCCTAATAATCATTAACTAATAGAAGCCACAAAAACCATATCAGGTTATAGAAATGTCAGTGATGATATGGAAAGCTACAAGGTTAGTTAACTTGTCTTTATTCGTCCCAGTATCTGGCTCTTTTTACATACCTGCTTATACACATGTAAAAAACAACAAGAGCCATCAATAGCAATAAGAATGTGGAATCTTTACTTATTTATTTATTCACATGTATTTAAGCATTAAATCACTGTAGACTCTTCACAGGCTCCAATCACAAATTAGAGTGATTCTCAAATCAAGTACCAGAAAAATGATATGACATTAAAGTTTTCTAGAAATTGGAAGTTAATGCTAAATCTAATTATTTTTTCTACTTCAATTTTGAATTTATATTATGGCCACAGTTTCCACTTTTTCTAGATCAGGTATATACTGTGATATGTGTACTCTCAGTGACTTCAGAATAGACTTCATCTAATTCATCAAATAGATAATATACATTTCCACTATTTTGTTTGTATCTTATGTAACCACAACAATAAGATAAACTATACTATGAAGAATTTAAAAGATAGACACTTACTTTTTATAATGAACACTTTTCTTTTTCTAGCTGGAGACAAAGTTTTAAACTTCTATTTTCAAAATTGCAAGACTTCAAAATAATTACTGTACATAAATTCCAATTGAAATAAACATTAACCAAAAACATTAACCAAAAACACCAAAATGTTGATATTCTACATGTGGATTTATTAATAAATAAATAATCAAAACCTGCTTGTACTGTCAAGTACTTCTTGCTTTGTTTTTTCTTGTAGTTATAAAGCAGAACATATTCTTGACTTTGATGACAGGGCTTCCTGAATAAAAACTGATTAAATGAAAACTAATTTTCCAATGGAAAATTTTCTAGTGGATATGGTGATAGAAATGTTTAGCTAGATCTCAGACTGAGGTAGGCACTAGCCCTTTACTTGCAGTGGAATGGTGTGCATATTTGGGGTCGATTTCGGCCATGAGAGACGGTCTGATAATAACCCAGAAGAGACAAACCTGCAGTTTAATTTATAAAAGCATGGGCATCCTGGAGACATACAAGCCCACTACTTTGTTTAAGCAGATATTTAGAAACCACTTCAGCAGCACTGTTTCTGGACAACATTTGTGAATTATTCAGCAAAAACATTTTGTTTAAATTTTCAACAAAGTGGCATTGGTAAACTGGACCTCAGTGATTTCCTTTTGGGTCACTTCCTCATAATCCATTCGTACTTCAAACATCTTTGACTTATGCCCCTAAGAATATAAAGAATTAGTCAAAAGCAAAATGATTATTGGAAAGAGTGGAGATTTATTTCCTGTAACATGGTTGACCAGATGTTCTGAAAAGTCTTCCGGTAATGAAACATTGAAGATTTGCTGTTAAATAGTAATTAACATCATTTTAAATGTCTATCTCTGTTGGAAATAAAAAAGAATACATAAATAAAAGGAGCGAAAGTATAGTAAATGTAATAGGCTAAAGTTTTTGTCTTTCCTTTTCTTAATTATTTTCATTGATGGAAGCAAAAATTATAACATGGTTGTCAATGTATACAGAGGAGATATTAAAGGAGATTATAAATAAGGAGAGTAAAGAGATAAAATGAAGTAAGCTCTCTACATTTTATTCAATTATTAAGATGTCAACAGCATTAGAATATTTTTTATAGTAGCTAGAGCAACCACTAAAAAATCTGTACAAATAGGCAGACTAAAAATAAGAAAAACACACTATTGGTAAATAAAAATAAAATTCTAAAAAAAGTTCAAGACAAAAACAAGTAAACAAAGCAAAAAAAAAAAAAAAAAAACCACTCTGTCCAGAACAATCAGAAGACAAACAAAATTTGCAGACTTAATCCCTTAACATACATCAATATTTATATTTGGTATAAATGGTCTAAATTTATTAATCAGAGTCAGAGACTGGTAGAGTGGATAAAATACTGTGATCCAACTGTATGATATCCAGAATATACTTATGTAAATATAATGATAACAGAATATGAAAGAGAAAGATTGCAAAAAGATAAGGTAAATAATCAACAGAAACCAGAAGTAAATATATTAATTAGGGGTAAATTAGCCTTTAGATAAATGAAAATTACCAGGAATAGAAAGAATATTGCATAAAGGAGGGAAGAAGTTCACTCCAGAAGTGAACTCATTTAGAAGCACTAAATAACAGACCTGCAAATTATGTAAAGAAAAAACTGATAGAACTGATAGAACTGAAAGTTGAAATCATCAAATCCGCATTTAACATTGGAGACTTTTATATTTCTCTCTCAACAACTGATGAAATGATTAGACAAAAAAATCATCAGGTATGTAAGACAACAATCACAACATCAGTCACCAGGAACTAATTGACATTCATGGAACTCTCTATTGAACAGAAGAATAGACATTATGTTCCTTCCAGCGCCCTGGTCCACGGAACATATGTCAATGCATACTATATCCAGGACCACAAAACAGACTTCAAGAATCAGAGATAGTGTTTTCTGATCACTATGAAATCAAACTAATGGTAACAAAAGGAAAATAATATTTTCATATTCTTGGAAACTAAATATATTTCTAAATGTCATTGTTCAAACAAGTAATCTTAAGGGAAATTAAAAAGAAAAAGAAATTGAATGATCATGAAAATATATCAAAACTGAGGGGTACAACTTAATCGGTGATAACAGGGAAACTTATAGCACTAATTCCTACATGAGAAAAGAGAAAAAAAATCAAATAGGTAACCTAAGTTCCTACCTCAATTATATAGATATAAGAAAATAAGATTAAAGTAAATTCAAATTGAGTAAAAGGAAGGGAAACTAAGGAAAGAACACCAATTAGTGTAAATTAAAACAGAAGCAGAGTAGATAAATAAAACAAAAAGCTAGTGCATTGAAAGAATCAATCAAAAAGGAATACCTCTAGGACAAATAAAAAAGAGAAAAGACACAAATTACTAGAATCAGCAATGAAACAGTAGGTACTTCTATAAACCTTGCAGACCTCGAAAGGCCATCTAAGAAAGATTATGGACAATTCTACATGCACATCAGTTTGAACGTTTAGATGAAAAGGAAGAAATACCTTAAAAGTATAAATTATACAACCCATCCAAATAGACAATTTGATTTGCCATATAGTTGCCATAAAGAAAATGAATTGTAATTTTAAAACCCCTGGTAAAGAAAGTTCTAGGTCCAGGTGGTTTCACTGGGGAAGTATATCAAAACTTTGACAGAGAATTAATATCAATGCTACATAATCTTTTTCAGAAAATAGAAGAGAATGAACTATATTCTTATTTATATTTGAAGATAATATTACAATTACATCAAAAAAACAAAAGAATAACACATAAAACACGTAAAACAACACATAAAAAAACCTACAAGCCATTGCCACTTATTAGTGTACATGCAAAACTCTTAACAACAACAAAAATATTTCTTAATAACAAAAAAATTTTTAACAACACATTAACAAATGGAATTCAGCAATATATAGAGAATTACACATTATGATCAGTGGGGTTTATTCAAAGGTGCAAGGCTGGTTCAAATATGAAAATCAGTGTAATCCACCAAAATAAGAGGGTAAAGAAGAAACACACACACACACACACACACATTGTCATGTTCATTGAAAACAGAAAAGTGTTTGACAAAACTATCTGGTCATGATTAAAACAAACCAAACCAAAACAAAAACAAAAAGACCCTCTTGACAAACTAGGAAGAAAGAAGATTTCTCAAGTAGGTAAATAAATGTATAAAATACCCACGGCTAACATCATACTTCATGGTGAAAAACTGAGTGCTTTCCTTGGTGACAAACAGCTAGTTAGTGTTAGAGAACAATCAGAAAGTTAGTATTGTGCATTCTCATCACTGCTGTTCCAGATACTACTGGAAATTCTATTCAGCACCATAGGGAAAGGCTACACAGATCAGAAAACAAGAAATAACACTCTCTCTATTTGATGATGATACAATAGTCCACAAAGAAAATCCTCTTCCCACATATACAAAAAAAGAAAGTAAAAATTCTTAGAACTAATGAGATTTCAGCAAAGCATAGGCTACAAAATCAATGTACAAAAACCACTCAATTTTAGTTTTATATACTAGCAATTGGCAGGTGGAAAACAAAATTAGAAATATAATGCCATTTCTAATCACTCAAAAATGAAATACTTGGGTGTAAATCTAATAATATAAATATGAAATTTGTATGCTGAGCACTATAAAATTAAAAGAGTATCTACATAAACGGATAGCATCCTAAAGTATAGATAGGAAGTCTTGTGGATGACAGTTCTCCCCAAATTGACAGACATGTTCCACGCAGTTCCTGTCAAAATCTCAGTGAGGGTTTTCTAGATATAGACAAGATTATTCAAAAAGTTATTTGGAAAATCTAGAGTACAAGAACTAAAACACACTTGAAAAAGAGTAAAGTATGCAGAAGTACTCCATCCAACATGAAGACTTTTGAAATAGCTCCAGCAGAGGGCTAGATCAAGGTAAATAGTTTTGGTATTGTAATATACTTATGTAAGATGAAATTATTGAAGGAAACTGAATGAGGGGCACAGGAAATTATGTACTATATTTGCAATTTCTGTATTATTTGTAATATTATATAGATGAAGATATAAATATAAATAATATATAAATATAATATAAACATTACAATTATTTATAAGTATAAATGAGTTTTAAATGATTATATTATTTATATATTAACTAATGTTATATTTAATATAATTAGTATATTAAATATGATATTAGGGTTAAATTTAATTTAATATTAAGTTAAAATTATAATAAATATTATATTTATATATTAAACTATGTTGACATGAAAAATGCAAGTAAAACTAAATAGTATTTGACTTAGGATTCATACAATTGCATTAAAATGTAAGGAAAAGCAAAATCACTCTCGTAAATTCTCTCTTAGTTCTAGTTCTCTCCTAAATCAAGAGAGAATATCTGAGAATGAAAACAGGAAGGACAATATGGCCTAAAGCTTATTTTTGAACTGACTGTTCATCGCTATTTAATAATTTTATGGACTTCATATGCTATACATACGTTATTGTATTCCTTCCAAAGTGTAGCATGGCTAACCAAACATTGTTGACACAATGTATATAAATCTAATTTAGGTTATTAGTTTTATGACTCAGTAACTAGGACTACTTTTGGATGCAACTGTGAGGTATCAAGAATTTCCTTACCTGATTGTAGGAGGGCTGGTACGAGGGTGGTTGAGTGCTGACATGGTTTCTGTCTGTGTAATGCAACTGAGAAGCCCCACCTGTATGTCAGGTTGAGCACTCTTGGCTGGCTGAACTGATAATATTCAATAAATGAGGTTTCTACGAGAAATGAGAGCAGCAACACAGAGCCAGATAAAGTCATTTCATTTTCTGCTTTACATCCTTCTTGAACTACTTTTTGGACTAGTAAACCTAAACCGAAATGAAAGCACCATGAATCATGCCTTTGTCATCATATTTGCCAGTTTTTAAATTTGGACCCAACACTGTGGTCTGACTTGGCCATATCCATAGGAATATTTAGCAAAAGGCACAATCTCACTAAGAAAATGCTGAGCTATAACTTTATTTTGCATTTTTTATTGAGATGAAGCTGATGTAATATAAAATTAACTACTTTAAAATGAATAATTCAGTACCATTTAGTACATTAACAATGCTGTACAGCCACCACTTCTATCTAAATCCAAGACGTGTTTATCACACCAAAAGGAATCCCTATATCTACTTCCCATCCCTGCTCATTGCCTGAAAACCACCAATCTGCATTTTGTCAGTATGAACTTAACCTAATTCTAGATATTTCATATACATGGGATGAGAGAATATGTGACCTTTTGTTTCCGGCTTCTTTTACTTAGCATAACAAGTATCATGTGCTCATCCACATCCTGGCATGTATCAATACTTAATTTCTTTTTATGACTGAGTAAAATTCAATTGTATATATATACACCAAAATTCATCTATTTGTGTATTGATGGATATTTGGGAGGATTCCACCTTTTGGCTATTGTAGATAGTGTTGATATGAACATACGTGTGCATGTATTTGAGTATCTGTTTTCAGTTTTAGGGAGTATATATCTAAGTAGAATTGCTTGGTCATTTGTTAATTCTATGCTTAACTTTCTTAAGAACTATCAAACTGTTTTCCACAGTGTTTGCACGCTTCATTTTCCTACCAGCAATGCATAAGGGTTGTGATTTATCTATCTCCTCCTCAACTCTTGCTAGTTGCTGTTATCTTTGTGTTTTATTATGTGTTTTTTAATATGAAGATATCCTCTTTGGTGAAATGGTAAATCATTCTTGTTCTAATTTGCACTTCAAAATGACTGATGATGTTGGTCATTTTTCATCGTAAGCTTTTTGGTCATTTGTATAACTTCCCTGGAGAAATCCCTATCCAAGTCCTTCGCCCACTTTTAAGAATTGAGCCATTTGTGTTGTTGAGTTTTAAACATCCTTCATATATGCTGGATACAGACCCTTATCAGATATAAAATTTGTAAATATTATCTGTCATTCTGTAGGTTGTCTTTTTACTGTCTGATTATGTCTTCAGATGCCCAAAGTCTTTTAAACTTGGTAAAGTCTAATTTATCTTTCTTTCCTTTTGTTGCTCATGCTTTTCATGTCTGAGCTGTAATTTTGAAAGAGCTCTTATAATAAATTGTCTCTACCGACATAATAAGGATATTTTGATGTATAATTTCATAATAGCTCCTATAATTTCACAGTTAAAAATTTAGCTACTTTATACAAAATAAATATGTGGCCCATTTTTAAGCATAATGTACAGGAAACTTTACAGATACAAATACACTATTACATCAATGCTCATACTCATTAAATATCATGGCTTCTGTACAGTACAATAGCATTCTGACAAAATAAGGTCTTTGCATCATCGTCCTGTAACTTTCAAAATTACTTGAACATCTTTTCAAAAAACATCGGTTCTTTAAAGGAGTGATTTGAGAGTTCAATCTAATTTTCAAATTAGAAGATCCACAAGGTAGCAAAACAATTGAGCAGATCAGAATTCTTATTTGAAGGCTTTGTCAGTTATTTGCTATTTGGAGTCAGACTATATATTGTTTGTGATGAATATCATTTTTCTTAAATGGCGATTGGCATTTGAACATTAGAATATCTGACCTAATTATCTTACAGGGTTTTTTCAGAATAAAAAAGAGAAGTGACCAAAGCTTTATAATCTGCACGTGCTAAGTAAACGGAGATTTGTATTGTCATGTGGGTGGGCCTGGATATTTATCGAAATAGCAGAAAGTAAAAATTGGGTGTCAAAACACAAAGAAAATTTTAACCCTGATAACTTTTAATTATCTGTTCAAATCTGGGTAATTCAGAGGGAAGAAGTGCTGTGGTGTCTTGATTATGCTATAAACTACAGAGAAGCTCAGCTTGCTCCCATGTCCATTGCTATTTGTGGTACAGTACAAAGTGTGACATATCATTTCCCAGGTGGAGAAAAAACATTGATAATATACCACTTTACTGTGGTTCCATAATACTGCATTCTTCTAGCTGAAAGCCTTCACCAAAATTTGAAGATGTTGAGTTGGTACCTTCTTACTCTACTAACTTCAATTGATATTTGATGTCTCTAAAAAACAAACAAACAAAAAAAAAACAGAAAAACAACAACCAGGAAGCGAAACTTTTAAATATTACTTTATCTTGGGGCACCTGGGTGGCTCAGTGGGTTAAGCCTGTGCCTTCAGCTCAGGTCATGATCTCAGAATCCTGGAATCAAGCCCCACATCCGGTTCTCTGCTCAGCGGGGAGCCTGCTCCCCCCCACCACCCGCCTGCCGCCTGCCTCTCTGCCTACTTGTGATCTCTGTCAAATAAATAAATAAAATCTTTAAAAAAATAAATAAATCTTACTTTATTTTGAAATCTAACAAACTTACTGAGAGAAAAACCAACAGAAGTAAATGGACTCAGCAGATGAGCCATACTACTTAGCTATTGAACAACCACCAATAATCATCTTAAGGTAGAGGTGACCAGAGACCTTATAGATCAGTACAATTGCCCACATAGTATTAGACCTTTTTTTTTTTCTTTAAAAGAGCATTAACTAGATGACCGATGAAATATTGTCCTTCTTGTTTCTTTATTTCACAGTGTAGGACTCCCTTCATTATAATTATCATTGCCAACATTTGTTTATGTATCACCTGTAGTCATATCCCTGATACTATCCAAAATTAGAAGTTTTCTCTCTTGTCCATATAAAAACCAGTTGTTCATTTAAATTTAACTTTTTTTTTTTAACAGAACAATGGAAAACAAGTTTTGGGGAAATAGGTAGTTCTCATTGCTTTTGATTTAGCTTCAGAATTAAAGGATATGTTATAATCCAAGTGATTTCATAGGTTAAATAAGCATTATGAAAAGTATTACTGAAAGCTTACTAGGAACAAATGCCTTTGATAATCTAAAAATGCGGTGGCTAAATTGTTCCAGAAGAGTACCCTGTGACCATTTCCAACCACATAAAAGAACTGAAGGGTTTTTGTTTCCTGTTCCAGTCGTTCTTCAGTTAATACAGTCTATACAGAGAGGAAATGCAAATCAAAGTTGCCTAGTTTAAAAAAAAAAAAAAGCTGCCTTCAAATTAACTTTGCAAATATCTTCATACAGTGACCTATAAAACTGTAGGGAAATAATGAGGGTTAGATGAATGAGGGGTAAACAAGATAAAACTGATTATAACATCCATAATAGTGGACCAATAGTGCCATCTATCGCTTTAAATACAAGTCTGGTCTACAATTATAATTTTTATGTCCCAAAATAATGTTACTATGGGTCATTTTATATACTTGCAAGCAACATAATATTAATAGCTGGAGTTACACTTCAAACTCTGTTATGCGTAGCATATATTTATTACATATTAAGTTTACTATATTCATTATCTTTTAGGTGATAGTTTCAGTTTTTCAAAATTCATACTCTTTCTAAGGAATTCTGTACAAGGAGCGAGTGAAGGATCATACTAGGTGTAGAAAATATAAATACCAAACAAAGTATCGATGCTGCATATCAATGATGTTGAGCTTAGAAATCAAATTATCTGAATATATATGTGTGTGTGTGTGTGTGCGCATATATATACACTATATCCATACTGAAAATTCCTTGGTTTTATGCAAAAGATGCTTGAAGAGAGAGGGGGGAAAAAAAGAGAAAATACTCCAAAAACTTTCTGTCAAGATGTTCTTGCAACAGTTTTGTAACTTGAAGTATTGCCCTGGGTTTCATTTTGTTTCCTATTTTATTCTAAGGGAAATAGGGACTGTTTTTTAAAGCTAAGCTGGCTTCCAGAGATGTACTTAAATGCTTAGACTCATTCCTAATTAAACCATGGATGCCAGAAAATAAGGGGATGACATTATTTGACAGAACAAATAAACAACAACAACAAAAAAGATAATAAGAATACAATGTAGGGGTGCATGGGTGGCTCGGTGGGTTAAAGCCTCTGCCTTTGGCTCTGGTCATGATCCCAGGGTCCTGGGATCAAGCCCCGCATACGGCTCTCTGCTCGGCGGGGAGCCTGCTTCCCTTCCTCTCTCTGTCTGCCTCTCTGCCTACTTGTGATCTCTGTCTGATAAATAAATAAAACCTTTAAAAAAATACAACGTAGGGGCGCCTGGGTGGCTCAATGAGCTAAAGCCTCTGCCTTCGGCTCAGGTCATGATCTCAGGGTCCTGGGATCAAGCCCCGCATCGGACTCTCTGCTCAGTGGGGAGCCTGCTTCCCCCTCTCTCTGCCTCCCTCTCTGCCTACTTGTGATCTCTCTCTCTCTCTGTTAAATAAATAAAATCTTTAAAAAAAAAAAATACAATGTAGAAATCTAGAGCCCCCAAACATGTTTTTCACAAAAGAAACTGAATTAGCTTAGATGACGTGATGTTGTCGGTGAAGATTAAGGGGGTCACTTATGATGAGCACCCAGTGTTGTATGTAAGCACTGAATCACTAAGTTCTAAACCTGAAACTAATATTACAGTGTTTGTTTACTAACTGAAATTTAAGTAAAAACTTGAGAGAGAGAGAGAGAAAAAAATAAATGCCAATAGGCATGACATTTATATCCTGTGTCAGCCAAGGTTTAGTTTGCAAGATCCAAAGAAGTATACACCTGAAAAAAAAGAAAAAAAAAAATCTTTGTTGATTTCTTTGAATGTTTGAACTTCTTAGAGGATTATATCATGGGAAGTGATTTAGGAGAAGGTCCTGAAGATCTTCCAAGACTAGGAAATGAGTACAGCTCAGCAAGACCTTTATGCGTTACACTTGTCACACCAAGAATATGACCACCTCTCACCAGCTCCTCAGCTATGATTTTGGAGTCTGCTTTATCATGCCTAATCTCTTTTACTGCAAGAACTTCCTAAATGGTCTTGCTGTTTCCTCCTGGGTCTGGCAAACATAGCAGCTAAAGTTGTATCTTTTGAAATAACCTGTTTAGAATAAAATTAATCCCCTTGTTCTCTTCTGACTTTATCTCCAACCACTGCAAAGCTATTGAAATGGAGCAGAAAACCAGAACCTAGCTCTGAGCTTAATGGAAGCCAAAGCTACAGGAAAAGTAGACAATGTGGATTTCATTATTTAAAACATATGTGTCCCATGCCAGAACTTTGAATTTTAAGAGGAAAGATACTGTCCTCTTTTGTATAATATGTTTTGAAATTTTTTGCAAAAAGTCACCTCTTAAATCATACTTCTTTTTATATAGTTGAGTTTGAAATTGTATTAAAAATGGGATTTATGGGCGCCTGGGTGGCTCAGTGGGTTAAGCCGCTGCCTTCGGCTCAGGTCATGATCTCAGGGTCCTGGGATCGAGTCCCGCATCGGGCTCTCTGCTCAGCAGGGAGCCTGCTTCCCTTCCTCTCTCTCTCTGCCTGCCTCTCTGCCTACTTGTGATCTCTGTCTGTCAAATAAATAAATAAAATCTTTAAAAAAAAAAAAATGGGATTTATGAGGCTCCTGGGTGGCTCAGTTGGTAAGCCTCTGCCTTCAGCTGAAGTCATGTTCCCAGGAACCTGGGGAATCTAGCTCCCTGCTCAGTGGGGAGTCTGCTTCTCCTTCTGCCGCTCCCCCTAGCTTGTGCTCTCTCACTCACTCTCTCTCTTTCATAATAAATAAAATCTTTTAAAAAATGGGATTTATATGGCAATCATTAATTTCCCTCTATGTACAATCACTTACAGATCAGTAAATCATTCAAGCCTTTAATTCAAAAACATGAACTGGGTGAATGAGGAACCACTCTCAATATATTTATATATATTTAGTCATGGTAGGTAGAGAGATGATGAAAGAAAGAGAGAGAGGAAAAATAAAGGAAAAAGGAAAGGAAAGAAAAGAAAAGAAAAAAGTAAAGAAAAGAAAAAAGAAATTTAGAAAGAAAGAGGAGAAAATAGATAATAGGTAAACTAGAGTATAGAAATGATTAACAGAAATAACAGAAAACTGTCATTTATAAAATGTACCCCTTCATGTGGAAGGTTTCAAATTCAATGACTGGGTTAGTATTCGCTAATGTGATGTAGTGAATAATTGGGTATAAATTAAGCTGCTATAAAAGATGCTAAAACATAGTAGTTAAACCAATGATGTTTATCTCCCACCTAACAGTATGGCTGAGCTGGTGGCTTAATGGTGTCAGGGACCCCAGTATCCATCCATTTTGAGTTTTGTCATTCTCACATTCTCCTGTTCATAGGGTTGATGATATCCAACCAGCTGAAATAAATGAACTGTTGCATCTATAATTGAGTTTTCCTAAGAAATCTTCCATTCACTCTTTTCTTTTAGCAGGGCCCTTTTTAATATCCCACAACAGCTGATTGCCTGATTAATGTTCCATAAAATGCATAACTTGCTATTATGAATGACCTGAATTTTGGCAGGAAAAAGTATAGACAATATTATATGTGACATACTAGCTATAAATTATCTTTTGCTAGCATTGAATCCAAGCTTAAGTATGCAAACATTATAATTAAAAACTTTGCCTTTTGAATATTTCAAAAATATTTTCTCATAACTTGAACATACATCAGAATATGTTGCTCTTAATCTCCTATGAAAGATTACATCTACTTGATAAAACAATGACAAAATCAAGACTGTTGCACTTTTCACATACTGAAACAGAATAGTCTTATATTTTCAATTAACAGAATAAACTTAAAATATGTCACAGGGAGACTAGGCTAGTGACTGCTAGGATAAGATTCTACTGAATGGCCACTTCTAAATGTTTTAAGACATATTTGATGGGACATCAAATATACAGGGTGAGTTTTCTTTGAAAAGAGTTTTGAACTATATTTTGAATATATAATAATCATTTGTCTTTAATGTTTGACTGATTTGAATAAAATTATGATACAACAAATCCAAATTTTGACTATCTATCATAATATAATCTGTTAATGCAGATGAGACACTAAAAGTGCTTGACACATGATAAACATTCTATAAACATTATTTACTATATATCTTATTGTAAATGTCTGCTAAACTGAATAGATAACTTTGTCAGAGGACAAAATTAACCCATGCTTCCTCTTAGTCATCATGATTACTTTAATTTTTTTTAATTAAGGCAAATTAAGGAATGAAAACTTGCCTTCTACTAACTGTGACTTACAGTGTGATTCCTATCACACTTCTCCATTCCTATCCACTTCTCCATTCTGCCTATGTCAGAAGTATGGCTCAAACTTTAACTAATGGTGTGGCCTTGAACAAGTCGATTAACCTCTCAAGTACCCAGTTTGTTTATTGGTAAAATAGGCATATTAATAGCAAATATTTCCTAGAGACAAAGACATGTAAGGAGTTTAGATAAGAGTCTGGTACAAAATCAGAGCTCAGTTAAGTGACGTCAATGATTATTATAATTTGTCATCATTACTTTTATAATTTGTTGTCTCCTTAAATATTTATTAAATAATAAAAAGAAAAAATAGAAACATACTTCTTTGAACCTAGTATGTTTTTTAAATCATTTTTTGCTCCCATTAAAATAAACTATTGCCTTTAAGTGCATTTCTTAATAGTCAAAATGAATAATAAATTTATAAAACATGCTAACTTCTCTATATGGAATAATATAAAATAGTATTTGTTGCCCCGCTTATTACATAAATACATTATCCAGTAAAATATTGAGAAAATAATTGTTATCTTTTTTAAATCAGTTTTGGTCAACTTGAGATGAAAATTGTCTGATGTGTCCAGATTATTTGTTTTCTTTTGCTCTTATTGTGTTTATAGAAGATGTGAATGTGACAGCTAATAAGTAAGAGAATTGACCATAGAAATCCCCCTAAACAGGGAATAAAATGGAAAAGTAATTCTCCCTCCAATAAAGGAAAAAGGTACTAGGAATCATGAAAGTTTGATAAGAAATATAAGAAAAATGTTTTTCTTCAATATATAACATGTCACTCAGAGTCTGTTTTCTCACTTCTGAAAACTTACATTCAGATCCCTTCAGCATCATGTTTCAGAATAGTGAACACAGTTATCCTGCCAAGTTAGCCAAATAGAAGTTTATTTATTTTTTTAATTTTTAATTTTAATTTTTTTATTTTTTAATTTTTATTATTAATTTTTATTTTATTTTATTTTATTATTTTATTTTATTTTTGAAAGAGAGAAACAGCTCAATCCCATGACCTTGAGATCATGACCTGAGCTGAAATCAAGAGTCTAAGGATTAACCAACTGAGCCACCCAGGAACCCCCCAAATAGAATTGTAAAGAATAGTGAAATAATTGCTGAAATTCTCAAGCAGAGAGACAAAATATGTTTCTAGTTTTTCCCCTTAAAAATTAGTACATTACAGAAACCACTTTGGTGTATTAATATACTTAGCGAGAAAAGTCTTTTTTAAAATTATTTAATAGTAGTAGCCATAGTTTCTGGGGGGAAAAAGAGATTATGCTCTCCACTTTGTTCTTTGTTCTGTGTTCATACATTTATTTAAAAACTAATAATATATTTATAAAACCTACTAACTTCTCTATATGAAATTATGTAAAACATATTTTTCTATTTGTTATCTACTTATTACATAAATATATTATTCAGTAAAATATTGAGAAAATAAAAGTCAAATATTTGTAATACATCACAGAGTCAACTATAATCAATAAGTTTATAATTGACTCCGTGATGTATTATGAGCTTGATAATAAAAATTATATTACTATATTGGTATAGGATATTGAGACTAAATAAAAAAAAATTATAAGTACATTGTTTTTATTTCTTCCTGTAAAGAAAAAGAATGGCACTATCAATCAGGAGCCCTTAGTTTTTCTATTATTTTCATTCCCACGATTTCTCTGTGTCTCAGCCTTTCCCTGGGCTAAATGGAGTCAATATCACTTGTCCCTGTATATATAAGAATAAAGACATTAAGTTAAATAAACACATTTTGAACTCTTAAGGGAAAAAGAAAATTACTAAAACTATTCTTCTCAATCCTTTATATTAAATTTTAGGTAAATATGTATTGACTTCAGCATCCAGGTATATAAAAATACAAATGAGAAAGACCCTCAAAATATTTATTTATTTATTCCGTTTAAATAGGCTACTATAGAAGTTTTCTTTTTTTGCTGCAAATGTGAGAATATTAATTTTTACAATACAATTAAATGTCTCATATAAAAATAGATTCATTTCTAACACATAAAATGAGCTTTAATTTATTTTTTTGTTCACAAAGTTCTCAGAAAACTTGCTTTATGAGGTATTCTATATTTAAAATCAAGTCTTCCCATAAATAGAGATTACATTTCCAAGGTCAGTTTGTCTGCTTTCTTTAAGTCTACAGAAGAAAAATTTTCCTTTGTTCTTTTGAATTTTCTTTACTTTATCATATATTTGAGTAAGAAGTGCAATGTAGCCCAACATTTGATCTTTGCTGTCATATCCACCAGAAATCACAAAACAAGTGCCCAAATTGAGTGACTTCCAAGATTCAAAATCTCACTATTTTTTTGTTTGTTTGTTTGTTTGTTATTTTTGTTGCTCTACTCTTATTTTATGGTGGTCTATTTTATTTCTGTTTTAACCTTGTGGGTCATCAAAATCATTTTCTGGAAGAATATATACATTCAGAATATTTATTTGGAAGAATATGTGTATTCAGATACATACATCTATATACATATGCATACACATCAGTGTATGTATACATCCATACATGTAAACAGATTATATAGATGCTTAGATATAGACAATTTTATAGGTGATATATCAGAGGTAGAGAAACATTTTTTTTTTTTTTTTAAAGAGCCATATGTCATTTAAGTATTTCAATCTTGTGGGCCATACAGGTCTCTGTCACAACTACTCAACTGTGCTATTGTAATGCTATAATGACTAAGCAACCATACACAATGTGGAAATAAAAAAATGAATGTTTCAATAAAACTTTATTTATAATAAAACAGAACCAGACAGCAGGCTAGATTTGCATCTTAAAGGTGTAGTTAGCTAATCTCTGATACAGGTAGTAGATATAGATACAAAATGGGTAAGGATATGTAACAGCCTGTTCACTCATAAAATACTCACCTTAACCTACATTAATCTTTTCTTCTGACCTGATCTTTCACATATGTTGTTTGCCAGATTAAATTGTGTTTGATTTGACACCGCAAAGGTAAAAATAAGCCACGCAAAGCAGAAAGAGAAAGTCAGGAGACTGACAGAGAGCTTGAAAGAAAGCCATGCTGATTCTACAAACAAATAAGTTCAAACACTGTGTATTGAGAAGATCAATACAATTAATAAATTTTTAGTCAGACTGATCTGAAACAAGAAGATACACATTAAGACAGAAATGATAAAAATTGGAGAATAGAGAAAATGTAAAACCAACCACAACCACCAGCTTCAACAAACAAAATCCTTGTTGGTAATCATAATTAGATTGCTTCTTGGCCTTTTGGCTAAGATCAAGTGTGGTAATCATAATTGGAGAGAGTTGTATTGTTATTGTTATTCTGAGACAGCTATATTTCAATGTGAAATAAAGCAAATGAATTATGTGATACTCTTACTCTGTCATCTCCTTGTGAACCAGAATTATCAATGTATGTGAAATAGGGCACCTAGGTCGCGTAATCATTAAGTGTCAGCCTTCGGCTCAGGTATATTCCCAGGGTCCTAGGATTGAGCCCCACATTGGGCTCCCTGCTCAGTAGGAAGCTTGCTTCTCCATCTCCCACTCCCCTTGCTTGTATCCCCTCCCTCCCCATCTCTCTGTCAAATAAATAAATAAAATTAAATTTAAAAATGTGTGTGAAATAAATGTGACACCAATATAGACAAAGTCATATAAAATTCCATAAATTTGGATTGGAACAGAAATGGAAATATTAACCTGAGCTCACAAGTCATTTATTTGTATAATTTAATCTATACCTATTGATCCTAAATCTTCTGAAAAGTTAAGAACAAATGATCAACTCAAATTGTAGAACTTTCCAATTAAAAGAAAAATGGTTCCTTGAAGAAATAGATGATTTCTTGTCTAGGAAAGAAAATGTACAAGATGAGCATGGACCATCTTGACACACCAGATAAGAAAACTATTAAGGGTCATGACTTCAGGATTTAAGAGCCAACATTCTGAGGTACACATTTGTCAAACATGGGACACTTTGAGGTTCAGAAAGGATAAGAGGTGTGATGGATTAAAACCAATCATAAATCCATGAGCTCATAGTAATGTGAAAATAATAATTGCCCAAACCCTGAGAAAAACAATGAACCAATTCATTTTTTGAAAGCTGATTAAATGATAGAAAAGATCCAGGTGGTGTCTTAATCAAATAGCAGATGAAAAGTAGCATTCCTTTACAACATTATTTTATCTGAATAGTTAAAATAAAATGATAGAATTAAACACTACCATTTTTCAATGTCCAGTGGAAAATGGAATGAGAATTTGAGTATAAATGGCTGATACAAAAAGAGCAAAAGCTAGAGGCAGATATTCAATGCCTCTTACTAAGAGAATCCATTGTCATGAATAAAGACTACCAAGTCTGTCTGAAACATTTTAAACTGCTTTCTGAGTTCACAATCAACCCAACTCAGATTCAGGGAACCGTCTAGATTAAACTGCATAGGGTCTAAAATAGATAAGTTGTAAAGAATAGAAAAAAGGGGTGCCTGAGTGGCTCAGTGGGTTAAAGCCGCTGCCTTCAGTTCAGGTCATGATCATAGGGTCCTGGGATCCAGCCCAGCATCAGGCTGTCTGCTCAGCAGGGAGCCTGCTTCCTCCTCTCTCTCTGCCTGTTTCTCCTCCTACTTGTAATCTCTGTCTGTCAAATAAACAAAATCTTAAGAAAAAAAAAAAAAAGAATAGAAAAGAAAGTGATAGAGAGCTAACCTGTGGAGTAACAAACTAAAAAATGGGGAAAAGAACTTTTGGTGCTAATAATACACACATGTTTATAAACTAGAAAGAAATTCAAGGAAAAAAATTCTATAATTGTCAGGGTAATAATTAACTATTGGAAGAAAGAATGAAACGGTGGTAGGTTTGGGGAACCAGGAAGGTCTTCTGGAATGTCTGGGAAAGTTACATTTCTTAACTCATGCAATGAATGCAAGTATGTTCAACATATAATAATTCACTAACCAAAAAAAAAAAAAAAAAAAAGACAATGCATTTTACTGAATTATCACAAAACTTAAAACAATTGAGTTTGAAATAAAGTGGTTTTATTGTATTCTTCCATTTGCTAAATAAACTTGTTTAATCATGGCCCTGATTTCATAAGAATAAATGTACAATTATTGACTGTTTAATTTCCATCTATGAAATCTCTCTCTCCATCATTTATCATGTTACTTCCTTTTCAGGGAACTAGAAGAATAAAAAAATTATCATATTCTATATATGAGAACAGAAATCTTTGAGATACATGATTTTAACAATCAAACGCTTGAACAGACTGAAAAAAATAATACAAGTCATCAACTTAAATTTAGCGTTTTTTTCTCTACTAAGGTTTCAAAACTATAAGGGCAAATGAGAATGGCTACAACATAAATTCTGTGATAATGACATGCCATCTTTGGCAGAGTAATTTGTATTGCTCATTAAGTCTCTAATATATGGCTTTTATATGCAATTACTAACAGGTTAAGAAACAATCAATGAGATTATTTCCTACCAATTAGTGCATTTTCTCATTAAATATTTAATTGCTTAATAGAACTAAACATCACATGTTCTTCTCCACATAAGTTCTGAAAGTTGAAAGATGAAACAGAATTTCTCAGTGAAATGTCATTTCCTGCATCCAAATTGCTTTCCTTTTATTTTTCAATGATCTCTAATTCCTTTGATTAAATTCCTCTGACTGGCCTGTGGTGTTTCAATCTTGTAAGATTCTTACAGAATCTTCCTAGGGAAAATTGCTTTTACATAGGCATCAATTTCCATGTCAAATTTGTGATTCTAAAACCACATCCCTTGACCCAATATAAATCTTGGTTCCCACAAGTTACTAAAATCTTATTTTAACCTGTTGCTGAAAATATTGAATGCTAGAATTATAGTTACTCTTGCTCATTAAAAAAAAAAAAATAGAGAATGAAAATCATTTATATGAATTATGGTTAGCAAACCTTTTCTGTGAAGACCCAGAGAGTTAATATTTTTGTCTTTGGTAACTTGACCCCCTCTGTCACACCTACTGAACTCTGGGGCTGTTGTGCAGAAGTTACCCTAAACAATGTATGAACAAATTTGTGTGGCTATGTTCCAATAAAACTTTATTTACAAAAACAGGTGGCTGGCTGGATTTAGTACAGTATTTGGTATAGAAGAAAAGCTCCCTCTTTTCTTGCACTTATTTATTAAGTCTTTCAACAAATTTTTATTATGTACCCATTCCATCTTATCTTGGTAGTAGCCTAGCAATAAGCAGATAAACAAGTGAATATATGTCAAGTCAGGTGACAATAGGCATTATGAAGAAAACTGAAGCAAAAACTAGAGAGATAATGCCAAGTCATGGTTGGGGGAACATTTCAAATGGTAGTGGTTTAGTAGGAGTAGTAGTAGCAGGGTAGACCACACTAATAAGGGCCATACCATAGAGACATCAAGGAAGAGTATGATAACAGTTCCTTAGTGAAGAAAGCATCAGACAAAGGGAATTGTGTGTGAAATGACCATAAAGTTAGAACAAGCATATTATGGTTAAGAAAGAACAAGACAGATTAATGTAGCTCAGACGATAAAGAGAAAGGGAGAAAGTGGTAGTGGAATGTGCAGAGGACACAGTGTGTGTTGAGAACATGGTATTTAGGGCAGACATCATATGGTAGCTTCCCAGTAGTTTAAGAACTCTTGATTTCTATCCTGATAAAAGGAAAGGTGTCATGAGGAGACATGATGCAAATTTCATGTTTTATATGAATCACTCCAGTTGTTTTGTTGATAATAGACTGCAGAGAGGCAAGAATGGAGTCAGGGAGAAGTTTTAGGAGCTATTACAACAATCTAAGTGAAATGTTGTGGTGACCTGGACAAGGGCAACAGCTGTGTAGGTGATGAAAAGCTGTGTAAGCATTTAGAATAATGTGGGCTTCTGGAATAAGACCAGAAAACAATTACTATTGAACTTAAATCTGAAAAATGTTTAAGTACATTATTATTTAAATTTTAATATATTATACTATAGTTTTCACTTAAGATATTTTGATTTATTTTGATATAGGTGAATATTCCCAAATAGAAGAGAATGACCAACACAAAAATATAAGCATCATCAAGTTTAATATATTTTATTGGATTTGCACCTGAAAAACCATCTTTCACAATCTTTTCAGAATATGAGGGAAGATGCTAAGAAAAAGGTTTGTTTTTTTTTTGTTTTGTTTTGTTTTTTTTCTATTTAGAGACTGATGCAACAGAACAGAGGTTAGAAAAATGTTTCTGGTCTATTCAGTGCCCTGACTGCATTGTTGGAAAAATGCAGGCCTGATTAAACCTTCTTTGGATATTCAACAAAATTGTCTCAGTGATTAGGCTGGCATGTTTTTGCATTATGATCATCTTTTGAAAAGTATGAAGAGCTATTGAGGAATGAGAAATGAAGTATTAATTTGAACCCTCTAAGCTGAGGGCTGTTTCATAGATGACTATCTGTAGTAAATGTTAATGCAGTAAGTAAAGACTTAGCTAAAAATAAAATCTACAAAAGTTAGAATTTCTTAAATGAATAACCATTTAACGCATTAACAATGGACCTACATGTATCTTATTTCAATTTCTGAACAAAGCAATGAAGGAAATGTAGAAGAAGATTTTCCTTCAGTTGCAGGAATCTCCGGACCCCACATAGGAAATAATTGTTTTTAATTTAAATCTCTTTAGAAAGGCTAATCCATATTTTTGAATGTTAATTAATAGATAATATTTTTCATCACATTCAGTTAAAGAAATATTGGTTTTACACGTAAATAGAAGAATATTTAGTAAAGTAATCATGCCAATTTTTGAAATGGCAATTTTAGTAGAATTTAAAGTATATTTTTCTTTTTTAAAATATTGATAGGGTTATGATTGCTTTACAATATTTTATGCTCAGATTATGTGAATAAACATATTACAATAAATATTATTCAACTAGATGTTATTCAATTATTTCTACAAAAGTTGTTTTTGATACTGTTTTGCTTAAGGCCATAGAAAAATATTCATGGAGGATAGAACATTGAAGATGTATCATCACAAATTAGTGAACTCTATGTCATTGGTTTGTACAATGAGATACTCTTAACTTTTTGAGTAATATAATGGTTGATAAAAAAGCACTTGTTAATACCTCTGGCCCAGAGACCTCAGAGGCAGAGTCACATCTAAAATATAATATTAGAAGATATATAATGAAGTGAGTAAAAGTAAACTATGTTTCCAAAAGAAAACTAAGAGAAAGATTGAAGTAGATTAGAAGGTTTGTGGAAGGTTTCATCAGGGAAATACAGCTTGAAGGGTACCTGTGTGGTTAAGCGGGTTAAATGTTTGACTCTTGATTTTGGCTCAGGTCATGATCTCAGGATTGTAAGATCAAGGCCCTCATTGGCCTCCATGCTCTGTGTGAGGTCTGCTTAAGATTCTCTCTCTCAGGGCACCTGGGTGACCTCTGCCTTTTGTTCAGGTCATGATCTCAGGGCCCTGGGATCAAGCCTGGCATTAGGCTTTCTGCTCGGCAGGGATCCTGCTTCCTCCTCTCTCTGCTTGCCTCTCTGCCTACTTGTGATCTCTGTCAAATAAATAAATAAATAATCTTAAAAAAAAAAAAGAAAAAAAAAGATTCTCTCTCTCCCTCTCCCTCAGCCTTTCCCCACTCACCCTCCCCACCACCAGCTCACACATGCAGGTACTCTCTCTCTTTCTTTAAAAAAAAAAAAGACCTGAACTGACCTTCAAAGGATATGGAACACTGAGGTGACTCTTTCAGTTTCAGAGAATTACCATTAAAAAAAAAAAATGGAATTACATAAATACAACTTGCTTGAAATAAGATTTACTCCACTGGATTCAGAATTGCTTGTGATTCTTTCCTGGTTTGTTGTTGAAATGACTGAAGGGGGCTGGTAAGGGAGAGAAACACTGGAAGGTCAAGGGAATATAAGAGATATTGTTAGCTAAGAAGTAACTCCTATTCTCAGACAATTAGGAAGGACAAAATATGTTGAGTCTTTGGTTTTCTCTATTTGGGTTAATTTCACTACTTTCTAAATGCATTTATTTTATTCACAATTGAGAGTTTATATGAACTATATAATCATGAAGATGTATAACAACATTGACTCTAATTATATTTGTTGTTTCTGTATCTGCAAGTTTTGGTAAACATCAATTTTTAAGAAAGAGAAGACAGAACTGAAAGATCATTATAAAATAACCTCCATGAGTAAACATTGCTAGCTTCTTGAGGTTGGGGGGGGGGAGTTTTCTTTAGTAATCAGTAACATCGCTTTTTTTCTTTTATCCCTGAAGAATGGCTGAATTGAGAGGTAACTATGCACATCTCCTCTTCTCAGCTAAAAAAAAAAAAAAAAAAAAAAAAGGAATTTAGTAGAAGGTCTATAAAGTTCATGAAACACAAATTTTTAGACAGGGGAGAAAATAAGTCAAGTCAGGTGGGATCTATTGAGTAGAGTAACTGAAAACAGTTGAGGCCACGCATTGAGTGACTGAAGTTAAGTAAAATAAATAACGTCTAAGAGAAAATTTTGCTCTTCTCCCATGCCCCAAGATGTTTATGAGCTCATCTTTACAAAAGATAATTTGCAGAAGTGATTAAGTTAAGGATCTTGAGATGGGGAGAATATTCTGGCTATTCCACTGAGCCCAGTGTAATCATTCAAGGTCTTTATATGGAAAAGAGAGAAACTGGAAATTCAGAAAAGGAGATGTGAGGACAGAACCAGAGGTCAGAGTGACATGATTGCTGGTGGAGAGGGGGCCTCGAGCCAAAGGATGTGGGCAGCTTCTAGAAGCTGGAAAAGGCCAAGAAATAGATCTGACCCTGAGAATCTGGTGGGAGCTCAAACCCAGCATCTTGATTTTAGTGCTGTGAGACCTGCATTGAACTTCAACCTCCAGCAACTACTGTAGACAGTGACTTTGTTTGGTTTGAAGCTATAATGTCTGATAAATGTGTATATATATTTACCATCAGCAGTAGGAAACCAATGCAGTGTTACAGGAAGCCTTGAAAAGCATTTTGATACATTCTACCAACAACACCATTTGTGGGGGGCGGGAGGAAGTAGGAAACAAGTATTTCACGAGATAGCACACAATAGAGTTCAGAGAGGAACTGTAGAAGCGTATATTTTCCCTCAAAGCCCTCTGATCAGAGAAAAGATTAGGTAGTAAAAAGAAGGTCATACTAGTAACAAGTTCCAGAATAGATAAAAAAGATCTCCTTTGAACTCTGATCTGCTTAAAGCTACCAAACTCTTCCCCTTCTCTTTCCATGCAAACTTTTACAAAAAGAGTTCTCTACACTTTTTATCTATAATTGAATGTTTTTATTTGTTCATTTAACAGTCCTGGAGTTTTCCCTTTACATCTAGATTACACAGGATCTTGCTCTGATTTTTTTTTTATAGTACTTAATCGAAATATATTGTCTAATATCTACAAAGTGAACAATTGGTCTTAAGAAAGCAGACAAAAGGCACAAAAATCAGTATTACTACAGAGAAGCATTCATGCTACTGGATTTTTATAAATATTCTGAGTGGCACAATAAAAAATAAGTTAAGCATTGAGCAAAAAATCAACTACTTCATTTTTTTCCTGGCTTTATATTCTAGTCATGTCTTGACCTCATTTGTAAAGGCTGAGGACTGAAATTCAACTGAAACCATGGAACGCTTTTGCAGTCTTTATGTGTGTTTCATTTAATCACAGTGGTTTTCTTGCTGAGTTTGGGTCAAACAAGAGAGGCGCACTTAAAAAGAAAAAAAGAAGAAGAAGAAGAACCACAGATAGAAAATTCTTTTCTCTCTCCCCAAACTAAATACAAAATTGAGGCTGTGGTTGTGCAGTTTTTTATATGCATGCGTGTATTTAACTTCTAAAGCCCTTTTTCATCACAAAAGTAGTGATTATGATCATTATGATCAATGATCTCCAGATTCCTTATAAGATTTCTTAAGAGATATCCATTGTTACTTTGTCCCCCAAACTAAAGCAATATGAGAAAACATTAAAAAATATATTTTTTCCCAGTTTTATTGAGAAATAATTGACATACATCACTGCATACACCTTAATGGCTTTATTTACATATATTGTGAAATGATTACCAAAGCAGGTTCACCTAACATCCATTTTCTCATATGGATGGAATAAAAAGAAAATAAAGAAAAAAGGGAAAATGATTATTTGTGAAAAGTATATTAGGATTTACTCTCTTAACATCTTTTGTACATATAACACAGTAGTGTTAGCTCTAGTCATCATGGTGTACATTATATATCACTAGAACTTACTTGTTTTGTAACCGGAAGTTTGTACCTTTTGACCACCTTCTCCAATTTCCCCTCCTCCCACCCTCTGACTCTGGTGACAAGTCCAATTTCTAAGAGAAACCAAAGAAGGAATAATTTTTTAAACTTTCAAGTTTGCAAAAGGAGCTTTTTCCTAAAAAAAATGTAGAATATAATCATATATGGACCATCAAACTAAGTGCTTGCAACGTAGTGTGAAAGCACTCAGTTACTGCAGGATTCTTCTATAAAGTATTTAACGCATTTATTATATTGATTATGATTTCAACTGTATTGAAATATACTGCCTGAGGCTTTTGTAGATGCTATCTATCATTCACTTTTATCCTCATATTTTCATTAAGATCACAAGCTGTAGGGAATTAAAAAACTTTGTAGAAAAACAGCTTTCTCTCTCTCCAGTATTATAGCAAGGATGAGCTAAAATGTAAGAGAACAGCGGGAAGAACATGTTATAGCACTTCTGCTGGGACTCATACTCTCTACTAATCAGAGGCGTTACTTGCATGAGAGCACCAAAATTCAGCAAAAGCTAAACCCGGGCAAGAAGGTGAGAAGGTCCACAGCTTTCTCTCCCAACTGAATCAGGTTTTCACATACAGCTTTAAATATTCTATAATATTGTGAATATTACATGCAGTGATATTTAAATGAGAGAAAAACAACCTTCTTCCCCATTTATATTATTAAATCATATAGAATCAGATAAACTCTTCAGAAATTTGACACAATTATTATAGAAGTTATCCAAGCATTTAAAAATATTATCCACTGCACCATTTAGGAAATGAAAAGAGATACTGATTATTGCATTATGAAAAAATATATATATATGTACATATATACATATTTAGTATTCATGTTAATAAAGCCAATTACCTTCAATTATCAATGAAGTATCTGACAATTATTATGATGTAATGAATATAATGATTGTTGTTCTAATAACAGTAATGATCCCATGGTGTTTCCAACTAACATTTAAAACTGTAATTACCATGACATTGTGGAGAGAACACAATTGATAAATTCATGGAATTTTTCAGATGTTTACATTTTTGTGTTATACTTCCTTCTAATTTACTTTTATTTATTTAGTGTTTAAATGATGCTGCAAAAGGGACTTTATGATGAACAAATCAACTCAATTTTCTTCCAGTACTAACAACACAAATGACACTCGATTATATTCTCATTTTCTTTTAAATCAGGCAGATAAGATTGAGCTCTTGTTCATAGTGAAGCCACAAGTCAAGAAGCTCAACACCCAATTTTCTATTGCCCCAAGATAGTTTGGTGACTGGTAGAAAAATTGTCAAGAAGCACTTTATGAACATGTTTGATTGCTTTTGAAATTTATTTTTGTTCTGGTTTTCTTCTTTCTTCCTTCCTCCCTCCTTTCCTCCTACCCTCTCTTCTTCCCTCCTTTCCTTATGTTTATTGTGTTAGATCTATTTTCTATCATAGCTTTGTTAGCTGAGACTGTCAAAATAATTAGGAAAGACAGTTCATTTGCATTAGTTACTGTTTACATTCACAGCCACAGGTTGCACTGAAGAGAGACCTCTAATTCATTTAAGAAGTCAGTAGGAAATGAACCTGATTAAAGACAGCAGATACAAGTGAAATGCAAAGTGAGGACAATTTCTATTATTTTGCCACACTCTTATCTGTGATTTGTTTTCACTCTTGTTTTCTAAGTGTTGTGTGTGTGCTAGATGAAAATTATAAAATTATAAAAGTAACAAATAACTAATAATTAGGCAGATAATTATTAGTTACCTAATTACCTATTAGTTACCTACCTCCTCTCTCCACAAAAGGAAATAACAGGTGTTCCATTCATACGCATCCTACTTAGCAGCAAGCTAAGTATTTTACATTTTTTTCATACACTCCTGTTGAATTTTTTAGATTGCTTATAATAACTGAACTTCTTGCAAATGCTTTAAAGAAGGCTCTTCAAGTTTGAGCAATTTCCCCAGTAGGCTGCTTTGACAGAAAGTGCCAATTAAAAACACTAGAAAAAAAGATGGGGAGAATTTGCCTCAAAAAACAAAACAAAAAAAAAAAAACACAGAATATTTTATTAATGTGGGTTAAAAGAGGGGAATGGATAACTTTTGAGTCAATTTTCTGTATAGTTTGAATTTTCTGTACAGTCTTTGAAAATATTCTTGAGATTCAATAGAATTAGAGCAAACAAAAGAACTTATAACACAAACGTACAGCTACAATAATAGACAAGTCCAAAACAAATAAGGAAATAACTATGATAATATTTTAAAACATTTATATATTCTTGAAATTTATGTCCATCATACAAATGCAAATAATATTCAACCATTTAATGAACTTACAATCACTAGTATTGTTCCTATAAACATTCATAGAGTAGAAAAAGTATCTAAGTGTAAGAATAGACACATTCCCTCAGTAAAACTGCAAGAATACACAGAAGAGAAATTATGAGATTATTATTTATACAAGAAAGAACACATAAATGAAATATATACTTATCATTCTGCTTAGGGGATACTACTACTATTTAATTATGTATATCAGGGTTTACAATAGTGCAATGTAAGAGATAACTGCATACTTCTGTAGCTAAAAAGCAATTTTTAAATTTTAATCTTATATTACAGTCTTATCTTGGTTATATTTTGCAATATACATTTACAATGTTAATTTATTTTTTTTTAAGATTTTTATTTATTTTAGAGAGAGAGAGGTAGAGGGAGAGAGGGAGAGCACAAGAAGGGGGAGCTGCAGGCAGAGGGAAAAGCAGCCTCCCACAGAGAAAGGACTCCCATGCGAGACTCGATTCCAGGGCCCTGGGATCATGACGTGAGCTGAAGGCAGCTATGAACTATTTGAACCACCCAAGTGTCCCAGAGAGAGAGAATCTTCAAGCAAACTCCCCCACGACCCATGGATCACTACCTGAGCCATCCGGGCACCCCATGGAATGTTAATGTATTGAGACAATTTGCATCCCCACCAAAATACTTAAAAACTAGAAGTATTTTTATATCAGAGTCTCAGTTATAGGGTCAAATAAATCTGATCTGTTTTAACAATGTTGATGGGATACACTTGGCGGAAAAACAATTTGATTTCTGCATGCACGTAATAGAGCAGAAGATGCAACTTCTCTTATCGTCATAAGATCATATTTTCTTATGATACTCTGCTTCCTAAGAAATGCACCCATTTATAGTAATAATATAGATAACAAACAGTAAAAATAGTGGTAGTTCAAACTAAGGAAAAATGAAGGCTTATCTAATATATAAAATATCTTTAATGAAACAAAGTTTTCTAATATCCAAAGTGACTTAATTGCTAACTATTAACAAAACAATTAAAGGGAAGAATTAAGAAAATATATTTTGAAAGGTTATATGAGAAGCATGAACCATGAATGATTTTATGGAACTATCAAAAAGGAGTAAAGAATAAAGAAAAAGAAGTAATAGAGTAATGAATAAAAAGATAACTTTTCATTTTTTACAACCTTTGATACTTGGAATTTTAATAGTGGGAATTCTAAACAAACATGTATGCATTTAAATTTAAATCCAAAAGTATGACTTAGTTCGTCCATTTCCCAAAAGAAAAAAAAGCTACAAATATTATATAGAATATATGTTAAATATTATTGACAATACCAATTGAAATGTGAATATGTATTACTTGATATGGGTAAATAGAAACTCACCATGTCCTTGGTTAAGGAAACTTATAAGGAGAGCAAATCTCATCAAATTAATACAATATCAGTCAAAATGTCAATTGAATTTTTTTTTGGAACTTAATAATTATAACTTCCATGGAGGACAAAAGAACTAGAGAAATCAAGACATATTAAAACAAAACTGAAGAATAGTATGGAGAGGTTGAAGGGGTTTTCATTATCACTCATGAAATATATCTTAAATTTACATTAGAAAATAAGTTAAACACTGTGGCATTGGAAAATCCATGTATCAGACAAAATTTTGTATGTTTAGTAATAACAGCTGACATTTATTGAGTGCTTACTGTGTATTCCAGGTACTTAAGTATATTATATGCTGCTAAGTACTTATAAGGGAGATACTATGATTATCTCAGTTTTGCAATTGAGTAAACCCAGGCTCAATGAAATTCGTATCTCACCCAAGATCAATGTCATGCAGCGAACTAGCATCTGCTAGAGGGCAGACTATCTTCAGAGGAAAGTCAGAAGTGCTGATCCGTTGGCTAGGGATGTCCTCTCTACTTGATCTCATGGCAAATACATATTCATTTTTCAAGCCTTTTTCAAGAATCAGTAAATATTTCCCTTTCAAATAGGATGTAGTTAAGCTTTAGAGTCATTTGTATTTTTAAATTCTTAAAGTTTTTTTTTTTTTAAGATTTTATTTATTTATTTGACAGACAGAAATCACAAGTAGGCAGAGAGGCAGGCAGAGAGAGAGAGGGAAACAGACTCCCTGCTGAGCAGAGAGCCCGATGCGGGGCTTGATCCAAGGACTCTGAGATCATGACCTGAGCCGAAGGCAGAGGCTTTAACCCACTGAGCCACCCAGGCACCCCTGTATTTTTAAATTCTTAAACCATGTTTTATTTGAGGTTTGGTTCTTAAGTCTCATAAGTCTTACATTATTTCAGTTTGCATTTCTCCCTCAACTATAGCGTTGAAAAATAAGTATCACCCCTAATTTTTACCTGACAGCAACTTACAAGTTTCATATGAACGAAGTGAGACTATCAGATTTGTGAGTCCTAGTATGAAACCATTATATGACTAAAGGTAGAGACGCTTTAAGGAAAGATCCTTAGGGACAAAATTAATCATAATTCAAATTTGTTAATTCTAACTCTATATCCCCAGGACGGTAACTGATAACAGGAGTTATTTCAGGAAGCTCCAATGTTGTACATCTATAGTGAAGTAAAATTATTCACTGCAAAATTATTCAGAATGTATAGGATCAGGACAAAGCAGATGAGATGTTCTTAAGAGACAGTTTAATGAAGTAGTGGAAGTGAAATGGTTTGTTAATCTCATCTCAAAAATCAATAGGTTCTGTACTTTTTGACAAATGGCAAGATTACTGCTGATGCTTTGACTTTCCAATGTCTGTTTTCACCTGTCATCGAAAATGTCTTTACTCCATGCTAAGGAGGTTACAAATGAAGAGATCCCAGCTTATCTTGTATCTTTTCATTGTTCCTATTGACGCCTTTCTGAAGACATAGCATGATCCCTATCAACATACATACGACCCACTCTCATCTCATTGCAAACCTTCTCTTGCCCAGATGGCTGAGCTTGCCGAATTATCTTTAATTATTAGCTCTGCTTTAGATGTGAGAGTTTTCTGACCTTTCTGAGACTTAATCATACTCACTTATGTCTATACTCCTTATTTGGAATAATGGGTATATAGTAAGGTATAAGCTTAATAAGGCAAATATGTTATAACTAATTTATGTCAGTGTCAGTGGAAGATGAGATTTATACTATTTGGCCAAATGCAACTTGGTAAACATGAAATATAAGTCAATAATAAGTATCTTCAAATACTGGTGTTTTAATCACTCTTAATTTTAATGCAATATGGACTTAATGCAAAACCTTTTAGTCATTTTACATGTATTTCTAGTTTTCTTGTGTTCAAATCTTCCTCTTATTTAGAAAATGTTTTAATTTCTGTTTTAGTTTTCAGATAATCATTCCTCACATTTATTATTACAAATATTTAAAACCACTAAATGTCTACAAAATCACTAAGTATCGACTTTGTGTATGTGAAACTTATAAGGTGCTGCTGCTAGTTCTTATTAACTAGGGATTTGATTGTTATGTGTTGAAAATTTTGAAGATTGACTACATACATACATAACATTTTGTAAAATCGTCTTCTCTTTATCTACCCATTCTCAGTCTTTTCTAATTATATATACACTTGAATATGGAGAAAGGGAAAAATATTTTAAGGTGTATTTATCAATTTCTGGAGGGCAGATTGAGAAAATTATTTAAATGATCTTTTTATCCATATATTTTACTTCTTTATTTTTGTTAAAAGTTGTTAACAATTATATAACCTATCTAAAAAAATATTCTTCCACGGTCTGATATTTATTTGACCTAACCTATTCCCTATTGCTATACCTTATGTTAGTCGAGCTAATTCTGTAATAAATACACAGCTCTGAAGACATTGATTTATGGATGCTTGGGTATCTACATTCTGTTTGTGGAGTATCATATATTACTTGGTTCCCCGGCTTCAGCCAGTTCAAAAATTGGCAGAAATAGCATGTAAAGAGAGTTGATTTTTAATTTGATAAGTGATTAATTACATTAAAAGCTATATTAATAACAAGCAAATGAGTACACTTTGGTTGAAGGGCATCGTAGTGAAAAAGTAGAGATAGGAAGTAAACAAATTTCAGCTCTACAACCAGGAATTCTAAATGACCAGAAGCTGCTAACTGGACACAGGTGGCTGTTTTCTCAGGAGAGCACTTCATAATAGGTTTTAAATGAGGAAATAGGAATCATCAGTTTTAGATACTTTTGAAATCTCACAAGTGTGAAAGCCTTCATACATCATAACTGAAATAATGGGAAGTGATTAATAAACGTCATTGACATAAATGAGTTGCCAGATGTATCCAATCCTCAAGTGAGCAAGAAAAAAACGCAAAAGAACCTCATAAAATGTGTCATAACAGTTTGTGACAACTTATGTTAAACCACAGAAATTATTCCAGTTTCCTAAATAATGTAATTTTAGAAAGCAAAATTATTTATTTATGAGAATAAATCCAAGTTCCATATTTTAGCATTTGAAAGATTGCATTTTTTCTTCTATCTCAAAGCATAATTATAAATAAACCAAAACCAAAAATATGCATAAAATATAATGAATCCCTCAATCAAATTAACAAAGAAGAGAAATATATAAATGTACTCCAGTGAAAATAAGAGATATAAAAGAAAAAAAATAGTCCCTTCATATGTTTTCTAAGAAAAACAATTTAAAGTAATTTCATAGATTTTAATTTTAAACCCAAATATTAATTTAGTGGATCTATGCCATGATCCATGTTATTGGGTGGTCATTATAAAGTTAAATTTTAGAAAATCGTGTTAAAATAGCAACTTTTACTTTCCCTGTAAGAAAACTAATCTCTGGCTAAGGTTCAACATTTTAATATATTTTATAAGGAATAGGGTTTTATTTTTCAACTTTAATAGAAACTTTGTAGCTCAATCACAATAAAAGCATAATAAAATCATATTTAGTAAATATGATGATTCAACCATTTTCCTATCAGATAAATTTTGGTCTCATGTCAAACAATATGTCTCTCAGTGCTCCTCAATGTCAAAACAGGTTCTCCTATTTTTAAATATTCACCAAAGGTTTTATTTTATGTTTTATTGGTGGGTGTGATAGGGATTTTTAAATTAGACTATGTTCCACCCCTAAAATTTTTGGATTACTAGGCAGTGATCCAGGCATTTGGTTACTTTATATGCTCTATAGTTTATTTAACATGTAATGAGTGTGAGATGCACTGTGTTTTTTGATACTAATCAATCTTTCCTTGCTTTAAATGATATGTATATCCATTCATTACATGTGCATGTGCACATTTGTATTTTAGAATGCATCAAATGCAAGGCACTATGTACCATGAGTAACATAAAGTTACATAAAATGTTATGTTCTTCAACTAAAAGCTTTAAAACTAGTGGACACTCTTTGGTCATTTTTTTTCTTCTCTTAAGGTCTAATAGAATAATCTTAAAATCGACTTTTCCAAAATAATGCTGACTCTTAAATGTCCATTTACTGCTTCACTCATGAATGTTTCACCTGAATATAATGCCAGAGCCCTAAGCCCAATATGCCCTAAGTGAAACCGATCATCATCTTTCCTAAAATATTTATTTCTTCCGCTTTTCCTATCTCCTTCAAGAAGGGATAATCCCTTCCTCCGCTACCTCCATTGTGCCATCTGGAATATCCTGTGATTGCTGAACCTGGAGGAGCCATCTCGAATAATGAGTTGTGCCTTGGGAACAGAAAGCACCAAGAAGCAATGAAATAGAGGAATCATACAGTTTTTGTATTTCAGCGACATGCCATCAGTTTCTGAATTTTGTAAGTAAATCATGTAAAATGTCCTATTTTCCCCAAATTATTTCATGCTTTTTGTCACTCATAATTAAAACATATTTTAGGGGTGCCTGGGTGGCTCAGTGGGTTAAAGCCTCTGCCTTCGGCTCAGGTCATGATCTCAGGGTCCTGGGATCAAGCCCCATGGGGGCTCTCTGCTCAACAGGGAGCCTGCTTCCTCCTCTCTCTCTGCCGGCCTCTCTGCCTACTTGGGATCTCTGTCTGTCAAATAAATAAATAAAATCTTAAAATAAATAAATAAATAAATAAATAAATAAAACATATTTTAACTAGTACATATTCACTATGCCTTTCCCCTTTCTTGTAACAGGTCCTTACTTTACCTATAAGTAACCCTAACACTAAACTATCCTGCTTGTTTCTAGAGTGTATATTAGCATTCATTTTTTCAAATGCATATTTATATTTGCCTGCCAATTTACTATGTGCCAAGGAAAAGAAAAATGAAAAGTATAATCATCGTGGACCTTAGATTTTAGTTGGAGAAGAAAGAAAATAAATAATAAAATTTACACTATGTCGAATAGTGAAATATAGAATATAATTTTTTCTTTATAGGACTTTATGATATGAAAAATTACATACTGTAGAATTATATTTACTTGATCAAGCAATGCTTTCTTTTACTACTCAAATGAATTTGACTTAGTACTTTATTTATTTTTTTTTAAGATTTTATTTATTTGTCATAGAGAGAGAGAGAGAGAGAGCGAGAGCGAGCACATGCTGACAGAGTGGCAGGCAGAGACAGAGAGAAGCAGGCTCCCTGCTGAGCAAGGAATCTGATGTGGGACTCGATCCCAGGACGCTGGGATCATGACCTGAGTCGAAGGCAGCCGCTTAACCAACTGAGCCACCCAGGCGTCCCTTAACTTAGTACTGTAGAGGGAATGTGGCTTGAAACTTCATCTCTAGAGATAGGTGAATTCTAAGATGGCTTTGCTGAAATCTGTTTGCATACAGAGATTTAGGAGATGTTGGAAGAATAAAACTTAAGTAAGTATGGGGATCAGGTAGGATGAGCTTCTTCAGGAACAATAAACAAACAAACAAACAAAAATCTGTGTAGCCAGAAGCTGAGAGAAGAGATTAAGAACACCATGTTCTCAACTCTACCTGGGTTCTGGGGAAGAAGAATGATAAATTCAAAAAACAAAACTAATAATTATTTACATAATTAAAGGATATACAAGCATCCCATTTTTTGTTTGTTTTGTTCTGTTTTGTTTTGTTTGTTTGTTTTTTGTTTGAGTTATTTCTATCTATGTCAACTAAAGGAGAAAGTCCAATTTTCCTTCCCTTTGCTATAGACCACTACATAAATTCAGTCCTGGGATGGCCCAGGTCAGCAAGCAGATCACATCGCAGAAATAACAACTAAGCCATTATAGTAGAACCAGAGCCTTCTGTTTCTAACTACACCTCTGAGCCCTGGAAATGCATTTTCTCAAAGTAGTGGCACCACCAGTTACTTCAAGGAGTATGCATTGCTTGGCACCGGACCAGCCTTAGAACAAGGCGATGATTCATCAGTCTGAGAGAAGTGGCAGAGTAAATACCACAATGAGATCAAACACCACAGTGAAATTCTAAGCAAAATTTTGGAGTGGGAGTCTCTTGCTGTGAACTGGAATTCCTACATAAAATTATAGGGACAAGGATAAAGACAATAAACATAAAAAACATATGCCTATGTTTTTACCTAAGTTTCAGCCCTTATATTTAAGTCTTTGATCCTTGTTTCATTAATTTTTTGCACATGGGGTAAAGAAGTAGTCCAATTTAATTCCTTTGGATGTGAATATATAGTCTTCCCAGCATCTTGTATTATTTATTGAATAATCATTTATTAGTTCCCCACTGAATTGCCTTGACACCTTTGTCAAAATCAATTATCCATAGATATAAGGATTTATTTTTTGGATTCTAAATTCTATTTTATTTTCCTATGTATGAGTCGTTATTCAGGTATCACCCTGTATTGATTACTGTTGCTTTATAGTAAGTATTAAAATAGGAAGTGTGGGTCCTCCAACTTTGTTTTTCTTTTTCAGAGTGGTTTGAATATTTTAAGTTCTTTGCACACTTATTTGAATTTTAGTATCACCTTACCAATTTCTTCCCCAAAGCCCAGCTGGGATTTTGACAGGAATTGTGTTGAATCTGTAGATGAATTTGTGACTGTTGTCTTCTTGGCAGTATTAAGTGTTCTAATCCACGAGCACTGGATTTTCTTTTTCATTTATTCAGGTCTTCCTTGATTACTTTCAAGGAAGTAATCAATCTTGAAAGATTACTTTCAAGACATTTTGCAGTTTTCAGTCTACAAGCATTTCCTTATTTATTCTTTCTAATGATACTGTAAATGGGAATCTTTAAAATTTCATTTTTGTATATTTCATTACTCTGCATAGATATTCAGTTATTTTTTATGTATTAAAACTTGAGGCCTGTTTTCTTACTGAACTCATTTAGTAGTACTTTTTTTTCTTTTTTGGCCTATGTGTGTGAATTCCCTGGGATTTTCACAAGATCATGTAATTTGCAAATATAGGCATATGTCAAAGATACTGTGGGTTCCATTCAGACTATTTCAATAAAATTAATATCATATTAAAGTGAGTCAAATGAATTTTTTGGCTTCCTAGTGCCTATAAAAATTATGTTTACACAATAATGTGGTCTCTTAATACAACAGCAGCATGTCCAAAAAATGTACATATGTTACTTTTAAAACATTATTGTTTTAAAACATTATTAAAACATTTTAAAACATTATTGTTTGAAAATGCTAACCATCATCTGAGATTTCAGTGAGTCATGCTCTTTTTGCTGGTGGAGGGTCTTGTCTTGTCAATGGCTGCTGACCACAGTGGTGTGGGCTGAAGTTTGGGGCAGCTGTGTCAATTTCGTAAAGCATGCCAGCAATGACATTTGCTGCATTGACAACCTAAAATCACCAGGCACCTTAGTCCCTAACAAGAGAGTCAGCCTCTGCTTTGAAGCTTTGAAGCCAGAAATTGACTTCTTGTCTCTAGCTATGGAAGTCCTAGACGGCATCTCCTTCCAATAGGAGGCTGTTTCATCTACACAGACAATCTGAGGTTCAGTGCATCCACCTTTGTTAATTATCCGAGCTAGATCTTCCGGATGACTTGCTGCAGCTTCTACATCAGCACTTGTTGCCTTACCTGGCACTTTGATGTTACAGAGATGGGTTTTTTTCCCTTAAACCTCATGAACCAACGTCTGCTAGCTTCCAGCTTTTCTTTTGTGACCTCCTCCCCTCTTTCAGCCCTCATAGAATTAAAGAGAGGAAGGGCCTCACTCTGGATTAGGCTTTGGTTTAAGGAATCAAACGATGGCTATTTTAATCTTCTAGCCAGACCACTAGAAATTTTTCCGTATCAGCAAAAAGGCTGTTTCACTTTCTTATCAATCTCATGTGTTTACTGGTTTATGGGACTAGCACTTTTAATTTCTCTCAAGAACTTTTCATTTGCCTTCCACTACAAGAGGCCTAGTTTTGGCCTATTTTGTCTTTTGACAGCCCTCCCCGCTAAGCTTAATAATTTCTAGCTTTGCATTTAAGGTGAGAGATGCACAACTCTTCCTTTTACTTGAACACTTTGAGGCCATTGTGGTGTTAGTAATTGCCTTAATTTCAATATTGTTGTGTCTCAAGGAATAGGGGAGTCCTAAAAAGAGGGAGAGAGAAAGGGGGATAGTCGGTTGGTGAAACACACCTCTGCTGATTAAGTTCACTCTCTGATATGCATGCTGTTTGTGGTGCCTGGAAGCAATTACAATAGTAACATTAAAGATCACTGATCACATATCACCATAACAAATAAAGCAATAATGAAGGAGTTTGAAATACTGTGCATTGACAGAAATGTGATACAGAGACATGAAGTGAGCAAATGCAGTTGGAAAAATGGTGCTGAAAGACTTGTTCAATTCATGGTTGTCACGGACCTTTAATTTGTAAAAACAAAAAACAAAACAAAAACAAAAACAAAAACAAAAACAAAAGCACTTCATGTGCGAAAGTTCAATAAAGCGAGATGCAATAAAGCCAGGTATGCCTGTAGAGTTTTCCTTCTCTCTTTCCATACTTGATGTGCTTTATTTTGTTTTCTTACTTAAATACCCTGACTAAAATATTCAGTAAAATGTTGAATAGAAGTGGCAAGAGAGAACATCACCATATTGTTCCTAAATTTACGGGCAATGAATTTTGCCTTTCACCATTAAGTATGATGTTCTCTCTTTTTCAGTAAATGCTTCTTATTGTGGTTCTATTTTGCCCCTGCTTCAGATGGGACTCATCCCACGTGGTTGCTGAGAGCTCCTGCCTGTGCTGCTATTACAAGAGGCCTTTCTGTATCTGGTTTGCATCCCCTCTCCTTCCTGTTCAAATCCACCATCTCCCTCTGATCCACAGTCATCCCTTTCTCAGAGCTGAATTTGATCGACTTTCTACCACCATTCTCAGATGGAAGTAAGCATAGATGGTGGTGGTGAGATGTCGCGTCACTCTTCTATAAGGACAGAGATTAAGAAAGGATGAAGTAAAATTTTTCCTGTAATAGTCTTCTTTTTTTTCTCTCATGCCTATACCCATGATGCTGCCATTTCTACTTAACATGCTCTCTGGTGATGCCTTTGATGCTCTTTACCAGGGACGGCTGTATCCACTACTAGGTGCCAAAAGCCTGACATGAGGTACTACTTGAACATCAGATATTTCAAGAGATATTCCTTTAAGCCTCTCTATAACATTCTGCCCACCATGTAAAGAGAGGGCCCAGGGCAACATGCACTCTCTAGCTCCCTTCTGTTCTCCCAGGTTAAATAGCTCTGTTTTAATTTGGAGATGAGAGTAGGAGTAGATAAAAACAAGGTTCTTCCTGCTTGAATATGAATATTCATACTTCAATGTTTCCTAACTCTTTTCTCTGGTATCACTTTAACACCCTCCTCTGAGAAAAATTCCTGCCTCAAGACAGAATACAAGAAGGTTATAGAGAAATAAAATACATCAATTAATAGCTCTTCTTCACAGGTGCACACGTGCACACATACATACACACGTACACACACACTCCGAAATTAAGAATTTGTTGAATGTAATTGAAACTTTAATTGTAGTTGAGCTCATAAGTTTCCATAACCCGTGAAGGCAGAAGGTTGTACTGTGCATAATGAGTGAAATAACAATTCTAATGAAAATTCTTTTAAAAGGGGGTAATTTTATCTAATAAAATTTATTGTGGAAGAAAAAAATATCAGCATTAGAATTGTCATTTTTATGGTGCCTTGTCAAGAGCCATCAAGCCAATGATTTAATTAAATTACTGATTAAAATAAATGTCCTTTAGAAATATAAATTCCTGAGCACCTGGGTGGCTCAGTCAGATAAGCAGCCAGCTCTTGATTTTAGCTCAGGTCATGATTCTCAGGGTTCTGGAATCAAGCCCTACCTCTGGCTCTGTGCTCAGTGGGGAATCTGCTTAAGGATTTCTCCCTCCCTTTGCCCCTACCACCTCTCATGCTTTCTCTCTCTCTCTCTCTCTCTTTCTCTCAAATAAATAAATATTTTAAAAGAAAGAAATATGTCTCTGGTGGAATACAATCTGTACATTTAAAAGTGAATGAATATATCCTGTTGATTAGGATTATGTTTTACAGTGGAAGTGTATTCTTTTTTCAAAGTAAGGTATTCTCAATCTGAAGATAGAGAAAGAGTTAATAGATTAACTCTAAAATAGTCAATTTTTTTATTTAAACAATATATGTTATTTTTCAATTCTTCTAACTTAATTAGTATACTCTTCCAGAGTTGTAATCAAATGTGTTATGCTTTGCCTACAAAATCTATCTTACAAAATATGTTCCTGATAGCTAGCTCTACAATGTCTTTTTTTTTTTTAACGAACTGTGTTATTCATTAGTCTTGTCAGTACCCTAAGTTGTGACAATTACAGGGTGACTGTTCAATGCCTATTTATTGATGGCAAAAATCAGTGAGACTTGGTATTGCCTCAACTTATAGATATCTTGCTTATCATATTATCATGGGAACTATTTGGTAAATCTTTTTGTGATTCTGCTTTTTAAAACTCTCACTCTGATGATGACTAATGTTGAACATCTTTTCATGTGTCTATTAGCCATCTGGATGTCTTCTTTAGAAAAGTGTCTATTCATGTCTTCTCTCCATTTCCTAACTGGATTATTTGTTTTTTGGGTGCTGAGCTTGCAATGTTCTTATTTATTTATTTGTTTGTTTATTTATTTATTTATTGAGAGAGAGAATGTGTACATGTGAGCAGGGGGGAGGCGTAGAGGGAGCAGGAGACAGAGAATTTTAAGCAGGCTCCAGGCCAGCATAGAGCCCAACATATGTGGCTCCATCTTGAAACCCTGAGATCATGAACTTGGTTGAAATCAAAGATCAGATCCTTAACCATCTGAGCCACCCAGGTGTCCCCATAAGTTCTATAGGATTTTGGATACTACCCTTTATTTAGATATGTCACTTGCAAATATTTTCTCCCATTCCATGGACTTTTAGTTTTGTTGACTTTTTTTTTTTTTTTTCCTTTACTGGGCAGAAACTTTTTGTTTTGACAGAATCCCAGTAGTTCAGTTTTGCTTTTGTTTCCCTTGCCTGTGGTATTGTGTCTAGTAAGAAATGTTACAGCTGAGGTCAAAGAGGTTTTTGCCTGTGTTTTTATCTGGGATTTTGATGGTTCCTGTCTCATATTTAGGATTTTTCCTTCATTTTAAATTTATTTTTTTGTGTATGGTATGTGAAAGTAGTCCAGTTTCATTCTTCTGCATGTGGTTGTCCAGTTGTCCCAACACCATTTTTTGAAGAGACTGTCTTTTTTCCTTTGGATATTCTTTCCTGTTTGACAAAGATTAATTGACCATAGAGTTGAGGGTCCATTTCTATGTTCTCTATTCTGTTCCATTGATCTAAGTATCTGTTTTTGTGTCAGTACCATATTGTCTTGATTACTACAGCTTTATATTATAGCTTGAAATTCAGAATTGTGATGTCTTTAGTTTTTGTTGTTGTTGTTGTTGTTTTGTTTGTTCGTTTTTGTTTTTATTTTTGTTTTTCTTTTTCAGGATTGCTTTGGCTATTAGGAGTCTTTTATGGTTCCATACAAATTTTAGGATTATTTGTTTCAGCTCTGTGATAAATGTTGGTGGTATTTTGATAGGGATTGCATTAATTGTGTAGATTGCTTTGAGTAGTATATACATTTTAACAATGTTTGTTCTTCCAATCCATGAACATGGAATGTTTTTCCATTTCTATGTGCCCCCTTCAATTTCTTTCACAATTGTTTTATAGTTTTCAGAGTACAGATTTTTTACCTTGTTAGTTAAATTTATTCCTGGATATCTTATCATTAGAGAAATACAAATCAAAACCATGATGAAATACCACCTCACACCTCTCTGAATGGCTAAAATTAACAACACAAGAAACAACAGGTGTTGGTGAGGATACAGAGAAAATGGAACCCTCTTAAACTCACTGTTGGTGGGAATGCAAACTGGTGCAGTCATTCTGAAAAACAGTATGAATGTTCCTCAAAACATAAAAAATTGAACTACCTTATGATCTAGATCTAGCAATTGCAGTCTAGGCACTTACCCAAAGAATACAAAAATATAGATTTGAGGGGTACCTGCACCCTGATGTTTATAGCAGCATTATCAACAATAGCCAGACCATGGAGAGACCAACAAATGCCCATCAACTGATGAATGGATAATGAAGATATGTATGTAAGCTTTCATGTCTTCCCAGGGGCTCTTAATTAGTTTTGGTTGTAGGATGTTTGTCTGTTTCTTATATAATACTCACTTACTGGAAACCTTTTTAAATTTTTTATTATGTTCAATTAAACATATACTACATCATTAGTTTTTTTTTTATATTTAACTCTATTTTGTTTTTGTTTATTATGTTCAATTAGCCAACATATAATACATTATTAGCTTTTGATGTAGTATTCAAAAATTCATTACTTGCATGTAACACCCAGTGCTCATCACTCTTAAATACTTTTAAGAATAATGTTTTTGAGGTATAACTGATATACATTGTATTCATTTCAAGTGTACAACATAATGATATGATATCTGTGTATATTGCAAAAATAATCATCACAATAAGTCTTGTTTGCATCTGTCACCATACACAGTTACAAATGTTTTCCTTGTAATGAAAACTTTTAGGATCTACTGTCTTAGCAACTTTCTACTAACTTCTCTACAGTTATTAATTATAATCACTATGAGGGGCATCTTATCCTTTTATAACTGGTAGCTTGTACTCTTTGTTGAAGCTCTCACTGCATTCTTCTTCTGTTCTTCTCCCAAGTTTGGTAAGCATATTTATTACCATTACTTTGAACTATTAGGTAATTTACTTATTTCCATTTCATGAAGGTTTTTCCTAAGGTTTTAATTTTTTTTTCCTTCTGATTAGAACATACTTCATTTCTTAAAACAAACAAACAAAAAACATATTTTATTTATTTTGCTCAACTCTGTGTTTGTTTCTGCATGTTAAAGTGAAAAATCTCCTCACTCAGTCTTGAAATGGTGGCCTCTGTAGAAGATAAAACTTATCCTTCAACCCTGTCCTAGCTCTTGGTTGTCTCTCAAACTGTTTTAATTATCCAAGCAGCTTATTTTATTTTTAGAACTCCCCGTAGTTGAGGGTATGTCAAGACCAATTAATGTCCCAAATGGGAGTCTAACACCTAAATCAGACTGATTGAAAACTGGGACTCTCAGACAGCAATTTTTAAAGAATATAAATGTATATAGTCCTGTGGGATCACAAGCTTAAGCTCCACTGGCCACCAGAGCCAGGGTGATCTGGAAATGTCTCCTGGGTTGTAGTGGGGAAAAAAAAAAAAAAAATGAGACTCCAGATGAATACATAACCTCCTCTCTGGTAGATCACAATGAGCTGTATTAAAGGAAGGACAGTGACAAGATGTTATCTGAGCCTCCATTCTGTGAGATGTTCATAGTCTCTAGGTACAAAACATGAAGGCTGCCTTTAAGTCTGAAGCTCCTTGTCAAAAAAAATAGGCTTATTTCACAGCAAAGTTAGGGGTGTGTTTCAGTGGGGTACTATGCAGTGTCCTAGGGATTGTGGCCTGCCAAGAACTGTCTCTCCGATTGTTACAGAACCAGTGGGACTAAGGAATGCAAGCCCCCTACTCCATGAAGGGCCAATGATCAAAGGGTAGCAGCTAGAGTAGCAGCTGCAAAAGTCGGGGCACCAGACATAAAAACTGGGACAGCAAACATATGTAAGAGCTCCCCTCTGAGATATACTGGAGTTCTGGAGCATGGCAGAGGGAGTCTTGAAGCATTCTTGGAGATCATTTGGATTCTTTCCACTTTTTTACCATTGCATTAATACCCTAAATGCATAGATAAATAGAGAAGTCAAGAAAGCAAGAGAGTAAGAGGGAGTGACAGGAGGGAGAGAGGGAAGGAGGGAAGGAGGGAAAGAGGAAGGAAGAGTAGGAGGGAAGGAAAACAAGTGCGCTATGGTTTCAAGTTTTGTGAAATGAATGAACTCAAACAGAAGCAACAAAGTTTTAGCTAACCAAGGTGAAAATAAGGCAGCAAGCTAACTAGTTAAGAGGGTCTTTCTTTCTTTCTTTCTTTCTTTCTTTTATTTACTATTTTCTTGTATCTGTGGTGTGTGTGTGTGTGTGTGTGTGTGGTGTGTGTGTGTCTTAAAATCATTCCTAGCATGTAACACAGCATTATTCTCTGAGTGAAGGATTCCCAAGAAAGATAAAGCCAATGATGAAAAAAATCTGGTTGTAATTCTAATGAAGATGAATAACTATCCTTCCTTCAAAGTAAAATAGACATGTTTCCAAAGAATATACATAAATATGATAATATTATCTTTGTATCAACAAATCATTTTCAAAACAGTGTGTTTTCCCTTATCATACAGTAACTGAACAATACGGACATAATCACAGATTTATTTGAGAAGAGGTAGAAAGTAAAATGAGAAAGTTCGTGAAAACAAGAAAAGTATACCTGATGATTATTTTGTGTTTTCTCATATCTAGCCTAATCGGATCTAATGTTCATTTTCTGTGCTATGGTTTGATTATACAACGAAGCTCTGCCAAAAAAAAAAAAAAATGATTTGATGTATATTCATGAACAGATATCAAAGTTCTTTGCATTTTAAGTTTTATAAATGTGATTCAGAAAAATATATTGTTTACTAAAATAAGCATGATATAAAGTTTTTCATTTGAAAGAAATAATTGCAAACTTTATTTTTTATAGTAAGTGATTTCTGTTTTAAAAACATCATCACAGAATAAGCTCTAGAAAAAGTCATGATTTCATCCTATAAGAAAAGATTTACTGTGTCATTTTTAGTAATAATAAAGTATGAAACTTTAAATCCAAGAAATCAATCATTACTTATGAAGGCATTACCCTTCATATAAAATACTCTTCTGTGCTTTGCTCCAGCGAAATGTGTATTTTTCTATTTCTGGTTTAAATCAGAAGTAATTTAATTAAGTACTGAAAAAAATTGAGAAATATAAATATAGACAGAGTAATCATAAAATAGGGGAAAAGACCAGAAAAAAAAATAAAGGGATTTCTATTTGCTCATTTAAATGGTAAGAATAATTTTATCAATGGAATTCAAAGTCTTTACCCATCAACTTCATAATCTATTTCTCACTTTCATAGAAGATATTAGACTAAGAGCAAAGGACCAGAAGATATCTTTGTCATGATCAAACTTCAGCTATTACAGTGAATATTTTTTTCTTACTTAGGAGCTTTGGACAAAGTAGGTGGGTAGAGGTTATCTCTATAGAAACCACAGAGTACCTCAGTATACTCAGAGCTCTCAAATTCCATTTTTATGTTCCTTTAAAACGTCCAGTAAACCTATGTACTCTGAAGGAGAGTTTAAATAAGTTAGTTCTCTAAGTAAATTAGGAAATTTGAACTCTCTGAAATTTAAGAAATGTCTGAAAAATTTCTTATGAATTAGGTTCTTAACATTTGCCATATACCTGCAACTGCTGTGCTAATCCATGTAGGAAGATGTTGATTTCTTACACTTGTGAAGCTCCTTCCATATGTGCAAAGGGATTGTGGATAGAAAATGAAGAACTACTTCAACAATGCAGAGTGATCATCCCTGAAGGTGGTTTCACAGAAATAGTGTTTACTGGGATTTTCTCAGCAATGATCAAGTCCAAAATATGTGGAGGAATATACAGCCATACTTCAAAAATGACCATTCATCTGTTCCATTTATCATTGATACTTATCCTATATTTTCAGCTATTTCACTGTTGAATTTAGGGTTTTCTGGGTTGTACAATAAATGTGGTTAGAATAGGCTGAGGATTTTGTAAACTGTAAGATTATTTTGTTAAAAAACCTTATGACTATTATGGTTCTATAATTATTGTTATCTTACTATTTAAAAGATTAAATGACAAATCACTCATTGTTTATGCAAGTTCTTTTGAGTGAGTATGTGGAGGGAACCAAATTGGGTGTCCATCATTCTTACTTTCAATTTAGCAAAGCGCAGTGACTCTCACTAACTACATGTCAACTCTAAGAACAATAAAATGATTTTATGGTTGGACTACAGCATTTTTTTAGAGAAAAAGAGAAAAACTCTACACATCAGATTTTCTTTAATCTTTCCAGGATATGAGTTAACTTGTATTGTTCACATTTTCAATGTGCAGTGGATTAGTGAGGAGCAAATAAATACAGACAGGGCCGCAACAGCATCTGCAATGGAGAATGTCACCCTTCTCCCTCATTCCACAAATTCTCCTCTATCTGCTGACCTCCATTGGGAATATACCTGGTGATATAATGGGAAAATTTTAATAACAAATAAAGAAACACTATACATGAATAGAGTTTCTACTCCATTTTCTGATCATATAAAATGTAATATGTGAAGTTTATTTGAAATGTTACTTAATCACTCTAGTTTTACAAATCGTTTTGGAGGAGTATCAAATACAATGCTATTTGATGACTAGCAAAAGGGAAAATGACTTTTATAATATAATTAAACAGCAAAAAATTCTAACCACATTATATATGTGTATATATACACATAAATATATGGATACACACACACACACATAAACATTAATTCACTCCCAAATAGTGTTAAACTTGTAGAAATGTAATTCAATATAATATAAAACTGGGAAAAAATAGTTGACTATTATAAGAAGACTGAGGATTGTAGAAAAGAACTCCATCCTAGATGATTTGGAAAAACAGTATCATGAAAACAGTTTCATTGTCTGCAAAATTGTGTTTGGGCTAATTTCTATTGTATTTTCCCCAGAAATATTTGCTGTGATTGTGTAGGAGATTCTCTATGTCCAAATATCCAAGTAATGCTTAACTAAGATCTCTTTAACTCCTCCTCTGTGTTCAGGTGTAAACAAATATAGCCTGTATTTGACCAAAAGAATTGTTCAATAGCATAAGGTTCTCAGGGTTTGCTTTACAAATATGGCCCCAAAACATTACCCATTATTCATGATAATTTGCTTCTGTTAGTTTGGAAAATTAATCAGATAATAAGAGAAATAAATGGCAGCATTCCTGCTCTCTTATAAAATTTGTCCATTCAGACAAGAACACAGTGGCCTTACCTGTAAACTTCAATTATCACTACACCAACATTGAGCCCACCTCCAGGGAGACAAACTGTTTTAAACTGTGACACACACTCCTCTTCTGGCAATCAGTCTTGGCTGACATAATGAGACACAGTGAATCCCTGAACACGTGGAACCGCAGTAGTTAACTTGCTCAACCATGCCTGTAACAATTCAATTAGCAAATCCCTGTGGACATTCTGTACTTCAGCAAAATTATCTAGGCATAGTTTTACTAGACTTGTTTTCTAATCACGTTGCCAAATCTAACTGTTTGTACAAGAGAATGTTATTGCCCTTGCCAAGAGGAAGGGTCAGCTTTATTAATGATCCCATATGTCTACATTCTTAAATTGTTATTTCATGTATGTGATAGTGATTATGGTTAAGTGGAAGCATTAAATCTAGTGGGTAAAAGTCATAAGTCATATTCTTTTTGTTTACTCATTTCTTTTGGCAGGAAATCTAAACAAATTCTAGGTCAGAAATAAATAAGATTTAAGGTTAAAAAATCAGAGTTCATGGGGGGTTTAATATAAATGTAAGTATTTATTCAAGGTCAGATGTTAGTGAATAAATGAGCTAGAGCTGATGAAACCCAATACACATAAATGGAGCATTAGCTACAAAACAACCCAGACCTCAAAAATATACTTCAAATCTTTTCAAATTATATATAAACAAAAGCAAGTTTTCTGTGGCCCTTCCTACTTGTGGATTAAACCTTATAAAAAAATAAAATAACTCTGCTTAATTGTCATTAAGAAACAAGTAAAATATTTATTTAAAATTGTCAAATACCACACGGGTTTTCATTTCTATGAGTTAAAATTTAATTTGTATTGTTATTATAAGAAAATAAATAACAACTCTAGGGACTACTCATGAAACACAGATTATCTGTTAGCACAAGAAAACATATAAATTCCAAGCAAAATTGATCCATTTTACATGTTTTCTTCATTGAATAGAAAGGGTGCCTAAATTTCTATTATAAGCTTATTACCTCATGGCCTATCCAGCTAAGTTTTGCAAATAAAGCTATAATTTTCCCAGGTCAACACCTATGTCTTTATGTACAAAACGTTGAGAAATTGGAGAAATTTCTCTATTATCAGAATGAACTTTAATAAAGTAGCATCATTTCTGTTTTTATGGGTAACTATTCTAAGATCTTAATTGTTATTTTTTATATTTCGACCTTTAAAATGCAAATGTATTGTCTTACAAAGTCTACTAATAGATACAAAGAACTAGATTTTTTTCAACAATCCTTGATTCACAAATTTACTTAAAACAGAAACCATAAATTCCTAACTTTTTAGTGAACAGATCCCACCATCATTTATACCTCCATGTTAAGAAATGAAAATGTTAAGATTTATATCACGTGATTAAATTACTTTAAAGAGGGAATCACTTTAAGTTATATTTTTTTCTCACCAAATATACCAGTGTTCATGTATCTCTCCTTTGTGTTATATACTTTTCTTTCCTAGCAGTCAAAGATACTAATGTTCTCTTACTTTCATTATCAAGGGCAAGTCTACCTTTCCCAAACTCTCAGAGAACTCAAAAAGATATTCTTCACTTTTAATTTTTCTCCCACATAGTAGGCTCTGTCCAACATCCTCTAAAATCCAGGTCAATCTTGTATATGTGTGTGTGTCTATGTGTGAGACAGAGAGGCAGAGACAGAGAAATCTCTAAATATTCTATCTGCAAAGATTTCTTTTGCAACCTTGACAATTACTCTGCACTGCTTATTAACTTTGGCAGTATATAAAATTTCAGTCTGGTTCTCTCTGACGATTGACCTTGTCTAATGATGATTCTATTTTTCCCTTATTCTTTCTCCATTGTCTTTGTAAGGACGAGCTTCCTATTCTTTCCCATTTATGTATTGATTCCTAAATAAAATGACTGACCACTATTTTGATACTTGACTGCGGACCTCTTTTTTTTTTTTTTTAATCTTTTTTTTTTATTAAATTTTATTTTTTATAAACATATATTTTTATCCCCAGGGGTACAGGTCTGTGAATCGCCAGGTTTACACACTTCACAGCACTCACCATAGCACATACCCTCCCCAATGTCCATAACCCACACCCCCCAACCCCCCTCCCCATCAACCCTCAGTTTGTTTTGTGAGATTAAGAGTCACTTATAGTTTGTCTCCCTCCCAATCCCATCTTGTTTCATTTACTCTTCTCCTACCCCCTTAACCCCCCATGTTGCATCTCCTCTCCCTCATATCAGGGAGATCATATGATAGTTGTCTTTCTCTGATTGACTTATTTCGCTAAACATGATACCCTCTAGTTCCATCCACGTCGTCGCAAATGGCAAGATTTCATTTCTTTTGATGGCTGCATAGTATTCCATTGTGTATATATACCACCTCTTCTTTATCCACTCGTCTGTTGATGGACATCTAGGTTCTTTCCATAGTTTGGCTATTGTAGACATTGCTGCTATAAACTATATTCGGGTGCACGTGCCCCTTCGGATCACTACGTTTGTATCATTAGGGTAAATACCCAGCAGTGCAATTGCTGGGTCATAGGGTAGTTCTATTTTCAACATTTTGAGGAACCTCCATGCTGTTTTCCAGAGTGGTTGCACCAGCTTGCATTCCCACCAACAGTGTAGGAGGGTTCCCCTTTCTCCGCATCCTCGCCAGCATCTGTCATTTCCTGACTTGTTAATTTTAGCCATTCTGACTGGTGTGAGGTGGTATCTCATTGTGGTTTTGATTTGTATTTCCCTGATGCCGAGTGATGTGGAGCACTTTTTCATGTGTCTGTTGGCCATCTGGATGTCTTCTTTGCAGAAATGTCTGTTCATGTCCTCTGCCCATTTCTTGATTGGATTCTTTGTTCTTTGGGTGTTGAGTTTGCTAAGTTCTTTATAGATTTTGGACACTAGCCCTTTATCCGATATGTCATTTGCAAATATCTTCTCCCATTCTGTCAGTTGTCTTTTGGTTTTGTTAACTGTTTCCTTTGCTGTGCAAAAGCTTTTGATCTTGATGAAATCCCAAAAGTTCATTTTTGCCCTTGCTTCCCTTGCCTTTGGCGATGTTCCTAGGAAGATGCTGCTGCGGCTGAGGTCGAAGAGGTTGCTGCCTGTGTTCTCCTCAAGGATTTTGATGGATTCCTTTCTCACATTGAGATCCTTCATCCATTTTGAGTCTATTTTCGTGTGTGGTGTAAGGAAATGATCCACTTTCATTTTTCTGCATGTGGCTGTCCAATTTTCCCAACACCATTTGTTGAAGAGGCTGTCTTTTTTCCATTGGATATTCTTTCCTGCTTTGTCGAAGATGAGTTGACCATAGAGTTGAGGGTCTATTTCTGGGCTCTCTATTCTGTTCCATTGATCTATGTGTCTGTTTTTGTGCCAGTACCATGCTGTCTTGATGATGACAGCTTTGTAATAGAGCTTGAAGTCTGGAATTGTGATGCCACCAACTTTGGCTTTCTTTTTCAATATTGCTTTGGCTATTCGAGGTCTTTTCTGGTTCCATATAAATTTTAGGATTATTTGTTCCATTTCTTTGAAAAAAATGGGTGGTACTTTGATAGGAATTGCATTAAATGTGTAGACTGCTTTAGGTAGCATAGACATTTTCACAATATTTATTCTTCCAATTCAGGAGCATGGAACATTTTTCCATTTCTTTATGTCTTCCTCAATTTCTTTCATGAGTACTTTATAGTTTTCTGTGTATAGATTCTTAGTCTCTTTGGTTAGGTTTATTCCTAGGTATCTTATAGTTTTGGGTGCAATTGTAAATGGGATGGACTCCTTAATTTCTCTTTCTTCTGTCTTGTTGTTGGTGTAGAGAAATGCAACTGATTTCTGTGCATTGATTTTATATCCTGACTCTTTACTGAATTCCTGTACAAGTTCTAGCAGTTTTGGAGTGGAGTCTTTTGGGTTTTCCACATATAGTATCATATCATCTGCGAAGAGTGAGAGTTTGACTTCTTCTTTGCCGATTTGGATGCCTTTAATTTCCTTTTGTTGTCTGATTGCTGAGGCTAGGACTTCTAGTACTATGTTGAATAGCAGTGGTGATAACGGACATCCCTGCCGTGTTCCTGACCTTAGCGGAAAAGCTTTCAGTTGTTCTCCATTGAGAATGATATTTGCGGTGGGTTTTTCATAGATGGCTTTGATAATATTGAGGTATGTGCCCTCTATCCCTACACTTTGAAGAGTTTTGATCAGGAAGGGATGCTGTACTTTGTCAAATGCTTTTTCAGCATCTATGGAGAGTATCATATGGTTCTTGTTATTTCTTTTATTAATGTGTTGTATCACATTGATTGATTTGCGGATGTTGAACCAAACTTGCAGCCCTGGAATAAATCTCACTTGGTCGTGGTGAATGATCCTTTTAATGTACTGTTGAATCCTACTGGCTAGTATTTTGGCGAGAATTTTCGCATCTGTGTTCATCAAGGATATTGGTCTGTAGTTCTCTTTTTTGATGGGATCCTTGTCTGGTTTTGGGATCAAGGTGATGCTGGCCTCATAAAATGAGTTTGGAAGTTTTCCTTCCATTTCTATTTTTTGGAACAGTTTCAGGAGAATAGGAATTAGTTCTTCTTTAAATGTTTGGTAGAATTCCCCTGGGAAGCCATCTGGCCCTGGGCTTTTGTTTGTTTGGAGATTTTTGATGACTGTTTCAATCTCCTTACTGGTTATGGGTCTGTTCAGGCTTTCTATTTCTTCCTGGTTCAGTTGTGGTAGTTTATATGTCTCTAGGAATGCATCCATTTCTTCCAGATTGTCAAATTTGTTGGCGTAGAGTTGCTCATAGTATGTTCTTATAATTGTCTGTATTTCTTTGGTGTTAGTTGTGATCTCTCCTCTTTCATTCATGATTTTATTTATTTGGGTCCTCTCTCTTTTCTTTTTGATAAGTCTGGCCAGGGGTATATCGATCTTATTAATTCTTTCAAAGAACCAGCTCCTAGTTTCGTTGATTTGTTCTATTGTTTTTTTTGGTTTCTATTTCATTGATTTCTGCTCTGATCTTTATGATTTCTCTTCTCCTGCTGGGTTTAGGGTTTCTTTCTTGTTCTTTCTCTAGCTCCTTTAGGTGTAGGGTTAGGTTGTGTACCTGAAACCTTTCTTGTTTCTTGAGAAAGGCTTGTACCGCTATATATTTTCCTCTCAGGACTGCCTTTGTTGTGTCCCACAGATTTTGAACCGTTGTGTTTTCATTATCATTTGTTTCCATGAATTTTTTCAACTCTTCTTTAATTTCCTGGTTGACCCATTCATTCTTTAGAAGGATGCTGTTTAGTCTCCATGTATTTGGGTTCTTTCCAAATTTCCTCTTGTGATTGAGTTCTAGCTTCAGAGCATTGTGGTCTGAAAATATGCAGGGAATGATTCCAATCTTTTGATAACGGTTGAGACCTGATTTAGGACCGAGAATATGATCTATTCTGGAGAATGTTCCATGTGCACTAGAGAAGAATGTGTATTCTGTTGCTTTGGGATGAAATGTTCTGAATATATCTGTGATGTCCATCTGGTCCAGTGTGTCATTTAAGGCCTTGATTTCCTTGTTGATCTTTTGCTTGGATGATCTGTCCATTTCAGTGAGGGGAGTGTTAAAGTCCCCTACGATTATTGTATTATTGTCGATGTGTTTCTTTGATTTTGTTATTAATTGGTTTATATAGTTGGCTGCTCCCATGTTAGGGGCATAGATATTTAAAATTGTTAGATCTTCTTGTTGGACAGTTCCTTTGAGTATGATATAGTGTCCTTCCTCATCTCTTATTATAGTCTTTGGCTTAAAATCTAATTGATCCGATATAAGGATTGCCACTCCTGCTTTTTTCTGATGTCCATTAGCATGGTAAATTCTTTTACACCCCCTCACTTTAAATCTGGAGGTGTCTTCAGGTTTAAGATGAGTTTCTTGTAGGCAGCATATAGATGGGTTTTGTTTTTTTATCCATTCTGATACCCTGTGTCTTTTGATTGGGTATTTAGCCCATTCACATTCAGGGTAAGTATTGAGAGATATGAATTTAGTGCCATTGTATTGCCTGTAAGGTGACTGTTATTGTATATTGTCTCTGTTTCTTTCTGATCTACTACTTTTAGGGTCTCTCTTTGCTTAGAGGACCCCTTTCAATATTTCCTGTAGAGCTGGTTTGGTGTTTGCAAATTCTTTCAGTTTTTGTTTGTCCTGGAAGCTTTTAATCTCTCCTTCTATTTTCAATGATAGCCTAGCTGGATATAGTATTCTTGGCTGCATGTTTTTCTCGTTTAGTACTCTGAATATATCATGCCAGCTCTTTCTGGCCTGCCAGGTCTCTGTGGATAAGTCTGCTGCCAATCTAATATTTTTACCATTGTATGTTACAGACTTCTTTTCCCGGGCTGCTTTCAGGATTTTCTCTTTGTCACTAAGACTTGTAAATTTTACTATTAGGTGACGGGGTGTGGACCTATTCTTATTGATTTTGAGGGGGGTTCTCTGAATCTCCTGGATTTTGATGCTTGTTCCCTTTGCCATATTGGGGAAATTCTCTCCAATAATTCTCTCCAATATACCTTCTGCTCCCCTCTCTGTTTCCTCTTCTTCTGGAATCCCAATTATTCTAATGTTGTTTCATCTTATGGTGTCACTTATCTCTCGAATTCTCCCCTCATGGTCCAGTAGCTGTTTGTCCCTCTTTTGCTCAGCTTCTTTATTCTCTGTCATTTGGTCTTCTATATCACTAATTCTTTCTTCTGCCTCATTTATCCTAGCAGGGAGAGCCTCCATTTTTGATTGCACCTCATTAATAGCTTTTTTGATTTCAACTTGGTTAGATTTTAGTTCTTTTATTTCTCCAGAAAGGGCTTTTATCTCTCCGGAGAGGGTTTCTCTAATATCTTCCATGCCTTTTTCGAGCCCGGCTAGAACCTTGAGAATCGTCATTCTGAACTCTAGATCTGACATATTACCAATGTCTGTATTGATTAGGTCCCTAGCCTTTGGTACTGCCTCTTGTTCTTTTTTTTGTGGTGAATTTTTCCGCCTTGTCATTTTGTCCACATAAGAGTATATGAAGGAGCAAGTGAAATACTAAAAGGGTGGCAACAACCCCAGGAAAATATGCTTTAGCCAAATCAGAAGAGATCCCAAATCTTGAGGGGGGAGAAAGGGGATAAAAAGAGGTTCAGAAAGAAGAAAAAGAAAAAAAAAAGAAAAAAAAAAAAGAAAAAAACAATTAAAATAAGAAAACCAATAAAGAAAAAATATAAAAAGGAAAAATATATATATATATTAGATAAAGTAGTTAAAAAACGTTAAAAAAGGAAAGGGTAAAAGTTAAAAAAATTTAGCAGCAGAAGAAAAATAAATTGAAAAAGAAAAAAAATTAAATTAACTGCAAGGCTAAAGAATCATGGGGAGAAAGACATGAGTTCTGTGCTTTGCTTTCTCCTCCTTTGGAATTCCGCTGCTCTCCTTGGTATTGAAACTGCACTCCTTGGTAGGTGAACTTGGTCCTGGCTGGGCTTCTTGTTGATCTTCTGGGGGAGGAGCCTGTTGTAGTGATTCTCAAGTGTCTTTGCCCCGGGCGGAGTTGCACCGCCCTTACCAGGGGCCTGGCTGAGTAATCCGCTCGGGTTTGCTTTTGGGAGCTTTTGTTCCCTGAGCGCTTTCCATAGAGTTCCGGAGGGCGGGAATGAAGATGGTGGCCTCCCAGTCTCCGGCCCGGAGGAGCCGAGAGCCCGGGGCCCCACTCCTCAGTGCGCCCTCAGAGAACAGCGCCGATTTACTCCCGTCACCCTGCCTCTGGCCGCGCTCCGAGCTGACCGAGCCTGCGACTGGTTCAAGGTAACCCGAGCTTAGAGCTTACTCCTCGGCTCTGTCTCTGTAGCCGGCTTCCCTGTTCTAATACCTGTAAGCTCTGCGACACTCAGACACCCCTGATCCTTCTGTGACCCTGCGGGACCTGAGGCCACGCTGACCCTGCGTGGGCTTCACCCCGGTTAAGCCTCTGGAGTGATGTCCCTCAGCGGAACAGACTTTTAAAAGTCCCAATTTTGTGCTCCGTTGCTCCGCCGCTTGCCGGGAGCCGGCCCCTCCCCCCGCGGTCTATCTTCCCGTCGCTTTGGATTCACTTCTCCGCCAGTCCTACCTTTCAGAAAGTGGTTGATTTTCTGTTTCTAGAGTTGCTGTTCTTCTTCTCTTCGATCTCCCATTGGATTTGTAGGTGTTTGCAATCTTTAGATAAGCTATCTAGCTGATCTCCCGCTACCTGAAGTAGTCTCAGCCTGCTCTGCTCCGCCATCTTGACTCCTCCCCCCCTGACTGCGGACCTCTTTTTAGACCACATTCTCTCTTCCCTTTTGGATCCCCATCTGGACAGGTAGATAAGATGGTCAATCAGTTTGCTCTGGTGGGAAATTTAAATCTGGTTTGTAGGACCTTTTACCCCATCTAATCCTTAGCTATTATAAAGGCCAAAACCCACTGACTCTGCTTATAACCAAGCCAATCTGGACTTGCTTACATTCACCTAGCCATCCTCAGGAGTCTCTTGTATCCCCTTCCTGGATATCATCAACTGCACATCGAAACCAGATTCTCAGTGGGAATATTGCCTGCTTTTTCAGGGCTACCATATACTCTCTATAAATACTTATATAAGTTAGGGCTCATGAATATTTATTTTACTTCATGGGTTAAAATCAAATACTATTTCTATTGCATATGCTGCTCAAATGTTCTCAGTTTTGACTAGTGGGAGCTCTTTCAGGTTGCCCTTTTTGTTCCTTTGATGTACCCCCATTTTTTGGATCACTTTCTTGATTCCTGAGATCACAGAATGCTCAAGGTTCATCTTGTATTTTCCCAGCCTCAGTCCTAGAATAAGCTCCTTTTTAAGAAACGTTAATTCCTTTTATTGGAAAAAGATATTTAGAAACTAAGATCTGGATGTTACATTGGCCCTGTAGTGGACAGCCTTATTTGAATATTCTATGTCAATATTCTATGACAACACCTTAATGAATATGTAGAGTTTTCACTGATAAATCTTAGCCAACATAGACCTATTCATCTTCCCTTGAATGTTACTTAAGTTGTAACATTTTCAAAAGGAAGTGGCAGAGAGACTGACAGCCAATACAGGAAGCAAACAGTGTAGTCGCCTTTCTGTTATGGTGCAGTACCTCTGCAGTGTTCAGCACATCTTGACAATTCTGGGTCAGGCTTTTGTCCCTAAACCAGAGTGTCTTCCAGTGAAAGTGTCTGAAGAGGAGAAGCCACACACATGAGGCTCATCTCCCAGCTTCCGAGTATTAGTGACGAAGCTCCAGCAAGTTAACTTGCAGATAAAGAGCAACATGGAAATCTGAGGTAGAAACTGCTGATGGTGCTGGAAGATAAATACCAGGTTCTCCATCTCATTTTTTGAGCTGTGGGAGAATTAAGAAAGGAGAGGCGGGGAAGGGAGGGAGATGTTGTTACAACAGGATTTGTCGAAACCTGAAAGCTGAAAATGCTTTTGTGTCATTGTATACAGAGGAGGAATTATTTGGGTGCTCACAAAAAAGGCTTTCTTTTCCTTTAATACTATGTTTTAATCCACAGTTATAATTTATCTTTGAATTTTTATCTGTGTTGGAAGATCTCTTTTATTCTTTTATGTCCCCAATTAAAGAATGTGGTCTGAAAAAACTTAAGTAACGTTTACCTTATTTTTTTTTAAGATTTTATTTATTTATTTGACAGAGAGAGACAGCGATAGAGGGAACACAAACAGGGAGAGCAGAAGGAGAAGCAGGCTCCCTGCTGAGCAGGAAGCCCCATGCAGGGCTGGATCTCAGGACCCTGGGGTCATGACCTGAGCCGAAGGCAGCTGCTTAATGACAGAGACACCCAGGTGCCCCACATTTACCTTATTTTTATTTTATTTTATTTTTTTTTAATTTTTTTTTTTTAAGATTTTATTTATTTATTTGTCAGAGAGAGAGAGAGGGAGAGAGAGCAAGCACAGGCAGACAGAATGGCAGGCAAAGGCAGAGGGAGAAGCAGGCTCCCTGATGAGCAAGGAGCCCGATGTGGGACTCGATCCCAGGACACTGGGATCATGACCCGAGCCGAAGGCAGCTGCTCAACCAACTGAGCCACCCAGGCGTCCCTTACCTTATTTTTAATGTGAAATCCTTTAAGGTATCACCTTACATGAGGGATGGATTAATATAGTTCACTATTTTGTTGTGTACTGAGCTTGAACTTATAGGGTGTCTATGTTTGTGAGACCATATTGGTTGGTGGGAGGAGGAGGAGGAAATAGGGTAAGGGTAAGCAAAAAAACACCACACAACTTCCTAAAATTTGGAGTATGGCTTTTGCTTGTTTGGTTATATGATTGACTCCTACAGACCTGGGTGCTTCTTCCAGAGTTCTTACACAGTTATTTTAGCCAATCTCTAGTTATTTTTATTATGATTTCATGGGAGAATCTGGGCCAGCAACTTCCTAGCCTGGAATCTTAGTAATGCCCTTTGTTGAGAATTTTTATGTTTATGTTTACAAGAGACATGTATGTGAGAAAAATATGATCTGCAGTTTTGTTTTCTTGTAATGTCTATATCTAATTTTGGTATTGGAGTAATGCTTGGCTCATAGAATAAGCTGGAAAGTATTTCTCTTTTTTAAGATTTTTTATTTTACTTATTTGACAGAGATCACAAGTAGGCAGAGAGGCAGGCAGAGAGAGAGGAAGGGAAGCAGGCTCCCCGCTGAGCAGAGAGCCCCACGTGGGGCTCAATCGCAGGACCCTGAGATCATGACCTGAGCTGAAGGCAGAGGCTTAACCCACTGAGCCACCCAAGTACCCTTGGAAAGTATTTCTCATACTTCTTTTTTATTTCTGTGAGAAAATGTGGAGAATTAGAATTATTTTTCTGAAATGTTTGGTAGACTTTAACAGTTAGACAACCTGAGAAAGGAGCTTTTTCTTTTTGTAGGATTATTAATTATTTATTTGATGTATTTAATAATAGATGGCTCCTCAAGTTATATATTTCTCCTTTTTATTTTGTTTTCCAAGGAATTTGCCCATTTCATCTAATTTATCAAATTTGTAGGGATAGAATTAATAGTTATATCTAATTATTAATTTTTAATGTCCGTGAGATTAACAGTGATGACCCCTCTTACTTTTGACTTTGGAAATTTATGTCTTCTTTTCTTATTTTTTTGTTTAGCATTACTAGAGTATCAGTTTCATAGATATTTTTAATGAACCACTTTTTGGTTTAGTTGATTCTCTATATTTTCCTGTCTTCAATATGATTGATTTCTTCACTACATATTTTTTAATTAAGTTCTCTTCCTATACTTATTTTACATTAAATTGTTCTTCTCCTCTTATGGTGAAGCATAGTTTATTGATTTTTAGAGGTTTTTTCCTACTATTGATTCACAGCTAAAGATATCCTTCTAAGCATTGCTTTTACTGCATTCTATAAATTTTGGTAATTATATTTTTATTTCTAGTTAGTGCAGTAATTTTTTGATCTCATGAGACTTCCTCTCTGATATATACATTATTTATGTAGACATGTATTAATTGATTTCTAAGGGCTTGGAGGTGTTCCATATATGTTTTTATTTTGATTTCTAGTTCCAATTTGACTATGGTCAGAAAGCATATTTTTAAATAATTTCTAATATTTTGTATTTGTTAAGGTTCACTTTATGACATAAGATAGAGTTTATATTGCTGAATATCTCATGTCCACTTGGAAGTATTTTTTTCTTGCTGTAGGGTGAAGTGATTTGCAAATGTCAATGAGATAACTTTCCTGGAACTGTCAGTTTTCCTATAATCTCCTTAAATTCCATTGTTTCATCAATTGATGAGAGGTTTTGAAGTCTTCAGCTATACTTATGGATTTGTCTATTACTCCTTTTAGTTCAGTCAGTTTTTCCTTCATGTATTTTGCAACTGTTGATTGGTGCTAATATTTAATTTTGTTACATCTTCATGCTGAGTTGATCCCTTTACCACTATGTAATGTCTGTCTTTGCCACTGATAAACAACTGTTTTCTCATGTTCTTCAGTCTACTTTGCCTGATATTAGAAAACCCATTTCACCTTTCTTTTGATTAGTTTTTTTTTTTTTCATGGCATATTCATTTTCATCCTCTGATCCTTAACCAACATATTTGACATGAATTTTTGGTAGAAATTGTGCAGTTGATTCATTTTGTGATCTACTCTACTAACGTATTTCTTTTATTTCATGAGTTTGGACCATTTGAGTGGAATTATTGACTTTTTAAAAAACTGATAGTATTGTGTTATTTTATCTGTTTGTTCCCTCTCTTAATTGCTTCTCTTTTCTATCTTCCTATGTATTATTCAAACTTTGTATTATACCATTTTTTTATCTATAGTGTTTTTGAGTTGTCTCAGTATATTTTTTAATTAATCGTCTCAAGGAATGCAACATACATAATCAAGATATCAAAGTCTACTATTATCAACATTTTATCTAAGTGGAATATAGATATTACTAGTTAGGTCCATTCAATCCTCAACTTCAGTTGTGGGATAATTGTCTTAAATAGTGTCAGGAAAATAATGCCTCTATTATTTTTACAGTTCTGAACAATTTGGCTTCTTGAGCAAAAGAAATTTAGATACCAGAGAGTTGTCTTTGCTTCAGCTTCATTAGCTTCTCAAATTCCAAGGCAATTCTAATCTTAATCATCTTCTCTCATTCAAAGGGTGATATATTTATTTACCCTGGAGTCAAATACTTGCCCTCTAGGAAATGAGACTTTTACTTTATCTTCTCCATTGAATTTGCTCATACTTCAACATGTGATAAAACAGAGATATGAAATCAGTTGGATACATTAGAAATAATCATAAAGGACTGGGGATTAATGGTTTCTTTTCAGGGAGGGTGTCACCTGTATCACTCCTATGAAAATTCACAGATATATAATTTCAGAATTCTTCCTCTATGGCACCAGATTTCCACTTGGCACATGAGATTTAATTACCCAACAGTTCCTATCATATTTTCCAAAAAGAAGGAAGAATTGGGCAAGGTGAACTATTGAGATTATTGTATTAATTATTATATTAAGTAACAGTCCCTCTGATCTTTGATCTTTGCTCCAGAAACCACATGATTAAATTTGAGATAATATTTTTTTAAAAACTAGGAATATTTTTTTAAAAATATTAAAACTACTAAATATTAAAAACTAAGAATTAAGAATATCTTATAAAAATTTAACTCTACAGGCATTGACAACATCAGATAATTTTAAAACTCAATTTTTGAAACTGAAGTAGAGAATAATGATGTTTTATATTTACCATTTTAAAATGTTGTTTTTTTTCTTTTTTAATTCCTATGGTTCAAACTTCTTTCCCTTATTATTTCCTTCTATCCAAAGAACTTTTTTTTGTCATGGTGCAACATAACTGCTTGTGACAAATTCTCCTGAGCTCTCCTTCCTGGCAGAATGTCTTTATTTCATTTTAATTTTTTTAAAGTTTTTTTTTTTTTTTTTTTTTTTTTGAGAGAGAGAGAAAGAGGGAGAGATCATAAGCGGGGAAGTGGCAGGGGCACAGGGAGATGTAGAAGCAGACTCCCTGTTGAGTACAACTCCACATGGGGCTTGATCCTTGAGATCATGTCCTGAGTTGAAGTCAGAGGCTTAACCAACTGAGCTACTCAGGCCCATATATTTCACTTTATTTTTTGAAGGATATTTTTCCTGGATATACAATTCACCATTGGTAATCATCTTTCCCACTGAAAAGTAATATACCAGTTCCTACTTGACTCCACGGTTGATTTCTAAGGAGAAATCTGTAATTATTCAATTATTTATTCTGCTGTAGGTGATTATTTCATTTTGCTGTAGCTGCCCTCAAAACATGTTTTTCTTGGGGTGCCTGGGTGGCTCAGTGGGTTAAAGCCTCTGCCTTCAGCCTCAGGGCATGATCTCAGGGTCCTGGGATGGAGCCCCATATCGGGCTCTCTGCTCAGTGGGAAGCCTGCTTCCCCCTCTCTCTCTCTTCCTGCTTCTCTGCCTACTTGTCATCTCTCTCTGTCAAATAAATAAAATCTTAAGAAAAAACACGTGTTTTTCTTTAGTTTTCAGAAGCTTGACTATGAATTGTTTGTGCATAGTTTTCTTTCTGTTTATCTTCTTTGAGATTTGCTTGGTTTCTTGCATATACAAAGTTTATGTCTTTTGCCAAACTGATGAAATGTTCAGCCTTGTATCTTCAAACATTTTTTTTTCAGCCATTCTTCCTTTCTTTTCTAGAACACTGATGACACAGATGTTAGATCTTTTATTATTGTCCCATTAGTCTCATGGACTCAATTTTAATTTTGTCTATATTTCCTTTATTGTTTACAATGGATAATTTTTATTGCTTTATTTCAAGCCAGTGGCTCCTCTATTCTCTCCTTGTTATCATTGAGCCCACTCAGGAAGTATTCTGTTTATTGAAAATATTAATTCTCAAGTTATCATTTGATTATTTTTTGTATCTTTGATATTTCTGTTGAGATTTTCTTTTTTTTTTCTTGTTTCACTTGTAAGTAACTTATAAGTGTTTCTTGGAGCATTTTTTTGATAGTTGCTTTTAAACACTTGTAAAATAATTCCAATATATGTGTCAGATCAGTGTTGATAGGTCATTTAAATTGAGATTTTCTTATTTCCTTTATGAGAGAAATTTAGGACTATGTCCTAGATATTTTCAGTATTATGTCTTGAGATTCTGGTCCTATTTAAAATTTCTTTTGTTGCAAGAACCAATCTAATTAGGAAGCTATTGATTAAATGTTGATTTAGTTTATTAAGTCCCTACAGCTCTCCATCTTTCCTGTGAGTGATTCAGGTGACAGAGTTCCACCCATATCTCTTCAGTTCTGGCTTGGGATTGGGAGGGCAACACCTAGTTATTACATCATGAGGAAGGGGGGCAAGGTTTTTTTCAACTGAGTTAGCTTGGATACAGTGTCTGCTTCATTACTGCAGAGGGTTAATAGCCAGAAATTCTTGGATTGTAAGTTCATAGAAAAAGTAATTCCCATTGTTTTCTTCAATATTTTCTGCCACACTCCTTCTCTTCTCATGTATTCAGATTCTCTGCACATGTATATTAGCTCACCTGATATTTCCCTCTGGCCATCAAAACTCTGTTTATTTCTTATCAATTGTTGTTCTCTTTATCCTGAAATTGAACAATATTTTTACATTTTCAATAAATTTGCCTTCTGATTTTCTAAAGTTCCTAGTGATATGTTGACATTTTAGGAATATATTTATGAAAACATCAAATGTAGGGTTTAATTTGAAATTATTCATGCTTTTGAGATGGTTTTCCATAGAAAGGCTCTTCACAATGGGTGTATGTCCATCCTTAGACAATTTTTTGACTTTTATTTTAAGCATTTCCTAACCGATCATATCTCATATTGCATTTAATAATGAGAAAGACTGAAAATACATGGTTAAATTAATGGGTAATTGAATGAAGATCCTTCAATTTGAGTAAGGCTAAAGGTAAATTGTCTCTATTTTAGTGATATGATTTCTCTATCTTATATTCTGATTCAAGGAGTGAATGGTGGGAATACACCAAATAATTAAGATTCCAAATTTAAATAATTTCAGTCAGACTTAATCTAGGTTCTGCTTTTAAATGTGAAGTCTAAAATTTCCTTCTAATTTTGTAGTATGAAATCCCTCTTTTGGTTTATCTAGCTAGTCTCAAGAATCTTAATAGATGCAGGAGAAATTCAGATTTTGTAGCCTGAAACTAGAGTTCATGACTCAAATCTGTATCTATTTCATGTTCTACCAGGCAATCAAACATCAACTAGTAAAAGAGACCAAATGATATATGTCACTTTCCCCCTATTTCCTCTAACGAAAAGGAAAGGTGATGTGCCTGATGTCGGCCACGAATCACAGGTTAAATGATATAACCACATAAATAGGAATAATTATTTAAGATTTGGGGGTTATATACTATTTTTCTTTTTTGGTGGGATAGCAATGGGAGTGTGAGCCCTTGTGTACAGAGGTGTCACATCAACTGCCACAGGGCATCATCTGTTGACCATGCAAGACAAATATAACAAGCTAAATCTTTACATACATAATAAAATTAATTATTTAATTTTGTTTGTAAAAAATGAAGGAAGTGCAATTTTTAAAATGCAAGCAGTCAAATCTTCATGCAAATTTAAGTAAACGTTTATCTCATTCTGAGTTATAAAAAGATGTTCTGATGTTAGGAACTCTAATAATATCACAAAATTCTAAGAAATTAGACAGTAAAACAACATTATTACATATTTCTTTAGTGTAGTATCTGCATTTTTAGCCATAGAGAAATTTTAAAAACCAGAACAGGGTCAAAATTACATCAGTAGCTTGAGGAAGAATTAAGATGGACATCCTAACTAGTCAACATATTTCAAGTATCCCATGAGTTTTATTGACTTATTGGTACAAATTAGCAGTTGGAAGAGCAGCTATCTTAGTTGCCATGTTTCCCAGTCTGAAATCACCTTGCAAGATAGGAGCAATATTATAGGGAAAGTTGCAGAAAATCTTAAGTGAACATATTGACTGAATTGTATCCAGGCACCTTTATGACAGCTCTACCTCTACAGTATTAGCTACCTATCCACTGTAATTAAATTGCAATGAAGCATATGTGTGTTGTAAAAAATTGATGTTATATTAAGTATTTAATGAGTAGCAGAGAGGCAAATTACATGAAATGAATAAGTTGAGTAGGTTTATTATCAAGAAATTCTCATAAATAACTGAATTTTATTATTAACAAAATTTGATCTTTATGTACAGAATAAAACATTGACTATCATAGAACACAACAAATACCAACCTGATAGAAAATGAGCAACCTAAATTTTAGGAGACAAACTAAGTTTCCAGTAACCAGTTTCCAGCAAAGTGAAGGGAATGCTTCATTTTGTTTCTTTTTTTTTTTTTCTTGTTGTTTGTTTTGTTTCTGTTGTTCTGAGTTTATTTTTAAAATGTCATAGGTGCAGGGGGTTCCTGGGTGGCTCATTGGGCTAAGCCTCTGCCTTTGGCTCAGGTCATGATTTCAGGGTCCTGAGGTTGAGCCCTGTATCAGGCTCTCTGCTCAACAGGGAGCCTGCTTCCCCCTTTCTCTCTGCCTGCCCCTCTGCTACTTGTGATCTCTCTCTCTCTGTCAAATAAATAAATAAAATCTTTAAAAAATGAAATAAAATAAAATATCATAGGTGCAAAATCAGTATTCTGTAAAGCAACAAATTTCATATAATAGTTCCCACAATATTTATTCTCATATCTTTTGGACCTGAACTTGTTTTGGGCATATATGTATGTGTATTTCTGTGCATATAGACATGAATGGACATACCTTGTTTCATTGCACTTCTCTTTATCACTCTTCACAAATTTTGTCTTTATTACAAATTGAAGTTTTGTGGAAATCCTGTCTAAGCGAGTCTGTCAATGATAATTTTCTAACATTGTTTGCTCATTTTATGTCTCTGTGTCACATTTTGGTAATTCTGTTTTTTAACCTTTCTCATTATTATTATATTTGTTATGGTGATCTGAGAGGTCACTCTTGTAATTGTTTTGGGGGTCCACAAACTTTACGTATGTAAGACAGCAAACTTAATCAATATATTTGTATGTTCTGACTGCTTCAACAAGTAGCTGTCCTCCCATCTCTGCCCTCTTCTCAGGCCTCCCTATTCCCTGAGATGTGACAACATTGAAATTAAACCAATTAAGTGACCTCACAATGAAAGGAGAGTCACACACCTCTCACTTTTAATCAAATTTAGGTGTGATTAAGCTTAGTGAGGAAGACATGTCAAATGTCAAGGTAGGCAGAAAGCTAGGCTTCTTGCACCAAATAGTTAGCTGTGTTGTGAATGCAAAGGAAAAGTTCTTGAAGGAAATGAAACCCGTTACTTCAGTGAACACATGTTACTTTGCTGATATGGAGAAAATTCTAGTGGTCTGGGTGGAAGATTGAACAAACCATCCACAACATTCCTTTAAGCTGAAACCTAATCCAGAGCAAGGCCCTACCTCTGAGAGTGAGAAGGCTACAGAAGAAAAATTGGAAGCTAGCAGAGGTTGATGCATGAGGTTTAGTGAAAGAAGCCATCTCCAGAACAAAAATGCAAGGTGAACGAGCATGTGCTGATGTAGAAGCTGCAGCGAGTTATGGAGAATATCTAGCTAGGGGAATCAGTGAAAGTGGCTGCACAAAACAGCAGATTTTTTGTATAGATGAAACAGCCTTCTTTTGAAAGAAGATCTAGGACTTTTATAGCTAAGAGGGAGAAGTCAATGCTTGGCTTCAAAGAGTCAAAGAAGGAACTGCCTCTCTTATTAGGGGGTTAATGTGACTGATGACTTTAAGTTAGAGCCAGTGCTCATTTGCCATTCTAGAAATCCTGGGTCCTTAATAATTAATCAAAATATACTCTACTTGTGCTCTAGAAATGGAATACCAAAGCCTGAATGACAACCCATCTGTTTACCTGGTTTACTGAATATTGTAAGTCCATTGTTGAGACCTAGTGCTTAGAATAAAAGATTCCTTTCAAATTATTACTACTCACTAACAATGCATATGGTCACCCAAGATCTCTGGTGGAGATGAACAAGATTAATATTGTTTCCATGACTGTTAACACATCATCTGGATATTCTGCAGCCCATGGAACAAGGAGTAATTCTGACTTTAAAGTCCTATTATTTAGAAAATGAATTCCATAAGCCTATAGCCACCATAGATAATGATTCCTTTGATGGGTCTAGGAAAAGTAAGTTGAAAGCCTCTTAGAAACAATTCATCATTCTAGATGTCAAAAAGAACTTTTTGATTCATAGAAGAAGTCCAAATATCATCTGCAGGAGTTTGGAAGAAGTTGATTTTTTAATCCTCATGATGACTTTGAAAGATTCAAGACTCCAGTGAAAGAAGTAACTACAAATATGGTAGAAATAACAAGAGAACTAGGATTAGAAGTGGACCCTGAAGATGTGGCTGGTTTGCTACAATCTCATCACAAAAGTTGAATGGATGAGGAGTCCATTCTTACAGATGAGCAAAGAAATGTTCTTATGGATGAGCAAAAGAAGTGGTTTCTAGAGATGGCATCTACTGATAAAGATGTTGTGAAGATAATTGAAATAACAACAAGGGATTTAGAATATTACATAAACTTGATAAAGTAGTGGCAAGGGTTGAGAAGATTGACTCGAATTTGCAAAGTTCTACTGTAAGTGAAATGCTATCAAACAGCTTCACATGCTACAGAGAAATTGTTCATGAAAGAAGGGGTTCATTGAAGCAGAAAACTTCACTGTTTTCTGTTTAAGAAATTACCACAGCCACCCCAATCTTCAGCCAGCACCACCCTCATCAGTCAGTGGCCATCAACGTCAAGAGAAAAGCCTCCACCAGCAAAAGTATTTTGACTCATTACACACTCAGATGATGGTTACCATTTTTTAACAATGAAGTGTTTTTAAATTGAGGTATGTGTACTTTGGGGGCACGATGCTATTGCACACTCAATAGACTATACAGTGTAAACAGAACTTTTATATGCCTTAGGAAACTAAAACATTCATTTGACTCTCTTCATTGTTTTTGTCTAAAACTGAACCCACAGTATATCTGGGGTATGCCTGTGTAAGTAAGAAACGTAAGCTTGCATATTTGCATTGATCCTGTCATTTGTCCCATTCCGTGTAGGCTTCAGAGATTAATATTTATTTAATAATCTGGTAGTCATGGTGATGTAGGACAAAGTCAACCCTCCAGAACTAGAATTGAGCATATCCATGTGTCAAACTGATATGCCATCACATTAGCTAGAGTGCCGGTTGCTTTTAGATGTACTTTAAAGTTTTCTAAAAGAATATAGGCCTGACTTGGATGAAGAATCCCCAAAGATGCTTTACCTGAGAGACTGCAAACTTTAATGTTAGGTCATGTTGTCCAGAGTGACTGTGGATCTTACAGATGTCCTTTAAGCACTGCCAGTAACAGATATTTCCCATCTGAGTGGATTTGATTCCCAAATGTATTTCTGATGGAATGCAAATTTGTTTTGTCTGTATAAGAGAATGTTTTTTGGCTAGCTTCAGCCAAGTTGGGTTTCTAAAAAGGAAAATTTCTTGAATAATTAAAAGGAACTCTTTCTTCTTCAGACTTAGATTCCTATTGAATTAGCAGGCACTTTGAAGATGTATTTTTGCATCTTTTTTCTGAACTAAATACTCACTTGTGATGCTTGTCATGTCAGAAATCCTTTCTGCCTGCAGCTGAGGAAAAATGTGTGCAGCTGCCTGATAACCTACTCATAAAGGAAATCATAGTTCTCTCTCCCATCCCAAAACAAATAAACAAGCAATCAAAAATATATTTACACATTCAGAAATCAATAAGAAGAAAATATTTTTTTAGAGGTCTCCCAAAATAAGTTCCATTATAATTACATTTAGCTGTATATAGCTAAATGCAAATCTGACCTAAACTTTGCTACTCTGAGGTCTAGCCATGTGTAGGCAAGTCTAGAATATAGATTGTGTTTGCTCATTTGGGCCCTATTTGTATGAAGGAAAAAGATCATCCTGGAAACAATTCACTTCAAAGGAAATCAAGATTGGTACGACCATTTTGATCAAGGATAATATAGTCGCATTACAGAGAAAGAATGTTTTGAAATGTGATTTATATTACTCTTTTTGCCTTCGGTTTTTGCCCTAAGTAGGTTCATGTCTGAGTCCTAGAATTAAAGAATTGGAATTAATGGGCAAGAAAAATCTTTAATAAATGGTTTAATAAGAATTTCAGTGGGACTTTAGGGTACATTGGCAAGCATCATTCTTATGCTGTCCTTGGTAGAATCAGACATTCTGTGTTCTTGGGGCTCTAGGAGAAAGTGCCCTCAGCACAAACATCATACTGATAGTTCCATTATTAGTAATACAGGTGTGGGCAGAAACTCTGGCAGCATCACAGTATGGGAAATGCTTTGGCCTAGTTCAAGCACCTTAGATGTTACTCCAGCATCGAGAAAAAATGGAAAGGTGGATAAGAAAATTTCTATACAGGCTGAGAGGAGCGATGTCTCTTTGATCTAGCACAGGTAAGGCAGTCTCTGAAATGTTCTCAATTCATTAAGGAATATCTTTGATTAGGACTGAAGGGACAATAAAACTATGGGGTGCCAAACCTGTAGAATATTTTTGCCTGATGATCATAGCTGTTCTAGATGCTTGATAGACTGATGGCTTTCATCTAAAAGTTCCCTGCGTTGTCCTCTGTATTATCCTAGAATCCCAACAAGGCACAACTGATGCAAAATGTTATTGGTTTCCATAATTATGTTTGTGTTAGTGTGTGTGCCTATGTGCAATTCTAGCAGTGCAGTTTCTAGTAAATCTTAACTATTATTTGAAGAAAATGTGCCAGTGATAATTCATCTCATAAAGAGTGGCATGAATTTTAAAAGAGAATAACAGATACCAAGCTAAAACACAAGAAAATGTTTTTGTTTGTTATTATAGATGGGCTGGGAAAGTAATCATCCACTATGAAATTATTTTATCTTAATCGTAATACATTTCAAAATCAGTACATTTTAAAATTATAGACAAATCATAGAGAAAGATACATTTTGGTGTATATGTGTCAAATTAGCTTACTTCAAAGAGCACACTAATGATAATAATATATTTTTATTTTCATCAGAGACAAGAGCAAATGTGAGTGGAGGTTATCAAAATAAGCTACATAAAAGTGAAGACAATAGAAATCTGAACAAATATATATCTAGACTAACATCATCAATAAATCTCCGAGTTCTATCCAATATTTGAAAATACTGCAATATATTACTCATAACTTTATAATGTGAAATTGAATAAAAACAATATATATAACAACTTTGTATGGTGACAGATGGAAGGTAGATTTATAGTGGTGATCACTTCACAATGTAAATAAATGTTGAATCACTATGTTGTATGCTTAAAAGTAATATAATATTATATGTCAGCTACACTTCAAAAAATAACAAGTAAGCCAGTCACAAAAAGTAAAAAAAGTACCATATATATGTGTGTGTGTGTGCGTGGGTGCATGTGTTTATGTCTGATGTGAGGAAATACTTATTCAATCATTTTTATAGTGTGATATTTTATAAGTATAGAACTAAGGTATGTTCATGTGTGATACAATAAACATTTTCTATAACTATAATGAGAAATATAATTAAAAACCCTAGTTAACACTGGTTCAACAAGGCAAGGACAAGATCTACAAAGTTTCTAATAAATTATTTATAATCAAATTCTACATCAAGAAAATAAATGAAAAATAGGACTTAAGGTTATATTCAAATAAAAATGTTTTGCATAATTCTATTTAATTTCTCTAATATCATGTCTCCCTGGTATTTCCAAACATCAGCAAATTTCAGCTTTTCATTATAATACCTTAATGTGTATAATGTATAATAGTAAGTTAATATCTAAGTTATAAAAAATGTAATACATAAAAATATTATAATGCTATAAATGCATAATGTTTCACATGTGTTCATTTATGTGGAGAGGTAAATGAGTGTGAATAGGAATTTATAGTTCCTTTTCACACCATATATATTTTTTTAAATATCTGGCTACCTCTATCTGAATCCCTACTCTCCTCATTTCAGAACTAGCTCTTAATCCAGAGTCTTGAGGATGGTTGTTGCTGGAAAAGTTATAGATGAACTTTCAAGCTAGCAGGTAGCCTGCCCTTCCAGATTCCTCCAGAATCACAGGCAGGAACACAGTAGATGCCTCAACTTTATCAGTGGTCATCCATTCTGAGGTTAAATTCTACAAAATCAAGAATTCATACTAAACAGAAGATCCAAAAAAGAGACATCAGACAAAATTGCTATCTTTTCAGAAAAAAATTAGTTTCATTACTTATTGTCTTCTTATGTTCCTCCTGGAGTCCAGCAGGAAAACTGATGTTGGACCAGTTTCAACCATATTTTTTATCTTACCCAGAGTAATTTTCATCTCTTTAAGTGTGGTTGGCCTCTTTTTTTTTTAATTTTAAAATTTTATATTTATTTTAGAACACGATACTTTATTATTATTATTTATTTATTATTATTTATTCAGAGTTGATCATCTAATCTGTAAAATCATAGTATTGACATGATCACAGGTTCATATGGCAAAACAAAATTGTATTTCATATTTTTATTAGCATTGCTGATGAAAACAGCTTCGACTTTCACGCATTACAAGAACAACAGAGTAGAGAGTACATAGAAGCAAGGAGTTCTGATAAGAAACAAACTGGACTTCAAACGCGAAGGACAAGATGAAATAAAACTGATAAACATAAGTTGAATATGAAAGGATAAAAGAAAATAGAAAGGCCATTCCATAATAAAAATCCCTCTCCTTAAAAATAATGGTTTTTGGCAGAAAGCAAGGATAGAGAAACTGAGAACTCTGGAAAAGGTCAATAATCCAATAAGGAGTTGCCTATCTCAAAGCAGCCATCTCCCAGACCTAAGAAATTGGGCACTCATAACAAAACAATAATGTGGTGTTCCTTTAAGTTAAAGATGAAAGAAAAACATACATCTATTCAATATATATTTAGTGAGGAAGGAGAGAATTTGAACTTTTTTTTTTCCTAAGCATAGATGACATTTTGTAGAACAAGAAATTAATTACATGTATTGAAGTAATATTAAATGCTATCTTATTTTGCTTTATCTTGGTATCATGAGTTTTTCCAACAGGAAATCTTTACATGAGTACATGAAAACTTTAACAAATAATAAAATATATCACTCATTCTATGTAAACAACACTGGATTTACTTCTTATAAACTCTATAAGCCTAATCTTTTATATAGGGATGGTTGGGTTGTGGTAATGACTAAGAGAGCTAAAAATACTTAAGGTTGTGATGGATACATTTTTAACTATAAATAAATGCTATTTATTAAATTTGATTCACAAATATTATCTAACATGTATGTAAAGTAGTGTGGCCTTTATATCCCCGAAAATACTCAAACAAATGAGAAAATAACTCAGATGAGTTTCTACTTTGGGGTTCAGAGATCTTCAGACGAAAAAGATCTATTAATATTTCACTAGTTATGTAAGGAATGAATGTAGAAATATGAGTCTGCCTAATAACCAAACAAACAAAAAAGACTGAGTGATGGAAAAAGAAGTATTGTGAAAACGAGCCAAATCAGATGCTAGTTCTACTCTTACTTTTACGTGTGTCAATGAATTAAAATTTATTTGTTTAAATCAGTGTTAGTTGGGTTTTTAATCATCTGGAATTAGTTTCAGTATTCCTAAAAAATGCAAGAGGTATTTCATAGGAGTATTTAATTGTATAACTGTTTAAACCATCAAAGGACCTTACAGAGCATCAGGAAGTAGTTTTCCAGATCAATGAATGATTAAATGAATGAAAAGACACAAACAAAAATAACATAAACGAAACGTGACTTTAAAAATGTTTACTTCTCTAAACAAGATAAGGAATAAATAGGATCCCTCTGTATTATGCCTTATAACTGAATATGAATCCACAATTTTTTTCAAAATAAATGGCACAATAATAATAAAAACTTCAAGTCTCCTAAGTATAATGTATATATTTACCAAAAACCAGTTCTACAAATGTTTTCACTGTGGATACGTAATCATCAAGTAAAATTATGCTACTCTAATTTTGAAATACAAGTGAATCCCTTGAAAAATAACTGATAACTAATTTGTTTCAGAGTTTTATCAGACTTGCGTTTCCCTTTTCTTATGGAAATCTTAGTATGAAGGACACACTACACATCACAGGAGATAGAAGTATAATCTCAGAAGAGAAGACATTGACCATATAAACATAATGTGATAGAACTAATATTTGGCTGCTACACTTAAAAAATTTCCATTCCAAAGTTCCCCTCTCATATGGAAAAAAAAAAAAAAAAAGACTAAGGAACTGTTTATGTAAAAGTTCGATTTATAAATGAAATATTTAATTTTTATTAATCTTGATGGAGAAGATAAACTGAGAAAAAAATATAATGGTAGATCTAAATGATCATACTTCTCAAGCGGAACAGCAATTTAATATATTTTATATTCATATTTTTAAAGAAAATTCTCTATGCGCCATTTTAAAAATGGTGATGCAAACATAAGAATCTGCTCATTATCTTCTGAGACAAAATTCTTTCCAAATGGATCCTTCTTTGATAGAGCTATAACAAGCTCAATTCAACTTATTTTTATATTGAAAGTTTATACAAAGTGTCATAAAATATGCCTTACAGAGAATTAAAACAATGAGAAATACCTCATTGTATTGAGTGCAATGTCTGACATGTACTAAAAGAAAATAGAGCCTGCAGAGAAATTGGTGAGAAAAGAATATTGAAATTTAAGGCCACTTCTGATTAAAAAAACTCTTTTATTCTCTGTTTGAAGGGGGGAAGGTGATTTTAAAAAGAAGTATGTATTTAAAAAAAGAAAAGAACGAAGTATGAAGGCACAATCAAATAGTAATTTAATGAGAAAGTATTTTGTTGCAAAAACATGGGCACATTTATTCTAAATTGAGCTATTATTCAACTATTAATATTTAAAATGTACAGTTCAATATGTTGTGACATCTGTATATGTTTCCATTACTTCCTCCACAATAAAGATACAGAATTAGTCCATTTCCCCTAAAGTTCTCACATAGCCCTTATCAGTCAGCAACCCTCCTGCCCTATCAGCCTTTGGCAATAACTGATCAATGTTCCATTTCTAGAATTTTGCCTTTTCTAAATTGCATATAAATTGAATCATGCAAAGTGTAGCCTTTGGTTTCTGAGTTCTTTCCTTGAACATATATTTGAGATTCATACATGTGTGACTAGTTTGTTCTTTTATATTGCTGAGTAGTATTTATTGTATACCAAATATACCAAAATTTGTTCATTATATTTCATTGTATTGATGATTTTTCCCAATTTTTGCCTATTATATATATAAAACTGATGTGAACATTCAAATATAAGTATTGGTATTAACATATAATTCCATTTCCCTTAGGTAAGTGTTAGGAATAGAATAGCTGTATCATATGTTAAGTGTATGTTTCGTTACTAAAGAAACATTCATTTTTCATAGTAATTGCACTTTTTTACTTCTCCACCAGCAGTGTATAAGAGTTCCAGTTTCTCTACATCATTTCCAATACTTGATATACACAATCTTTTCACTTATAGCTTTCCTAATAGGGGCCAATGTTAACTTGTAGTTTTACTTAACATTCATATGACGATTCATGATATAAACGTGTTTGGTAAAATGGCCTTCAAACAATGCCATTTTTTTTTAAACTGGGCTATTTATTTTAAGATTAGTAAAATTTGAGTTATCTTTCCTTTTTTCTGTATATATCTCTTTCATCAAATATTTTGAAAATTTCTCTCTAGTCTGTGACTTGTCTTTTTATTATCCAATAGTGTATTGTGAAGACGTAAGGTTTTTTATTTTAACAAGGTTATTTCTTTCCTTCCGAAATTACTGTTTTAGGATCATATTTAAGGAATTATTGTCTAACAGAAAGTAACATGAACTTATGTTTTCTTCTAGGAGGTTAATTGATACAGATATTACCTTTAGTCATTTTGAGTTGGTTTTTGTATATGGTACCAAATGTGGATCAAGATTTATTTTTATGCACTCAGATCTAATTATTGCATTACCATTTGCGAAAAGACCTACCTTTCACCACTGAATTAACTTTGCATCTTTATTAAAACATATTAATCCATACGCATGTGGATGTTCTTTGATCTATTAGTCTTCTTGATGTCATTGCTACATTTTTTTGGTTAATGTCTTTTTTTTCCTCCAAATGGTTAATGTCTTTGAATCAGGAAGTTATTAGCTTTCCAACTTTATATTTTTTTCCCGAAGTTGTTTGACCTACTCTAAGTCTTTTCTATTTCTATATGATATTTGGAATCAGCTTTTTCATTTCTGTCAAAAAAAAGTTTTCAGGCATCAGGAGACCATGAGAGATTGATTACACATAGAGGCATTGATCAAATAAGGAAATGTATTTTTTTTTTTGAAATAAGAAAATGTATTAATGAGAATAGGAACCAACTTTCTCATTGGTAAGTAATAAAGTTGCAAATCTGGAATAGAAATGCCTTAATAAGCTCAGTGTTGTTATCAGTTGAGCAATTATAGCCAATAATTTTAATATAATCTTTTTATCCTTTAATTTTTCAATAAATAAGCATCCTAGAATAATATATTCTTTCATTGTTTGTGTACTGAGAAAGTTCATACATTTCCTGAAGAGTTTATATTTTGTTTTTAGTCAAAAACAAAATCTCATAATATATGGGAATGTTAGCTAAACTTCAGTCATCTTTGGCTACAATTTGCCTCTCAAACTCTGCATTCACTATGTCAGTATATCTCAATCATTCCACTTTCAAAATATATCTAAAATATGAACACATCTCAAGTAACTGTATGTTACTATCTTGATTCAAGATGACATTATCTCTCACTTATATATCTTAAATGTGACCTCAATACTTCTACTATTTCCCCCTGTGGTAAATTCTCCACTTAGTAGACTGAGTGATCCATTTAGAGTCAATTCGTGTCATTCCTTTACTAAAAACTATGCCAGGGCTCAATATTTCTATCAGAATAAAAGCAGGGCGCCTGGGTGGCTCAGTTGGTTGAGAGGCAGCCGTTGGCTAGGGTCATGATTCCCGCATCGGGTTCCTAGCTTCAAGGGAATTCTGCTTCTCCTTCTGACCTTCTCCCCTCTCATGCTCTCTCACTTTCTCTCTCTCTCTCAAATAAATAAATAAAAATCTTTAAAAAATTATAAAACCAAAGACTTACACACATTACATGATAGAGAATCCAATTACCACCTTGACCTCACTAATAACTCTTTCCAAAAAGAGTTCATATTGTTCCACATATGCTTCTCCCATTGGGTTATTTACACCCTGCTGCCAATAATGATACCCTCATAGCTATTTTGTATCCTTTATATCTATGCTAATGTCACTTCTTAGTGTGGCTTACCTGACCATAATATTTAAAACTGCAACCTGCCACCTTTCTGGATCTTGACATTTCTGAATCTCTTTACCCTGCATTACTTCCTGTAGCACATTTAACCTCCTAACACACTATAAGTTTGTTCTGCCGCCTCTATAAAATGCAAGCTTGATACCCAAAATTATTTTATATGTTTTGTATACTAATATATCTCAAGATACTACTCCATACTGAAAACATTTGAGTATTTATTGAATATTTTTGAATGAATAATCAGATCATTTTGAACATCTATTTTTTTAATGGTTGCTAATATCTATATATGCTTTTAAGTTAATAAAATATTAATTGTTCAGGGTTTGCTCTAATGAGTTATTTACGTCACCTGGATTTAAACACAATGAATTATCATTGTATATAACTTTTTGGCTTGTTTGTAATGGATATGGGGAACTTGCCACCAAAGATTTTTTAAAGAATAGGAAGAAATGTAAGAAATGTCTGACATCTTTATTCTCTGCTGTTGAATCACAAAATATAAAGCCACTTACTGTAATAGTTATCTATTGTATATATATAATAAGTACATATATATCTCTAAAGAAATGTTCAAGATCATAAAATAGTATTATAAATATTAAAGATAATTATTCTTTCTGAAATATATTCTGTTTTGCTGCAATAAAATCATATATTTATACCAGGAATATTTATTTATATATGATATAAAATTTTTACAGATCATAAACTGTTGATCAGACTAGTTAACCACAAATCTTCTCATCTTAATATTTTTAATTAAAATTTAAACATTTTTAACTTATTAAAAATATAATTGATCAGTTCAATAGAAACCTACTAATTTAATTGGCTACCAGTATTTAACACCTATAACTTCTCCAGCGATCAATAAGTCCTTTAAATTTTAAAATTAAGAAATAAATCCTCCAATGATGGAAGAGAAAGCTTGCATTTATGAAGTTGTTCTCTATAAAAATAAGACCATTTTGAGTTACATTCACATTTTATCTTGTGAGAGGTTTCCTCCTTGAAAGATCATCCATCTTTATTTCCTATGTATTTCATTTACCATATGGAAGTTAATTGACTTAATTATATCTCAATAATAGTGTCTTTTTTTAGGCCAAAAAAATTACTCCTTTTTAAAATGCAGTGTCACGGAGGGGTTAATTTAAATCTGTGAAAACAAGCCACATTACAACTGTGAGCTATATCTATATTTATATCTATATCTGTATTTCAACATTTAAAAATAACCCAAGAAAAGTAAGTTTGGGATATTTAACTTTTTAGTTAACAGAGGAAATATAAGGAGGAAAGAAAACCAGCTGATATTTCCAAACACAATAACCCTGCTTTCTTTCTTTATAGCATGTATGAACAATTATAAACATTTGGAAATCAAATAATTTTCTTTGTATTAACTGACAAGTTAAAAAGCAATAGCTGTGGAATTATGTGTATTTATGATAGTTCAGAGATTTCTCATCCCAAGGAGGAAGCTGGCATTCTAGAGTTTTATGAAAGTCAGCTAAAGACAGGTGTTTATGCAGGTGACTGATCATGACTGGAATTTGTTCAACAATTGTGGCCATCGAAGTGGCTGATTTTCTCCCAACTATGAATACTAACTAGGTAGAAGTAACCTAGAGGCTATATATATATATATATATATATATATATATATATATATTACAGCAACCCCAAGGCTTGGATTGCAAGTCTTCCACCACAACAGAGGGAATTAGGCTCCTTGAATCCTACAGTTTAAAGTAGGGTAGTCCCTCTGTCTGGGGTGTTACTTCATACATGTGCACTGCCCCCTAAAATGGGATTGTTAACAAGGAAACTACACCTCTACTACTACTGTCTCCATGAACAAAAATGAAAGCTAACAAAAGAAGTACATAAGGGGCGCCTGGGTGGCTCAGTGGGTTAAAGCCTCTGCCTTCAGCTCAGGTCATGATCCCAGGGTTCTGGGATCCAGCCCCGCATTGGGGTCTCTGCTCGGCTGGAGCCTGCTCCCCCCCTCTCTGCCTGCCTCTCTGCCTACTTGTGATCTCTGTCTGTCAAATAAATAAATAAAGTCTTAAAAAAAAAAAAGAAGTACATAGCAAAATTTGGATGTTTATATGCCTTACATAGAAAATAATTCGAGTCTTCAAGGAAATATATCAAAAACTAAAAGAAAAAAAAAGTGAGAGATATATTAAAACAAACACTAAGATAAGAATTTTGTTACCATGAGAAAAATCTAGCTAAAATAGTCCCTCTTCCAAACAAGAGATAAAAATCATAAAAGGCAGGAATTCATTAAAGAGAAAATAAAAACAAAATAGTAGAATTATTTTTTTAATTTGAAAGATAAAGAATAACAATTTCTAATAGCAGAAATGAAACAACTAAAAATGTATAAACAAACTAGAGTAAAAGAAGAAAATTGGGAAAATATTATGATTATTATTTATATATTTATATTATGAAAATATTATGATTAATATTTATATAATTATAATTACAATGATATAATTATAATTACAATGATATAATTATAATTATAATAATATAATTATATATAACAAATAATAAATAATAAAAATAAATAATAAATATTATAATTATATATTATATAATTATAATATTTATAATTAAATTTATTCTAATATATTTTAAAGAAAGTGGGAACATTAATTAATTAATTTTTAATTAATTAATTTTTTAAAACTTGAAAGAATACAATCTCTAAAAATACAATATTTATTAAGGAAATGTATTTGGTAGAAAAATTATTCCACAGAAAATAAAATGTTTTCAATTTTACAGGGAATTTTTGCTAAATTATCAAAGGGTAAGTATTCTAAAAGCTCTTTTTGATAATAGAGGGTAGAAAAACAGGGCAAGATAAGCTGCTTGTTTTATGAGGACAATATAATTTTATAAATAAAACCAAAATGCAATCTCACCTAAATGCAAAATTAAATATGAACCTGCTTAGTAGAATTTTAACATAATATGCCCTCATTGAGTATTATGTAAAAAGAAAACAAAATGTAAAACTAAGTTTGTATATATATACATAACACATGTATGTATATATTTTAAAGGAATGAAAAACAAGATGCTGTCAAAGTAAAATAATGCAAAGATAATGAAAATCAGGCTATTTTATGTTGTATCAGTACCTTTTACATTTGGGAACATTTGAGAAAAACACACTATATTATTTTTCCCATGAACTCTGATCAAGACACATTAACTTAAAAAAAAAAAAAAGAAAAGAAAAGAAAAAAAAGACACATTAGGTCATAAATCATGAAGTTTTAAATATATCATTTTGGTTGACATCACATTTTTTACTAGTTAGCATTGCTTAGAGATTTGTCTATGTATTGAAAGAATTCATAAACTCATTTTAATATAACCTCAGGCCAAAACATTCATGCAACCTATTGTTTAGAGTGCTCTTCTTGCCCTCATTAACCAGCTAGAAGAGTTAGGTCAAGAGACATGAATACAATACTGAACCAACAGAATAGGCTTTATTATAGACATGAAAAGATTTCCAAACCCACCAATGTTTTAATGGGTTAAGGGAGAAGAACCTTATGATTATCATAATCAATAAATGAATATGTTGAATAACATTTAATGTTAACACATAAAGAACTAAGATTGTTAATGTCTTTCCTTAAATTTCCAAAAATGTTTACCAAATAAACCTCATCAAACATCAAACTTAATGATGAATCATTGAAGCATTGCCTTTTTTTTTTTTTTTATTTGACAGAGATCACAAGCAGGCAGAGAGGCAGGCAGAGAGAGAGGAAGGGAAGCAGGCTCCCTGCTGAGAAGAGAACCCCATGCAGGGCTCTATCCCAGGATCCTGGGATCATGATCTGAGCTGAAGGCAGAGGCTTTAACCCACTGAGCCACCCAGGCACCCCAGCATTGCCATTTTTAATAAGAACATGACATATTCAGTTGAGTCCTACATTGACTATTTTACTGGTGACCTGACATACAGCAATAGACTAAACAAAACAAAATAAAACTATAAACGAAATGAATTGAATAATCCTGCTGGTATGTCAATTAATTAGTGAAATCTAAGAGAAACTATAACGGTAACACATGAAAGATAAGAGAAAGCAGACAGATTCTTGTTAAAAATGTCAATATTTTAAAAAAAATCAACCTTGTTTCCATATACTAGCCTTAAACAACAGAACAACACAATCATTCATATAAACATTTATAATGTGCTAGTAATATATCCATACATATGCTATAGTCATATGAACACAAATTTTAAAATTATGGATAGTCCTAAAAGAAGATGTGCATAAAGAAAAACCACTATAGCCATAGATAAAAGATTCAATATGCCATAATAGTAAATTCTTTCAAAACTGATAATTTGATAGCTTCAATATAATTTTAATTAAAATTATAACTTGTTTTTTTATGTGATAGCAAAATTATTCTAAAATTTGTAATGTTAATTGTATGGATACCAACATAATTTTACAAGGAAAAAATAGTAAAAGAGGGGGTGGTTCTGTTCCTTGATGACAGACTCATGAGAGAGTGAACATAGATAAAACCTTAAATTCAGGTGCGGGAAGAGATGAAATATCTCAGTGGATAAAATAAGAACTTGGCATATGATAAAATTAGAATTATAATCTGTGGACAAAGTGTAGGCTTATTCAGTAAGTAATGATACTACAAACTGTCTTAAAGGGAAAGAAATAAAATTAAATATTTCACTGAACTAGGAAAATGTATACTCTGAACAGAAGTTTTATAAAATGACATATATGCAAAATACAAGCCATGAAGGAAAAGAATGATCAATTAGACTATATCAATAATAAGAAATTTTGAAAAAATAAAATGAAGGTCAGTAGAAGAATTTACATTCAGTGAATATAAAAGACTAAAATTTCTATCTATAATATAAAGAATGCCTAAGGAAAATACCTTAAAATGAGTTAAAAGTGCAAAAAGCCAAATTAAAAAAAGGGGGGTGGGGAATGAACCATGTATATTTCACAGAAACAACAAAGGAACAAAAATTAGACAAATCCATAATCATAAAATTATCAAATAAATCAACAAAACCCAGAAATAATAAAATAATAATAATCTGAAGATCTTTAATGATGAAATTGAAATAAAAAGACCAAGAGCTTTCCAGTTTTGCTGCTAGATATATAAACTGCTGTACCTGTTTTGGAGAGCATTTAACAATATTTCTTGCAAATGGCCTTTAAACCATTGCTCTACATAGCAATATATCATATCCTATGCATTATATCCAAGTATATTTCCTAGTAAGAATGGCATACCTGGACAAGGTATACTTGCATCAAGATGTTCATTTCAGAGTTTTTTATAATAATGTTATATTGGAAACAATATGTACACCAATTGGTGTGCTGCTAAATGTTTCAGAATTAGTTCTTCCAGGGGAAGAAAGTGTTGATTTGTAGCATTTGCCAGTTCATTGTGTAAATACTACCTCTTACAGGCCACTTCAATCTACCAATATAATGTCACTGAATGTGGAGTCTGGAAGCAATGCAAATGTGGCCTTTCATGATCCTTTAGGAGCTAGCTCCAGCACAACTGCTCATCGATATGGGCATTAAAAAATGATTCATAAAATATACTGCAAACAAAAGAATTGAATTAGATCTATTAACATAAATATACTATAAAAATGTATATTAAATGGAAAATTAAATTGCAAAATTATGTTTACTCTGAGATGACTTATTAAAAATTAAAAATACCAAAATATTTTATAGTATTCATGTGTAGTGTATGTGTTTATGGACATATGGACAATGTGATATAAGAAAATATATCAGCAATTTCATGACAATGCTTAATTCTAGAGACTTGGTGAAATGAAAAGCAATTTGATCAAAAAAGTCAAAAGAGCCTTAACTTCATAATGTTGTAGTTTACTTCAGAAAAAGCTGAGAGCAAATATGACAGATTAATAATTACCTATTTCAGGTGATAGAAAGTTAAATGACTTTTTATTACTCTGTACTCTATTGTATTCTTAGAATCAGCTATCTACAATATTTATAAACTTTAATAAATAAATATTTATAAACTTGGATAGCTACATAAATAAGATTTTAGTAGGCTCCAAAAATTGATTTGGTTCATTTGGTTCACTTGTTTAATTTTCTAAATAAGTTTTACTTCAGTTTTTCTCATAATTATAAGGAAAAACTTTCCACATTTTTACAAATGTTTTTAAATAATGAAGAAAACTGAGTTTTCATTTTTGTTTTATTGATTTTTTTTTTAGTAAAATTGGAAGGAATTATTGGTAGTAAATGAAAGGAATGAGTCACATCAGAAAAAAATAACATATTGATAAACTAAAGAATTAATTATACTATGATTTTAAAATGTTATGGAGGAATCAGCTCTCATTAGAGCTGGAAAAGTTGCCCAATCTATTTTGTAAATAGTGTCTATCTTTACTCAGCTTAAAATATACACAAGAGATGTTTTTAAGAATTCTTTTAAAAGTCATCAAGTATTTTGTTACATTAATATAAAATTATTCTGTTACTCTAATTAAATGCTTTGTGTCATATCAGATGATTTGACAAGAAAAACAAAAATGTCTTTGATTGACATGGCTGAAAAGCTTTAATGCCACAGCTGGCTTTGGGATAGCAGCACAGAAAAAAAAAAAATATATATATATGTATACACACACACACACACACACATATAGTGATGAATAGGAGCAAGGAATACAGAAGTGGGGACTTTCCTTCAAAGGTTGGAGTCAAGCGGCTCCTGGGTGTCTCAGTCAATTAAGCATCTACCTTTGGCTCAGGTCACAGATCTCAGGGTCCTGGATCACACCTGGGTCTGGATCCCTGCTCAGCAGGGAGTCTGCTTGACCCTCTCTATCTTCCCTCCCCCATTTGTATGCAAACATGCACACACATACATACTCTCTTTCTCTCTCTCTCATATAAATAAAATTTTTAAAAAATAGAATCAAAGAAGACATCCTTATCTGGGACAATACCTGAAACAGTGGGTAGGAGGCTTATTCCTTATCTCTCCCATTTGGTCTCCCAAAAGGACCTTCAAAAGAACAAAATTTCATCAGGAGTTTACTGGACAGAAAGACAAAGAAAGTGAAAGGTAAGAGAAAGAATAAATATTGGAACAAAGGCAAATAATTAGAACAAAAGTAATAACACTTTTTAAAAATTCTAACATTATAGAGTAACACTATGATACAGAAAATAATCATTTAAAATATTATGAAATATACAGTTAAAGAAAAAAAAGGATTATTTACAAAGAAACTAACATCAACAACACTGAATGCAAGATGATAAAGAAATAATGATTGCTGTCCCCTGATGGTGCATGGGAGAAGAATGATACACAAACAAGTCAGCTGCAAGAGACTGGGAGTGTAAGAGCGGGTTAGCATAAGTACAGCCATCTTAGCTTGGGCAGCCATCTCAGGCCCAAGGGCTGAACTTTCCCCTACTTTACTTTAGTTCCATGGACCCACACCCTGTCTTAGTTCCAAGAAAGTACTCCACCCTGCAACACCCCGGCAGCAGCTAATCGCTTAAACGACCAGGGTGGCTAGGCAGATGGGCCTCGGGGACCAGATGTTGAAGAGAGCCTGTCTTACTAAACCGGGGCGGTGGGGGGGGGGGGTGCAAGCCAAAAGTATGTATGGTCTCTGAAGTGATGGAAAATTACTGTGAGTTGGATGTTTTAAAAAAAATGCTATATAAACCCTTGGCTTTGAGTGCTCGGGGTCCTTGTTGAAACCCGCTGGGCCGGGCAGATACTTGCACCCCAGCTAGCCAGAAATAAACTTCGCTGTGTGACTTGCATTATCGAGAATGTTCTCTGTCTAATTAAGTGGTGGTCAACTCTGTACCCTAGACAGTAGAAAAACTGTCACCCCAAACAACTCCTCAGTCTCATGTTTATTAGAAAGTGAGTAACAACCAACAAAGAAGCCGGAGTAGATTACACATTGACCATGAGTCTTGTAGATGCATAAGAAGAAACGCAAAACATGTCTGGTCACATAGTACATAGGACCTACAGTGAGCAAGTTCAAACACAAGGATTGTCTAACTAACTGCTGGTATTCTCCAGGGAAGGAGAGACAACAGAAAAATGAAGCAGATGGTGTTCTGTCTTTAGCCAGCAGGGCATGCCCAGCCCATGCTTGGCTTCAAAGACATCTAACATCCTCTCCCCCAAAGGCCTGTTGCCAGTACATGCTTTTCTTAAGGCTATATCTAAACATGCTTGGTAACTAATATAATTTCTCACAAGTTATCTTTTAAGCAGTACGTTGTTCTGAGGAGCGTTTACAAATGATGATAGAATCCTTGGGGAGAATTACCTTGAAACTAGAAACTTCTCTCTGTTAAAATCATATTGAGGACTCCTGCATTTGCCCATGACAGAGTAACTTTCCCTCACACCTTACACTAGAAACCTGGAAAAATACATGAAACAATTATGCTGAGATAGTGATGAGGGAGCAGGAGGCCCGCTGAGGACAAAGAAAAAGCTGGCACCTTGCACCCCCTCTCCACCCACTCCCCTTGGTAATGTGTGTGACATTCCTCAGGCACCCTGACTGCCATAAGCGAGAAACAAATAGTTAACTTGCAGAGATCACAATCCGGCAAGACAGGAGTCTCCCTTGGTTCACAAATGTCCTAGAGATCTACAAAAGAAGTTACCTTATCAATAACACAATTTCCAAAGGCAAATAACTCAGTTCCTCAAACCCTAATGTCACCCTCCCCTCCATAAACAAAACTGAAGGAGGCTGAGGTAGAAGGAAATGTAAATATAGTTAAATCTCTTCTGAACCTAAATCTCACTAACAAAGACGCTTGATAGCAGGATTGTGACATCCCACCAGGAATCTCCCAACTATCCTGATGTTAATGGCTGGCCAAAAGACAACATTGATCAAGCCACAAGGCCTCCGGGATCTTGGCACCTTGTAGGCCCTCTTTAGCATATGAAAGCTCCATTGTAACCTCCCTTCCCCTCACCTTCCCCCAACCGCAAGGTACATAACCTGCCATCCCTCACAACCCCGGGCAGCAGCAGCTCTTCCTGCCCACAGGTCCTGTCCCCGTTCTTTCATAAACCACCATTTTGCACCAAAGATGTCCCAAAGATGAGCTTGGTCATCAGCTCCGGACCTCAGCCCACCGAACCTCGCCTAGGTTCTAGAACTTCATCAATAGTTTGGCAGAGTGACCCATAAGATAAAGGAAACAAAAAAGTAAGTCTAAATGAATACCCTCATTTTTCAACCTGGAAGCACTTTCCAGGATGAAGAACAGGAAGGGGAAGCCCAAAAAGATCACAGCAGTCTGATTTGAAAGGAAAGACATTAGAGTCTGGCTGAGATGGCTGGAAGTTGTGGGACATGTCACCAAAGAGAAGGGAAATACTCGAGTAAGGAGATACAAGAATGTTTATAGGGCTCCTTGAATTTTTGCAGACTGCTGAGTTCCACATGCAAATGAGAACTCCTCGAGGATAGGCAATAACTGCCAGGAATGGCCAGCAATCCCTGTACCAATGGAGGAAAGATTACTCCAAATTTGACTGTGAAAGAGAGGAGAAGGCAAAGGGATCAATGCTCAGAGATGAAGACCCTTTGCTCTTTTTGCTCCCACTTTTATTGGTCCTTCAGGATAACCACAAATCCTTATCACTGTTTCTCAAGCATGTGATGTGTGACAAGGGGTTTTACTGGAACTAGCAGGATCTGTAGATGGGAAAGATAAGATATGCTAATCTGCACATTCTGCTAAATGTAGCCTAAGGGACAATGCATGTATCTCTTAGATCCCAGGGCAGCTGTTTGGACTGAGAAAGCTTGGGGGAAGGCATCCCCCCAGGGCATTCCAACTGTGTAGTGGTCACTCAGGCCTGCTCATTCCAAAGGCCCATGCCCTACTCTGAAACCTTCCTTCTCCCCCAGGGGACTCTGTGTTACATTTTAGCAAGCCAGGTATTATGGCTGATTTCATGCTCTACATTAACCCCAACAAATAACCATGACTAAGTTGATGTGAAATGAATAAATCTCAGTGCCCACAGAGAGTGTGGAAACACTCATTTTGACTGGTGTGAGTGGAGGGACTTTACTGGATACCTTTTTCAGCAAAGACTCCACAAGCTTTCACATTAAGAGATAAAATAGAATTGCCACATATAAAGCTTAAAAAGAAGGTCCCAAAAGGATCACTTTGATCTGTAACTAATCCAAATGCATACCAAATACAACAACAAAAACAACTACTACTACAAATTTTATTTAATAAGACAACAGTCCAGGGGTGCCTGGGTGGCTCATTTGTTTAAGCATCTACCTTCAGCTCATGTCAAGATCTCTGGGTTTGGCTCCATGCTCAGTGGAGAGTCTGCTTCTAATTATGCCTCTCCTCCTCCTGCCCCCAGCTCATGCTCTTTCTCTCTCTCTCTCATAAATAAATAAATTTTTTTAAAAAAAGAAGAAGAAAACTGCCTAGGCATTCCAAAATATGGCAATCAAAATGCCCAACATGAAATAAAAATTACCATAAATGTAATGAATCAGATAAATGTGATCTTTAATGAGGAAGAAAATCATCTCATAGAAACAAACCCAGAAATGATAGATATGGTATAATTAGAAAGAAAAATTAAATTAATATTCTAGATGTTGTCTGGATTTAAAGAAAAATATGAATATAGTGAGAAAAGAAAAGGCAGATATGAAAAAGAATCAACTGCAATTTCACGAGTTAAAAAAACAATAACTATAGAATAAAAATAGCATTGGATAATCTTAATAGCAGATTAGACAAAGTAGAAGAAAAATCAATGAACTTGGAAGTGTGAGAACAGGAACTATCTTAACTGTAAAGAGAAACTCTTGCTGAATGAATAACTGTGAAATTCTTTCCTGGTTCATACATTTTAAATGTCAGGAAAAATGTATGTACTACAATTTATGAAAGAAGGTTAAAGGGGACTGGGTTGTGAAGAGCTTGAAAGTTTAGCTAGAATGCTAGATTTTATTTGTAGGCCATTGGAAATGACTGTGCACCTTTGAGCAGGGGAATGGTGTGATCAGAGCTGAGCATCATGTATTAAAACATCTCTGTTCCTCCAGAAATGGAAGTTAGTGCAAAACACTGACTATGTTTGGGGATCATACTGCTAAGAAAAAACACAAGCATATCTATTTAAGTAATTCACATTATTTTGCCCAATTACTATTCAGGTATTCACTCCTTTAAGAAATATTACCCACCACCACGGTGCTCTGCTAATAACTCTCTCCTACACTGACACCCCTGTAATATTCACATCAGGACAAGGCTGAGGCATTTTCAGAAAACAAACATTAAGGATATCTCAAAACCATGATTTTCGAAGCTGGGGATCATTATCTCATCTCATAGTGTGCTATTGCCTGAGTTTGCTTGTATCCTCAACCCAAAGATTGAATAATGAATACAATTATAGCAGTAGGAAATATGATAAGACAATCAGAAACAAGCTCATGATTACAGATACAAGTTGCACAGAGTGACAGTTATTTACCTACATGAAATGAAAAGTTGTATTTCTGAAAATGAGTTCATGCTTTAGGAAAAACTGGATGAATCATTTAAATTAGAAATTTCAGTTTGTTGCAAAAAAAAAAAAAGATAATTCTACTGAATGTATTGAGGATTTAAATTTAAGATGATGAAACATCCTTGTTTAGCAGGGAATAATTCTGTTTTATGCCTATAGTCCTGACCTAATACCACACCCTTTTACTCTCAAAACTGTCCCTGATGAAGTTTAAAAACATTTGTTTAATCAACATGCCAGAAATGGACAGTTGGTTTTGTATCACATTAATTTCAGTGAAAGTATAAAGGGAAAGATGTTTACTGTTTGGTTTTCCTGCAATAACTTTTAAATGTTCCTGCGTAACTTCACAAAATTCATGGATGGTGTCAGTTCCTTTTAATAGTTTTACTTGCCTAGATTGACTGAGAGAATATAAGATGGTGGAAAATTCCCTGCAACTTCATTTGAAGAGATTAGAAGTACTGCCAAAAGAGTGAAGTGTAAGGATGCTGGAGCCAGACGGCCTGGCTTTGAACTCTTGTTCTGCCAAGAACTGTATGAATGACCTTCAGCAAGCCACTTGAGCACTAGTGGGCCACAGTTTCATTACTGCAAAGTAAGGTCAAATGGTTTATGTAAGGATTAAAGGAGTGAACAGTTCTCAAGTTATCAGATAGTACTTGCATATTGTGAGAAGTATGTACTCATTTACCCTTATACGATACTCTTTTCTATAGAGGATTAAGAAAATATTTTTGAAACTGAATTTATTGCCAAGCCTCTCAACAAGTATAAATTCTTCTGGGAGGAAAAGGTAGATGATTCCTTGTTCTCATACATGCTGGGAGAAAATATATAAGAAGACTAAAAGATTCCCCTGCCAAGTGTCAGGTAACTGATCTCTAATATCTTCAGGACTAAAAAGACACAGCTGAAAAGCTATGATGATTTGTAAGATTGTGATATCTGTCACTATTACACAGATGAAGTATTGCTAAGAAGAATCAGCTACTGTTAGAATTATCTATAAGACTTCAAATTGATAGTATAGTTCGGCAAACCACATTCCAATACCAAAATCTATCATTACTGCCCATACAAAGGATCAGGAAAAGCTTAAATATATATTTTCTCAGCTTCGCTGTAGCAGCTATAAACAATAAAATTTAAACAAATTTCCTCATTTGAGGGAGAGGTATTTAAGAAAGCTTCTTCTTTCTTATTAAAGGGTGAATAAGGAATATGTGATGCTTCTTTCTACTTTTTCCTTCTTTAAAACAGAAAGTGAAATCTGGAGCTTTGGTGGAAATTTTTCTTTCTTTCTTTTTTTTTTTTTTTAAAGATTTTTTATTTATTTGACAGATCACAAGTAGGCAGAGAGAGAGAGGAGGAGGAGGCAGGCTCCCTGACAAGCAGAGAGCCCGATGTGAGGCTCGATCCCAGGACCCTGGGATCATGACCTGAGCCGAAGGCAGAGGCCTTAACCACTGAGCCACCCAGGCACCCCTGGTGGAAATTTTTCAACCACAAAATGATAGGCCAATCTCCTAAGTGTAAGAGAGATGAAATAAAGAAGGGTATGCTATTGCTGAAAAAGTGCATGAGCCTTGTGTGCTACTCTTGATTTCTTGGTTGGCATATGTGGGGGGAAAATACCTAATCACTTGAGCTATTATTAAGTGGCCCTTCTGATTTTTCAAGCCTTCAAATACGTTTCTAAATGTGTCAGGAGTTAATGAGGGCAGCAACGGTACTTTAGATACACCGAAATCTTAGGATTTGTATTTATGAATGCTGTTTGAGGATGTGCGACATGCCAAGGACTTCATAGTAGCTCTAGAGTGGAGCTGGCTGCAGCTCCAAGTACTGCACAAGAGAAAATCATGAGGAATGAAAAGAAAGGCCGTCAAGTACAGCTGATTGAAGCAGATCATGCTAAACTTCTAAGTAGATCCTCCCCTCCCCAAAAAAAAAGAAAAAGAAAAAAGAAAAAAAGAAACCATTGCTAACAGAGGCTTCAATTCCAAACAACAGTGTCAGAATATAGATGCTTTGTTCCTCTTGAGATATAAGAATCCTAATGCAGGTAGGAACATCATACTCCATTGTCTACATAAAATTGGAAGTAAAAAAAGACTACATAAGTGGATATAGTGATTTTCACTAAAGTAACATGGTGAAGAAAGAAACAGTTTTATTTCAATGAAACTTTTATTAACTGTAGGAAGAAAACCCTGGGTCGAACTCAATGAATTATAAAGACCTTAAAATTAAATTCAGATAAACTTAGAAAAAAAAGAAAAAGAAAATATTGAAAGATATTTTTAAAAGAGGCATATATTATACTCATGGATTGGAACAATTAACATAATATTCTGTTTTGCCACAAATCTGTACATAGATTCAGTGAAATCTTCCCCCTAAATCACAGAAGTCTGTTTGGGAGGTAGTGGGGCAGTTGCTGGTGAGCTCATTGATGGTCAAGAAAATACTAAAGTATAAGAATAAAGTCCTCATTGAAACTCTGTTCTACACCCTATTAACTCCTTATTCACATTTTTCACAAATATATATTGAACTAGCTACTTTTTGATATATAAAAATGCCTAATGTATCTTAGGAAAGTCAATAATGAATTGTCTTATGCTCTTGGTATTCTATATGTTTAGGTATTATATTCTCTATAAAATATTCTCTATAAAATTGGTTAGTCACTTGCTGTCTGAAGTTATTATCAAAGCTAAGGGAAGTTGCTCTGAAAAGACATCTTACAGGAGGGCAGTAACACCTCCAGTGACAACACCATGTACCTGTTGCTTTGATACTGAGTTTTCTACATTTGAATAAGCCAAAAATGCATTTACAATGATATTTAAATGTAAACAATTATGTTGGGATGACCATTTCTTTATATATATATATATATATATATATATATATATGATTTAAACATTTTGTGATATGTGTTTCTTTGTCCAAGTTTTCCGTACAAATATATGTCTACTCTGGTCAGAATATAAACAATAGAGTGCAGTCAGATTTCAACTACCTCACTGATCATTTAGAATCATTTTCACAATGTTCTTTGATTCTTTTACTTTCTCCATTTCTGAAACGAAGTTCAATAAACCCAAGAAGCACTTTATCTTCCAAAAGTGATACGTTAGAAAATTCCTCTGTTGGATTTAATTAGTTGAGATGTCTGCGAGTAGGTAATTAGTTCACTCAGCAGATGAATTCAGAAATGCTTCTCAGAAGGCAGCTTTATTATATTTTCACCCTCAGGTACCAGGGAGAAACTTTTTTTTTTTTTTAAATAAATAACTGTTAATGAAAATTGATGAGGGAACAGAAGGCAAGCTGACAAAGCAGAAGCTGACACCTCACAATCCCTCCCCCTCCATGGGATATATGTGACATTTCTCAGACACTCCTGGCTGGCCAAAAGCTAAGAAGAGGAAAAACAGTTAATTTACAGAGATCAGAATCCTGTCAGACAGGAGTCTCCTTCAGTTTACAAATATCTTAGCAATCTACAAGAACAAAGCATTTCTATCAATAACCTAGCTTCCAGAAGAGAATGGAGATACAATTAAATGACCTTATAATTTGCAACTCATTGAAAATACTTGAAGCTCCAGGAAGCTCCCAACTATCTTCATGTTAATCCCTTGCTAGAGGGAAAAACAACTTAACTTGACAATGCAAGGCCTCTTGTATCCTCCTGTGAGTTTTCTTTAACAAATGAAAATCCTTTTGAAACCTCCCTTTTCCTTACCTCCCCCAGCCCCACAGTATATAATCTGCAACCCCTCACAACCAGATTGCAGTAGGTTTTTCTGCCCATGGGTCCTGTCCCTGTGGTTTAATAGAACTACCATTTTGCACCAAAGAATTTCTTCTTGGTTATTGGCTCTGGACCTCACCCCACTGAACCTCAACAATATTCCAAAACCCCATCAAAAATGCTCTGCTTCCCCTGCTGTAATTCCAGGTAAATAGCCCATCAGGTAAAATGTGCCATCTTTTGTCAGTAATTTATACTGCAATGAAAGATTTTATACATTATTGGGTATTTGATAAAGATAGATTTAATTTTTATGAAAAATAACAAATTTGAGTAGCTACTACTTAGAAATATTTTATATAGGGGCACCTGAGTGGTTCAGTTGGTTAAACATCTGCCTTCAGCTCAAGTCATGATCCTGGGGTCCTCAGATCTAGTCCCACAATAGGCTCTCTGCTCAGCAGGGAGCCTGCTTCTCCTTCTCCCTCTGCCTCTCTCCCCAACTCCTGTACACTCTCTCTCTCTTCCATATAAATGTGTGTGTGTGTGTTGTGTGTGTGTGTGTGTATATATATATATATACACACACACACACATTTATATATATTTATATATGTAAACACACATATATAATTTTAACAAATATTTATATATGTTACATATGTTACAGATTATATGTTTATATATACATACAAATGTATATATAATTTTACTTTAAAGAAGACAACCAAATACATGGTATTAGACATATTTGGTGAGAGTGAATTTTGTCTTGATATTCTTATAGAGCTAATGCTTTTTCCATACAAGTGTTTTAAATAATTGCATTAACTGACAAATTTGATTTTTGATATCGCACCACCAAGAGGTTAACTTGACATTTCTTGAATTAAGCAGGCCAATAAAGCAAACTCAATCACACTGTAAAAATCAGAGATCTATGCAACTGAGCTACAATCTGATGTCTTCATAAAATAATGAAAATGTGTTTATCAATTTCAAGTGAGAAAAATTATTTTGTTTCTGCATGTGGATTAACAAATTGCACATAAAAAAGGATTTTTATAATTTTTATTTGCACAACGGAGTTTGAGACATGAGCCTTTGCTTTTTTTGAGATTCTATCAATGTCCCATGCTGAAGCTTTTAGCATAATGAATATAATGCCCTTGTATGTTTATGGGTTTAATGTATGCAATGTATACCTGAAAATATTTTGTATACTCAAGTTCATCTACAATTCCATGTGATATATACTCTACATCAAATGATTATTAGGTTTTTATAATTTTTTAACATTTTATATATATTATATATATTATACATTTTTATAAATCCTATAAATCAAAATTAATGAATTAATTTCACTAAATTATAAGTGGAATTTTCATGAGAAGAGAACTAGAATGTATTTTCAATTTGGAAGAGAAAATTCTGTGATGAAATGGTTTTATTTCCTTTATTTGGACAATTATGTAACTCTTTATTTCTTCATATAAACGTACACACACAGGACCACACACTTTAAATAAATAAAAACAATCCTTAGCACTCTGTGTGCTATTGGGTTACCCAGGAAACCATTCAGCTGAATATTTATACTCACCACTCACAATATCTAGTTCTTGCTTTATTATTCAATGAAGGTTGCCTGTCAGGTATCCATTTCACTTTCACAGTGTTGTTACCTAACCAAATCAAAGAGTAACTTAATTTTGTGCTCTTAGATTGTGTCATGCTTTCTTATTTATTGAACTCCTCTAGTTCAATATGGAAGATGATAGTAGGCACATTATCTGGTTCCTCTTTAGAGGGTATTATGCTAAGCAAAATAAGTCAATCAGAGAAAGACAATTATCATATGATCTTTCTGATATGAGGAATTTGAGAAGTAGGTCTGGGGGTCATAGGGGGTAGGGAGGGGAAAAAATGAAACAAGATGGGCCAGGGAGGGAAACAAACCATGAGAGACTCTTAATCCCAGGAAACAAACTGAGGGTGCTTGGTGGTAGGAGGGGAGGGATAGGGTGCCTGGGTTATGGACACTGGGGAGGGTGTGTGCATGGTGAATGCTGTGAATTGTGTAAAGTTGGTGAATCACAGACCTGTACCCCTGAAGCAAATAATACATTATATGCTAATTTAAAAGAGAGAGCGAGAGAGAGAGAGAGAGGGAGGGAGCAAAGTTTTACTATTATATACATACATTTGCTATAGATGTGGATTACTTTTAACTAGCTTTTTTTTTTTTTTTAATTCCTAGTTTGCTAAGAGCTGTTATGATGAATGGATAGTTCAATTTTATCAAAAATTTTCCTGCATATTTTTTTTTATTGACATATAATTAACATGCAGTGTTATATTAGTTTCAGGTGCATAGTACACTGATTCAACAATTTTATACATTGTGCTTTCAAACCCTTTTATCTATTTCATCCATTCTCCCACCCACCTCTCCTCTGGCAACCACCATTTTATTCTCTGAATTTAAGAACCTGGTTTTGGGGTGCCAGGGTGGCCCAGTCAGTTGAGTGCCCAACTCTTGATTTCAGCTCAGGTCATGACTCCAGAGTATGGGATTGAGACCCACGCTGGTCTCCATGCTCAGTGCAAAGTCTGCCTGAGATTCTCTCTTTCCTTCTCCCTCTACCACTCCCCTGCACTTGTTCTCTCTCTTAAATGAAAAAATAAAATCTTTAAAAAAAAGTAAAACTCTAAAAAAAAAAGAATTTGTTTGTTTTATTCTTTCTCTATTTCCTTGTTTTGTTTCTTAAATTCTTAAATTATTTTGTACTATTTAATTATTGTTTTTTTTAACCTCTACAAATCTCACAAACACTGCCAATGTTACTGGCCCAAGGACCATACTTTTAGAAGCACATCTTAGACTTTACTTCAGTGAAGTTTTGTTTTGTTTTGTTTGTTTTCTTGTTTGTTTTTGTTTGGGTTTGGTGTTAAATTCACTTGAGTTTGGTTTAACTAAAAATATCTCTGCTTTGCTCTCATTCTTGAATGATAATTTCACTACATATACAATTCTAAGTTGGTAAGGTTTTTTTATTCTTTTTCAAATCTGTGCATATATCATTTCATATACTTAATTCCTTGGATGATTTTGAGAAGCAAAATGTCAGTCTAATGTTTCTTGTTGAAAGCTATCTTGTTTTACTTTTCAGTGTTTTAAGAAATGCCTTTTTATATGTGTATTAATCTGCTTTTGCCACTGTACCATACTACCACAAAGTTAGTAGCTTAAAACAACAAAAATTTATTGTCTTACAGTTCTATAGATTGGAAGTTCAACAGGTCTTGGCCAAAATCAAATAAGAAAGGCTGTTTTCATTCTGGAAGCTCTAGGGAAAGTCTTTTTCATTGCCCTTTACAGTTTCTAGTGCTTGTGAACTTCCTCCACCTTCAGAAGTAGCAACAAGAAACAGAGCACTCATGACACATCTCTCTGATTACAGCCAGAAAATTTATCCAGATTTTCAGGATTTATGTGACTAAAGTGGGCACCCCTGGATAATCTAGAATAATGTCTCCATCTCAAGATCCTTAACCTTAATCACATTTGCAAAGTCTCTTTGCCACATGAAGTAATATATTCACAGGTTCTAGCCATTAGGACATAGAATCTTTGGAAGGGCCATCGGGCTGTTAACCACAGTAGGGTTCTGTGATTTTGCCATTGGTTTGTGCTCATTTACCCCAGCTGCAAATTTTTGACTCCTGCAAATGATAATTTATATTATTAGGTCAATCTAGAAACTTCTTAATCCATTCTTCTATCATTTCCTATGGAATTCCTTTTTGATTACCAATTTTTACTCCATGTCTCTTAATCTCTCCATAATACTTAATATTTCTTTGTCTTTTATTTGTTTTGATGTGTTCTGAATGCCTTCCTACCTTTCTATATACTAGCTCTCTCTTCTTCTGTACCTACATATTCTATTATTCAAATTATTCAAGTTTTTAAGATTTTCAACTTATTTCCATGTTTAAAATGCTGTTTTTTGGGCGCCTGGGTGGCTCAGTGGGTTAAGCCGCTGCCTTCAGCTCAGGTCATGATCCCAGGGTCCTGGGATCGAGTCCCACATCGGGCTCTCTGCTCAGCAGGGAGCCTGCTTCCCTTCCTCTCTCTCTGCCTGCCTCTCTGCCTACTTATGATCTCTGTCTGTCAAATAAATAAATAAAATTTAAAAAAATGCTGTTTTTTTAATCTACTTTTTATTTTTATAAAATGAATTTTTATGTTAATATTTGAAATATCACATTTCATTTCTTTTTCTAATCACATTTATTTGTTGTATTTTCAGTAATTCTAATAGGTGACATATTTTGTAGTCTCACTAAGTTCACACTTAAACAGATTCTAACTCTTAAGGCCTTGTGTGTGTGTGTGTGTGTGTGTGTGTGCACGCGCTTACATGTGTGCAATGCATATTTTGTGTGTTTTTGTTGTTGTTGTTACTATGCTTTTGGCTATGAACCATAAATCTTAACTTGTATTTTTAGGGATATTCAACCAAAGGGTTTAAATTTGCTTTTGTGGGTGTTTGGCAGTATTCTTAAAATTGGACTACTTAAAAAAATATTCTTTGACTCAGTCTTTGTTTTGCATAATTTGATATAGTTTGGTTTACCAATCTGGCGGTGTGAATTCAGCTACCAACCCAAATGAGGTTTACTGAGAATTACAAAGTATTAGAGGTGAGCTTTTTCATATATAGATTTATTTATCTGCAATTTCATACATATGTAACAATGACCTAAGTTTTCTTTTTCTCTGACTGTTTTAAGGACTGCTAGAGGATTATATTAGCTTCATTCTCTGCTTTAAACTGCTTCTACTATTCCAATTAAATGGTTTTTTGAACACTTTAACAAACCCAGCTTTAAAACTGAGAATGGTAATCCTTTTCCCACTAGAGATTGTGAATTTCTTCAGCCAAAATTAGAACAAAAAACACCAATAATTCAAACAGCAAATCAATCAAAAGCAAACTACTTTTTCAACTAAAAATAATGAATGTACTTCTAACAACCAAAATAATTCCAAAATAATATATGAATAAAATTTACTCCAACTTTAATGTGTCAATTTAAGCATGTAAATCAAAGCTTTTGACCAATTTAGCTGATGTGTAGACTAGAGGTAGGGAACACAATTAATCATTTACAAAACTGTGAGTTTGAGAGAATAGAATATATTTAGCAGGGAATGATCTTATTAGTAAAATCACTGAGTTTATTGAATTATATTTCTTTCCAGATTACATAACAAAATCTAAAAATGAGGAAAAACCTAGTTGACCTGATACATACAGTGAGTTAGTACCCAACTAACTCACCATATGGGAAATGGATGTTCATTAATATTTAATATTATATTTCCAATATTTTCAGATCATCTTAATATCCTCGCAGTTATTCAAAATAAAATTAGAAAATTATTTCTACCGGAGAATTCTTTATATATTGTATTTATAAATACTTTGTTATAGTTGGTATTATTCTCCTTTAAATTAATGTTAAAGTTTTTTAGAATTGACTTTTGAATCATTAAATACATCAGGTTTATAATACTTGAATATGTACAATTTAAGCTAATTCGATTTGTTTAACTAGACATGGTTTGCAAGCAGCACAAAATCAAATGGTGCAGTACCTATCATGGCCAGGAACTAAAATCCAAGTTATCTGCAAACAGGATTAAAGCTATTTCTTTATATGATAAATTGGAAGGAGCCCAATATTTCCTGGGCATTTACTTAAAATACTTTGGGCGTTTAGGAGGGAATTACAAATCCCCAGCCAATTTCTCAGTGTTGGGTCCATGGTCAAAGGAGGGAGACTGATACAAAGCGAAGGTCAAACAAAGCTTTATTTTGTGCCAAGCATTGAGAATCAAACTGACCAGCCAGGGCCGTCACTTGCAAAGAGGCGATGACTCCCAGCCTCACAGACCAACTTTTATAGAGTAAAGTCCATGTGGTTGAGCCTGGCCACACACACAGGTGGCCAATTGAATTACAATTCACCCTATAGTAGTTATTTGACCTAGCCTATCACTCTGGTCAGAATTGACGTCCAAAAGGCAGGGTCCACATTCTTGGGTGGTTAGGGAGGTGCTTTCCTGATTGGACGTCTCCACCTGGCTTGGCTCATCCTTGTATTCTGAGCTCTGTTCCCTCCCCCTGACCTGACACGTCCTGGTATATGGGCTCTGTTATCAGGGGCTGGTCAGTCATATTTTTCTGGTTTCCCAGACTTGTTTTTAAGTAAGTTCCTCTGGGGGAGCAGGGTCAATCTAAGTTTACTGCATAAACAACAAAATGGCTCACTCTGGCTAAGCAGGCACTTGCATTCCCCCCTTTTCTTTGGAGAGAGTCAAATCCTTGACTTTTTAGCCAGTTGTATGTTCTTCTGTTGTAAGGGGTTATATTGAGGATGTACGATTAACATGTTTATCGCTCTAATTTTCTTTTGTACAAATGACATTAGGGCATTTATAATGCAGGGGCCAAAAAGTAACATTAGTAATTATAAAACCAGGAGGCCTGCAATTGCTGATTTTAGGGAAGTCGTCCACGGAGACCAGTTGAACAAACTTCTATAGCATCCCTATTGTGCACAATAGTACTCTGGTGGGTCCCCAGGCCCTTCCCCCCACCTCATTGGGGAGGCCCAGTGTTAGGGCACATGTAAAAATGTTAGGCTTCTAAACAGGGGTTAATGGGTGCCAGTTGGCATAAGGTTACATTAAATTGCACAGTCGGCTGATGAGTTAGCCATTCACTGCTTTGTATAATCTTTTCCACTTCTCCTAAATCCATTCGTTTAATTTCCCACCTATACTTTTCTGTCTTATGAGGTGACTTAGAAGCTCTTACAAAAACAGGTAACAATAGGAGCAACAATGAACTCATAGTCTTTGGAGTCTTAGCTTTAGTCCATGGTCACCGGGGTCCATCAGCAGCAGCTTCCATCTCTGGGGTGTGTCCTCGACCTCGGCTTGTTTGATGTGACCTGCATGAATCCAGGCCCAGATGCCTTCTACTTTCATTGCTGTGGGGGTGGTCAGGATGACAGTAAAAGTCCCTTCCAGCAAAGCTCCAAGTTTCCCGCTTGGTGGTGGCATATCCAAACCAAGTCCCCAGGTTGGTAAGGATGTGGTTCCAGCTCCATCTCTGTCTCAGTGTGGGCAGTTCGGATCCCTGTGTGGGCTAGACAGACTGTAATGCTTGCAGTGACTGGAGTACAGACTGACCAGTCATTTTTGCTAGGGCAACCTCTTGTAGCTGATGGCAGGGTTGGGGGGACGTCTCCTGAACATTATTTCAAATGGGGTCACCTTGTTTAAGCAGGGTGTACATCATGCCCTGAGGAGGGTGAAAGAAAGGAGATCCTCCCATCCACTGCCAGTCTCCAGAATTAGCTTTGTCAAGGTCTCTTTAAGAGTCTGGTTCATTCTCTCTACTTGCCCAGAGCTCTGGGTCTGGTAGGCACAATGTACTTTTCAGTTAGTGCCCACAGCCTTGGCCAATGCCTATGAGACTGAACTCACAAATGCAGGGCCATTGTTTGACCCAATTGTGAGAGGTAACCCAAATCTCTAGTAGTTTTTTGGCTACCACTTCTGACATCTCATGTTTGGCAGAAAAAGTCTCTACCCAGCCTGGAAAGGTATCCACAAAAACTAACATATACTTGCGTCCAAATTTTCCCAGTTTCATCTCTGTAAAATCCATTTCCCAATAAATTCCTGGCTCCTTGCCTCTTTTTCTCTTCCCTCTTCCCATTCTAGTTCTTCCCACATTTACCGCCTGACATTGAGCACATCTATCAACCACATCCTGAGCCATACGCCATAATTTAGAAACCTGAAACTGCTTGCCCATAAGATCTTTAAGCTTGTGTGTCCCCAAGTGAGTGCCCTGATGTATTTGGCTTACTAATTTCTTCCTAATCGTCGAGGAAGAATTAACTTTTCTGTTCTAGTCTCAGCCCAGTCCCCTTCATAGTCTAGTTTAACCTATTTTTGTAAATATTTTAAATCTTCCTCTGAAATTTGCCTCAAGTTGTCTAGCTTGGGTAAACAAACATTTAAAGACAACCAAATCTAGAATTTAACATCCACAAAGGCGTGTTATTAAAACATAATTTTTCTCTCTAAAATAACCCTCATTTCCAGAGATAGCCAAATAGGACTAATTTATTTGGAAAACAAGTCCAGTTTTAACAAACTTGGCCTAATTATTTACATAAGTTTAGCAAGAACAGTGAATAATCATATAGATCTTCTAGAATCTGCTTTGCTGGAAATTCTTATAAGGATACTCCAGGTTGAATTTTTAGTAGCCTCTCCAGGCCAGAAGCCAAGCCACATACTTGCCATCAGACATGCCTGCAATACCTGTCGATTTGGGCAAAGTCCTCTTCCTGAGGTTCCCAAAGTATCCTGCCAGGAAGTGACATTCTTTACTCACCTGGTGGGGCTGCTGGGAACTCTGTAAGCAAGGTTATCAGGCCAACAGTTCCAAAGGGCTTTACGGCTCCAGGTTTTATAAAGTCAACCTTAGTTCCTTTAAGCTGTTTGGTCATATCTGAGTCTAAATATTACATTCCAGTCAAAGCCTTGGTAAAATAACCAGTTTCCAATGCTGTCCTGTTACAAGGAGAACAGATTCTTGTTGAACTTATGCAAATGACTGATTGCCACGGAAGAAAGAATACTTACTAAGACCTTTTGGTTTCAGAGGGTTTAGATAGAGAGAAAAGTTGAATGTCTTGATTTGTTTGCAAATAAATATTTTTACATTTCTGTAAGTTATAGATAACTTAAGAAAAAGTTTCCCTAGTCTGGAAGAGCAAATATTACAGAGCCAGTAATTGTTTAAAATAAGATGAAACATTAAGAGACACAACATTACAATCTTTCAGCTCATCAAGTCCCATGTTACTAATTCTGGTTTAGTCTGAATGCAGCTCTTACTTCTGTAAATTCTTATGCATTTCAGTTCCAGGATTTTAATATATCAAAGACCTGTATTTGTCCTGAAAGTCTCCCATATGAAGTTCTTTTAGGGCAGAATTCATCTTACAAGAGAATTAAAACAATTACAAATGACAAAAACTCAGAATAGATATGGTGAAATTACCAGGTGATGACCTTATCAAAACATTAAAACTTTAGGAAATGCATAGAATCTCTAGAATAGTTACAGCATTTACCCAAATGTAACCCAAGGTTTATTACTGGTTTAGCAGTACTTACTGAGTAACTTAGTATACCAAGGAAAAGTCTTATGAGTCAAAGAGATCTCATTTATAACTCTGGGCAGGTAAAGAGAAAACCATAACAGATCAATTAACCTAAGAAAACTTTGCCCTTTTAAACAGAGAGAAAACCAGTTTTTCTATACCAGTGTCTTTCCTTTTTATTTTTAAGTGTGCAGTCTTATGATATGAGTTTTCTGGGTTTCCCTCCCATCGTGAATGATGTCACAGACAAAGGGAGGGGGATCTTTCAGATGCTGTCCTGCTCGCATTCCTCGCGGGAACTTAGGAGTGTCTTAGCTAAGGTCTGTCCATATAAGCCCCGGACCAGGCTACTCCGTGGAGTAGATGACCGTTATGCCATATGACACCCTGTGAGACTCAGAGTGCAACCCACTCAGACTCCGTAGCTGAAGCGGTGGAGCCATATAGACACATTCACACAGTCAGGCACTCTTCAGATTCAAACAGGTTGGACACCACACCTCTGGGTATCCCTGGCTAATGGGAGGTGATCAGTCTCCCCTTCCATTCTTTTCTAATGGGTCTGGCTCAGACAGTGGCCCCGTGGTTTTCCTGGTTCAACGGGCGGATTGCTGAAAATCCGAGGTGACCAAGGAAACCCAAAGGGCACAAGGAGAGATGGGAGAAGACAGCTTTATTAATGCTAGCGGGCTCAGTGGGATCATTCCCAAAAACTGAGTACCTGACAGGGTTAAGAGTGAGTTTCTATGGTTACAGGCAATGGGGGGATGGTAACGGGGTGTTTTTGCAGTCTCTCAAGGCCAAATGGCCCTTTCACTTGGAAGTGTAATCTATGTGGAGGTATGTCAGAAGAGTGCTAAATCACCTTGGGGGCTGTTTTCCTTTCTTTTCTTATTGAAACAGGATCAGGCATCTGGTCTTTTTCTCTCTTTTTTTTTTTTTTTCCTTTGTCCATCCTGACCATATCTAAATTTTTTTTCTGAAGATTTCCCTTTACAAATCTTTTATAACTTTCCTTTGCATTTAGGTTTTGTCCCAAGTCATTTTCTTCCAAACAACCATTTCATTTAGGACAAAATTACCCCCCTCCTTTTTTTTTAACCTTCAAAAAATGCATTTCCATTCCTTAAATATTTCTTACATATCATATACTTTTCCAGTGTTGTTTCCCTTATTTCCATCAGTCTTAGTTACACTTAGCAGAATTTTATACTCTTAGAAACACCTTAATCAGTTATTAACCAATTGTGAATGGCCCCAGAATTTTTTAGATGGCAAATTTATCAATCAGTTAAGCACAAAACATGCTTACCAACAGATTTAAATATTATTAGTTCCTTTGCAGTAAGAAGCCAAAAGCACAAACCTACATCCAGTAATTAATGACTTAGCATTTTTTCCTGTTTGGTTAAGACCTAGATGTCCATAATTTAATTCCATTTGTCATCCAACCAAAACTTTAAAGTTTCAGTTTACCAAAGACTTTGAAAGTTACCTTAACAAATTACCCATTAAAACTTTGAGACAGATAATTAACCACCAGTTCAGTCATCTCTTTGCTAATAGATTTTAACACAGATTTTAACAGAAATAACACGAGCTTATTTGACCTGTAGTAAAAATTCTGAAGTTTCACATTTACTAATGTTAACTCAAAGGACACGTTCATCCTTATTAACCCAACAAACTTAACTTAGTTCAAATACTGATTTACATTCCACCTGGGCCCACTCCACTTCGAATGTTTACCTGAGACCCGGGTAGGAAGATCTGGAGTGGGGGGTGTTAGGTCTCGGGGCAGCTCTTCTTGTTTCCCGACAGTGAAGAACAGAAGAAAGTGCCACCAGGAGGCAGAAGAAGGGTTCCCAGTTTTAGAGCTCATAAGCTCCAAGAGAGGAGCAGACGCCATGCTTTCCCACTAGCAAGGGGGAGGGGTTAAGCAGTCCAGGTTGGGCCAGAGAAGACAGGGAATTTCCCTGAAACAAAGGGAGTTTCAGCAGCTGCTTGGGAATATTCCTTATGGTCTCTGTCTCGAGTTAGATTAACCCCAGTTGGCTCCAGTTATAGCCATTAACACGGGAAATGAGTGAGGGAGAAGCCCCACATCTATTAGGAGGAACGGAGAGATGAAAGAGCACCCTTACTCTCTGCTTACCCCATTCCTTCAAACACAACGAACAACATAGCAGACAGCAAAAAGACAAGACAAAGACAGCCACAGACCCAGCAGCCCTTCTTCGACCAGATGTCAAGCCCAAAGGTGTGCAAGATATAATCCCAACTGAAAAATGCAACCTGCCACTGGAGGGGATTTTCTCCATCCCCTATGAGCGTCTGCAGACCCAGTGGCTGGAGGGGATTTTCTCAGTACCCTATAGACACCCGCTGGTGGGGATTTTTTCAGTCCCCTGGCCACCTGGGAGGGCCCATATCCCCTGGTGATCCCCCCCGCAGAGGGATGGGGGCATCCCTGCATCCACTCCAGCCCTGGGGAGCAGTGCTGCGTCCAGCTTCTCCCCGGTGGGCTTTACCCTGGAGCTCCGCAACCAGACAGACAGACAGACAGGATCTCAAGGGGTCTTGAGATCTTACCTCCGGAGGCTTTTCCCAGAAATTCTGATGCTGGCTCAGTTCTCATCATTTGATCGTGGACGAGCCCCCAATGTTGGGTCCATGGTCAAAGGAGCGAGACTGATACAAAGCGAAGGTCAAGCAAAGCTTCATTTCGTGCCAAGCATCAAGAATCAAACTGACCAGCCAGGGCCATCACTTGCAAAGAGGCGACAACTCCCAGCCTCACAGACCAACTTTTATAGAGTAAAGTCCATGTGGTTGAGCCTGGCCACACACACAGGTGGCCAATTGAATTACAATTCACCCTATAGTAGTTATTTGACCTAGCCTATCACTCTGGTCAGAATTGACGTCCAAAAGGCAGGGTCCACATTCTTGGGTGGTTAGGGAGGTGCTTTCCTGATTGGACGTCTCCACCTGGCTTGGCTCATCCTTGTATTCTGAGCTCTGTTCCCTCCCCCTGACCTGACACGTCCTGGTATATGGGCTCTGTTATCAGGGGCTGGTCAGTCATATTTTTCTGGTTTCCCAGACTTGTTTCTAAGTAAGTTCCTCTGGTGGAGGAGGGTCAATCTAAGTTTACTGCATAAACAACAAAATGGCTCGCTCTGGCTAAGCAGGCCCTTACACTCAGTTGGTTTGCATTAGATGCTGAGACTTTAGTGGGTCATGTATTTGAGGCTTTCTTGTTCCAACAGTAGAAATGTGAAATTATGATGATACTAAATCTCAGGGTTTGCTGGTCAAACCTGATAACATGTGTCCTTCAGTCTGACTTTACTTGAATGTAAGGCAAGGGCTTCCGCTCTCTGAGTTTATGCTCCACCTTTTTATAGTGTAGATAATTGTGCAGTATGGAGATACTAACCCATAAAACACAAATTGGATTGAAATGTAAAATGTAATATTTGCACTATTGATACAATTGGGTATCTCCAGTCCACTTCATTCTGATTTGAAAGAAGAAATGTAAGAAATTAGTTAAGAAATCTAGACACTGTTTCAATATGGTTCAGTTATTGAAACATAAAAACAAGGGGAGATGGGAGTAAGACTCTACTAATAAACTTTCTTTGCTCTTATATTTATGTTTTCCAGGAGGTGTAAAGTCATTCAAATTTTATTCAGAATCTCAGATGCATTTACAATGATGTTATTATCTGTAACAGATAATAAGTGGTTTTAAATGAATGATGTAGGAGGAAGAACAAATGCTTTTGAGATGAAGTGTCAAGAACAGTTTTAATTCTATTGGGATGACCTTGGGATATTTTCTCAATCCCATTTTCCTCCCCAATAAATGAGTGTCGTTTATGCTTGTGTTAGTTTATATGAATGTCCAACATGTTAATGGGCAAGGAAAGTCTGATACCTCTCAAGTTGGACTTTAATACATCTAAAGTCCAGTCCTTCTTGAAAAGAGTCCCAGAATCTGGAAGATTCTAAGAATTGTTTTTAACAACAATTGTGATACTTCAGTTTGTTTTGTTTTTTCGTTTTTGTTTTGTTTTGTTTTGTTTTGTTTTTTTGCTTGTTTGTTTGTTTGTTTTCTTCTTCATGTTTCACTACGATTTTTATGCAGTTCAAAACTTCATTTCCTTGAGTCCTGGATCTATGGTTAAACATTTCAATTTATTTCACCACATTTTTGTTAAACCTTTCTGCACTTGTTCTGTTTTCTTTTTATCTCTTTGTAACAGTTTTATGAGCTATGAGCTATGAATTATTGCATAAAATAAATTCATCCAAATTATGTAATTCAAGTGTTTTTATATTCATAAAGACATAGAACCACCACCATAATCTAATATTACGTTTCCATTACCCTAAAAGAACCCCCCTACCCATCATGACTTCCTAGAAAAATACTAGTCTACTTTCTATCTCTGTGCATTTGCTTATTCTGGACAGTTAATATGAATAGAATCATACGATCTGTTGACTTTTGTGACTGACTTCCTTCACTTAGCATGTTTTTAAGATTTATCCATATTGTGGTACATCTCCATGGTTTTTTTTTAAAGATTTTATTTATTTATTTGAGAGAGAGAGTGAACGAGAGAGAGCACAAGCCAGGGGGAAGGGTAGGGAGAGAGGAGGGAGAAGCAGACTCCCTCTTGAGCAGGGAGCCCAAAGCAGGTGTTGATCCCCACACCCCAAGATCATGACTTGAGCTGAAGGCAGGTGCTTAACCAACTGAGCCACCCAGGTGCCCTTCCATGTTTCATTTATTTGAAAATAACCATTTATGTAACAGCAATGCTGCATTTCATTTATTCATTGTCAATTGAACATTTTTTTCACTTTTGTCTATTATGAATAACACTGTTTTAGACATTAATGTACAAGTTTTTGTAAGAATATATTTTTTCGTGTCTCATAGTAATATACCTAGGACTTGAAGTGATGAGTCATATGTACCTCTAAGTTTAACAATTATGAGGAAATTCCAAACAATTTTCCAAAGTGGCTGCACCATTTTATTCTCTCACCAAAAATGTATGAGGGGTTCCAATTTCTCCACAGCCATGACAACACATGTTATTGTCTTTCTGATTATAGATATCCTCGTGTATAAGAGTGGTATCTCATTATAGTTTTGATTTGATTTCCATACTGACTAAGTATGTGTATATAAATTCTATGATACAATAAAATTACAACATAAAAACATTGAAAACAATCGCAATGAAGAGCAGAAATATCTTGACAATGATTCCCTTCTATTTCAATATTAAATAAATGTAAATCACAATGAAGAATGCTGTGCACCTAAAAATTATCCTAATTATCTTTTAGAGAATAAATTATAAGGGTTACTAACACTTTTATAAATAGTTTATTTTTTCAGTTATATTTTTTATGTTTAAACAATTTGGTGTATCTATAATTATAATGAACTGCTATATTTATTGTAACAAAGCAAATTGTAAAGAAAGTTAATATGTGTAGGTAGACACTGAGGAATAATAAGGTTTATTAAATTAAATGATCCTAAAGTATAATTTCAAACGATTTAAACTAATAAAGTAGCAGAAAAAAGCTCATTAAATTTCTGGGAATAAGATATTTTTTTATTAATTTATGATTGACTTAAGCTTTGCAATGCTAATTAATTCCTTCTGGGAAGTAATATACATAACCTTCTCCCACTTCTTTTATTAATTTATTTTTTTATTAATTTCAAGCAATAGATTTAGATTCAAGGATAATAAAACGTGGTAAGACACTGATTGCATTAACCTGGGTTTGTTTGTGTCTATTTATCTCCTATTAGTCTGGCAGAATCTTAACATGTGGGGGTCATAGTTACTCACGTTTACATTCTTAATGTTTGGTACGGTGTTGGCATAGTGGAAAACTTTTAAGATAGTTGTGGAATGAATAAACTAATATAGGACATGATAAAGAAATGTAAATTTAGGATCTGGTATTCTCAAAACACAAATGTCTTGATAAAAGCTGTGTTATTTAATCATTACACCAATGAACATATAAGTCTATTATAAGAATCTGAAATGTTTTCAGCTATATTCAGACTAAATTACCATCTGGCTTTCTACCCCAAATGGATAAGCACATGTGTTAAAATTCTTAAAAGATGTCTGTGTTTTAAAAAAGCATATGAAGTGAACACATTGTCTGCACCTTTGCCCATTACGTGCAAGTCACAACCTTGATTCTATCTACAACCTTAATTCCCTTTTTTGCCTTGTAACACAATGCATTCAAAAGTTCCATAAATGTTTATGGAAATTTATATTTTTGTATGGCAGGGGTAGGGGGTAGTGAAAAGGAATTATATTTAGCTTACCTCAGAATATTTCTCATAGTAGTTTTCTAATTTTAAATTAATATTTGAAACAAAAGTAGTCACCTTTTCTCACATTTTGCCTAAATTTTAACATAAACTATACATGTGCTTGTGAAGAAGTTTTAGAATATAAGTGAGGTTCGGTGGGGTAGAGTCTGGAGCAACAACTAAGGAAGAATTCTTGAGACATCTTTGGTACAAAATGGTGGTTTATTAAAGTACAGGAACAGGACCCCGTGGGCAGAAAGAGGTGCTTCCCTGGAGCTGTGAGTAGTAGCCCATTATACACTTGCAAGTTGGGAGGGGGTCAGGGATAGTGTAAGTCTCTAAGGAATTTTGGAAGCAAGGTTGCCAGGACCTTGAGGGGCTAGCTGTTGTTGGGAAAAGGTCATTTATTACTTTCAAATGAAACCTTAGTCATGAGACCCTTCAGATGTATATTGGTGGGTCATATGCTTGGAGATGATGGCCGGCATGAATCTTGGAGGGTTTAGAGATGAAGTTTCCAAAGGAATTTTTATATGTTAAAGTTGACTTAGAGAATCCTGGTTGGGAGGGGTGCATCAGGCTAGGATTGCCTTTTGCCCTTAACAAAGTATTAAGGTGGAGGCAGTTGAGGAATGTTGCTTTGCCTGTTTCAAGGATTTGTCAGTAGCTCTAGGTATCAAGGAAATTTAGTATCTTTTCTTCTGCCTCTGTTTCCCACATCACTTGTTCAAAGTGTTCATGAAAATGTTAATATCTATGTTTAATTGATTCTCTTAAAAGAATGACCAGGAATGCATTCTATCAAAATTCCTAAATTCAAATGTGAGGTAGCACCATCTTGAAAATACTATTTTTTTTGGTACATGAACTCTACTTAACTTTAGCAATATGTATAAAATTATAAGTCTTTTCATTAAAATACTAGATCACATTTGTTGACCTTGAGAGAATTTTCATTATTTATAATTGATATTTGTATAACATGGAGATTAGATTTTCCCATTGTATAGAATGATGCTCATTGATGAATATGCTTTCAGATGAATCACAGAAATAAGTATAAACCAATTATTATAGAAACTATCTTATATTAAAGTTAATAAAAGAAAATATCTTATATTACTAGAAAAGACAAAAATGAAAACTGGAAAAAAAAAAAAAGCAGAGAGCAGGTACTAAGTTAAAAAAAAATTGCTAGTACAGCTGCCTGGGTAGTTCAATAGGTTAAGTGTCTGACTCTTGATTTTGGCTCAGGTCATGATCTCCTTGTCTGCTGTAACATTGAGTCCTGGGTGGAGTCTGTAAAAGATTCTTGTTTTCCTAGGACACCTGGCTGGCTCAGTTAAGCCTCTGCCTTCTGTTCAGGTTATGATCTCAGGATCCTGGAAGCTAGCCTCACAACAGGCTCCCTGCTTAGCTTCTCCCTCTGCCCCTTCGCCCCCTCCCCTCCTTGCTCATGCATGCACACAAGCGCTCTGTCAAATAAATTTATTTATTATTTGACAGAGAGAGAGAGGGTGAGAGAGGGAATACAAGCATGGGGAGTGGAGTGAGAGAACCAGGCCTAAGCATGTCTCTGATCACCGAGCCAGAAGCGGAGTTCAATCCAAGGACTCTGGGACCATAATCTGAGTTGAAGGCAGGTGCTTAAGGAGTGAGCCACTCAGTTGCCCCATCAAATAAATAAACAAAATCTTAAAAAAAAAAAAAAAAAGAAAAGAAAACTTTATCTCCCTCTCCCTCCCTCCTGCCCCAGCCCCAGTTCTCTGACTCAAAAAAAAAAAAAAAAAAAGGATAATAGTAATATTAGTAGACCCTTGGGTTTTGCAGATGTTAATTTCCAGTTTTGTTTGCAAATAACACATTTTGGGAGTTAGTTTGTTATTTTACCTTAAGTAATACAATGTATCTTATTTTGAGGAAAAATGACCATTAAGATACAGGCAATAAAAGTTGAAACATTGGCTTATGGGCTGGGGTAATATTGCTGCAAGGAGTTCAGAAATGAAAGCATCAATATAATCTGGGTACTAGTTGCAAATGCAAATATTCAGGCCTTTCTCCAGTGGTGAACCAGACGCATGGCGGGGGTGGGCAACAATCCTTTAAAAGCCTTTGAGGTGATTCTAGGAAACTTCATAATCAGAAAATTTCTTGTCCACCCAGAAATTTCATGGTTTTATCTTTATAAGATCAGATGGCTAATTCTCATGATTCCTTAAAATCTTAGCAAAGAAATTAGATATTGAAGGAAAAATTTGAAAACCACTTGAAAAAACTCTTAAACAGTCCAATCTGGAAGAAATAAAATCCAACTATCAAATCCTGAAATCAAATCAAATAACAAGATAATTACTTACATAATAACCTAGATAGCATCAAAATCCCTAGCAATTTAGAAAGGCTTTAGATACATCATTTATATATGATTCCTTGAGGAGCTTTAGTATAATCATAATGTACTAGAAAATCTTCCATAAAATAACAATTGCCATCCACATGACTTTTTTTTTAATGTGGCAGTCACTATTTTGTCCTTTAAAGAATATTATCTCATCAGAAAAGTTACTTTTCACTTTTTTTTAAATGGTAATAACAGCATAACTTGAACATAGAATTCTAAATTTAGCTAGAATTTAAAGTACTTAACTTTTTACTTTTAATGTAATATATACTAAATATACAACAAAACTTGCATACATTTTATTTTCTAGAAAGAATTGTATATTTTTTAAAATCTATATTAAAATATTAAATATTAATTAAATATTAAATATTAAAGTTGAATTAATTAAATATTAAAAATTGAATCTAAATTTCTTTTTCTTTGATTATATACATATATTATATATACATATAATATACATATATACATATATTATATATACATATAATATACATATATACATATATTATATATATATATATGTGTGTGTATATATACATAATATAAATTATGTTTTTTATATATGTGTGTGTGTGTGTCTGTATGTGTGTGTGTGTGTGTGTGTGTGTGTTATATATATATATATATATATAGTCAGGGAGAAAGAGCTTCCTCTGCCCTATGGTCCTTCTAGCTGGACTTAGAATCAAATTGACATGAGGCAGATTAAAATGAGAAAATTAAATTTAATAGTGGATTTATGGGGAATCCATATAGACGTGAGATTCCAAAGACAATGCCCCCAAGATACTGCTTATAGGAGCTAAGGAGAGGGGTAGGGAACTGAGAATACAATAGGGAAGAAGACCATTAACAGGAGGTGAAAGGAGATGTTTGAAAACCAAAGTTGCCCTTTTAAGTATGCAGATAAGGTTCTTTCATAAAGGGGCATCTCTGTTAATAGCTCTCTTCCTGGTACAGAATCTCCTTTCCATGTAAATTTAGGCAGTTGAAGTGAAGATCTATTAAATAAAATTTAATATTACTTATAAATAATCTAATAATATCGAGTTCTACCACAAGTAAATTTACTTCTGCATGTATTTTCCTATTAATATTTTAACAATGAAAAGAGATACAACTTTCAAAATTTTAAAATGAGATAGATAAAATAAACTATTTGTCTCATTTGTTTAATATTTATAAATAAAAACTAATAATTATTTAATATTTATAAATAAAAATAAATAAGTAATGATTCAATAGTCACATTCCTCTTTAAAATTCTTCAGCATTGAAAGAATAATGACTTTTTAAGAAGTGGTTCTTATTTCAGCACATTTTAACATTTGTTTCCTAAAAAACAATTCCTATTAAAAAAAAAAAAATACTTCCTGGGGGCGCCTGGGTGGCTCAGTGGGTTAAGCCGCTGCCTTCGGCTCAGGTCATGATCCCAGGTCTTGGGTTCAAGCCCCGCATTGGGCTTTCTGCTCAGCAGGGAGCCTGCTTCCTCCTCTCTCTCTGCCTGCCTCTCTGCCTGCTTGTGATTTCTCTCTGTCAAATAAATAAATAAAATCTTTAAAAAAAAAAAAAATACTTCCTGAAGAAACCTAAGTATAAATAGGACAAAAGTCTCTTTGGCAGTGCTTGCTAGAATGGTCTCATTCAGTTTCCAGTCCTAACCACCTCCTTTACAAAACATTTTTTTTTAAAGATTTTATCTATTATTTGACAGAGAGAGATACAGTGAGCAAGAGAGGGAACAAAGCAGGGGGAGTGGGAGAGGAAGAAGCAGGCTTCCCACTGAGCAGAGAGCCCAACGTGGGGCTCTATCCCAGGACCCCGGGATCATGACCTGAGCTGAAGGCAGATGCTCAACAAGTGAGCCACCCAGGTACCCGTACAAAACATTTTTAAATCTAGGCTGGCAAATTTACATCTTTCCCAATGTCAATTAGATATTTTGGCGGAAAAAAAAAAAAAAAATCTTACCCAAATTTTTATGTAACAAATTCCTTGCATTAGATTAGAAATTACTATTTTCCATATTTTAAATGTTGAGACTTTGAGGGTTTATAACTGCCTAACTTCCCAAGTTTTACAATTTCTTTTCCCTGGGACAACTATTAAATCTCTTTGTGATACAAATTAATTTTTAACCTCATTTTTCATTTTTTTCACATAATAGTTTAAATTGCCTACTTAAACATTTAAAAAAATAAAATGATGGCATATGTGTTATAGCACAAAAACTGCAGTGAATCACAATATCTAAATATAATAAGTATCTAAAAATAAAATATCTAAAAAATGAGAGAATTGCAAGCCTTTCTAATTCTGGCTTTTCCATTTTTCCTTCAGGACAGCTCCTTCACATCTAAAATACACGATCACCTCTCATAAGTTAGTGTAACAGCATTATTTCAACTCTGAATTAAGTGATGCTGAATTTTTAAAAATGGTTAAAATTGTAAATTCCATTATTTTCTTTCAAAGCCCAATGAGAGCCGTTTGTAAGAATGTTTCCCAGGAGTAAACATTGGTTACCTCTGGGTACTGGATTTTTGCTGATTGTTTTGTTGTTTCATTTATTTTGGAGTAGGTTGTCTAACACTTTGAAAATAATGTAATGCCTTTATAATTTTTAAAAATGCTACTTTCTTTTTAAACCTTAAAAAATGGTTTTAATTATGTGATATATCATTGAAAGACTCAAAGGATTTAAAGCACTATTACCAGCATTATTTCATTTAAATCTCACACCACGGAATAAAGTGAACTACACTGTATCTATTCATATAATTGGAAAAAAATTCTGAACTATGAGGTGTTGTTATTGCCAGAGGCAATTTATTAAACTATTTTGGTGGTTTATTAAACTATTTTTTTCTTGAGTTTATGAAGTTAGAGTGCTAAAAAATTTCGTGGAGGGATCATGGGCACTGATAGGACGAGGGCTCAAAATCCAGTCTCCACTGAGTTTTTTCCAAAATGTAATTCTAATGAGATACCATTGAAAGTTCTGTTTACTTCATCTCCTCTGATTTCCTGTGTGTATTAACCACCATGTCCTCAGACTGAATATGAAAAAGAAAAAAAACAAAACAAAACAAAAAACCACAAATATAACTGAACTTTATCTCAAATATAAAAATCTAAAAATTAGTTAAATTTGGCTCCACTTTGGTAAATGAATCATTATTTTATAGAAGTGAAGTGTCCTTAATGAGCTATATATACTAAAGGAGCTGGGGCCCCTGGGTGGCTCAGTGGGTTAAGCCGCTGCCTTCTGCTCAGGTCATGATCTCGGAGTCCTGGGATTGAGTCCCGCATTGGGCTCTCTGCTCAGCAGGGAGCCTGCTTCCTCCTGTCTCTCTGCCTGCCTCTCTGCCTGCCTCTCTGCCTGCTTGTGATCTCTGTCTGTCAAATAAATAAATAAAATCTAAAAAAAAATAAAATTAAAAAAAAAAGGAGCAATCCTGAATTGGATGTGTAGATAAAAGGGCAGTATGAACATTATTAAATGGTTAATTATCAAATTACTATACAAACTTTTATTTAAGACAATAAATACCAAGTTTAACCAAATTGAAGATACCATCATCCTTATTTTTAAAAAAACTAAAATATCAATCTAAGGCATACAGTAAAATACCTTAGATTTCTGGAGTAGTGAATCACAATATTCTGGGTTTTTTGTTTTGTTTTTAATTTGTGTCTTATGTCCTTGTAAAGTAGGAAGTGTTGTGGCAGCCTCGAGAATTAAGTAAGTTGCTGAAGTATTCTTAATGAACTAATATCTCATTAGGGAGATGGCTTGACTCAACTCTAGAAAAGTATTGCCCAAAATATACTCAGGAAAACTACAACATCAGAATTCAGAAACAGTTCTTAACTTATTATTTTTTGTATCCTGTCTCCAATCTAATAACTTGGAATCTCAGAGGATTTAAGCTCTGGAATCTTGGGAAAAAAAAAATCCCCAGAGGATTCTGAAGACAACTAAAGTGAATCATAGAGGAAATAAATTATATGGTTACTCTACTCACTGAGATCTACTGAATAATATCTACTAGATCCAGAACTCTAGACTTGTACATACAAATATGTTTAATGTCTTCGATATTTTATGTGTATTTTAATCCAAAATATCCAAAACTTAATCCTGAGATACATCTAGACCAAAAACAACAACAACAAACCAACAACACAACAAAAAACCAACAAACAAAAAGATAAACTGTTATATATTCATATTTCAGTGACAACTATCTTAATATTTAGAGTATGTGGATTTGGCCTCACAAATACACTTTTTTAGCCAGTTATCTGGGTAATTCTTTCTTAGAATAAAATGTTAGAAGTAATGGTTTATGATAGCCAGTATATACTGGTCAAAATTTATATAGTAATTCAGATGAGTTGCCTATATAATAAGAATCTCTATAAGTAGAAATAGTTAGAATGACATTTTCACTATACTACTAGGAATTTTCAACAGAAATTGATAGATAATATTTTGTTTTACTCATGCTGCATTTAATGTATATTATTTATTAGATATATGTTTCATTTTCAAAAGTATATTTTTTAAAACATTTTTTTGTGTATTTGAGAGAGAGAATGGGAGAGAGAGAGTATGAGAAGGGAGAGGTCAGAGGGAGAAGCAGGCTCCCCACTGAGCAGGAAGCCCAACACAGCACTAGATCCTGGGACTCCAGGATCATGACCTGAGTCAAGCAGTTGCTTAACCAACTGAGCCACCCAGGCGCCCCTCAAAAGTAAATTTAAAGTGATGAACACAAAAAACTTAGGGCTGAAAAATAACTCCATTAAAGGGAATATAAGAAAAACATGCTGACCTTAAAAATATATAATACAGACGTGCCTGGGCAGCTCAGTCAGTTAAATGTCTGATTCTTGGTTTCATCTAAGGTTAGGATCTTAGGCTTGGGAGATGGAGTCCTGCATGGAGCCCAGCATCAGGCTCCAAGTTGGGCTCCATGCAGGGCGTGAAGTCTGCTTAGGATTCTCTCTCTCCCTCTCCCTCCTCCCTCCCCCCTCTCCCCACTTATGCTCTCTCTCTCTCTCTCAAAAAAAAAAAAAAAAAAGTATGCAATACAGATATTAAGCATCAAGTTTAGTTCTGAACTTCACAACAACCAGAGCAAAGAATACATTAGATATTATTATCACAAATCATAAAAATATAATACTTTCCAAATGAAATATATTTTTAGAACAAACAGATATCAGAGTGATTTACAAAATCTATAGGAAGGGATTAAAAATACATTGATGAGTTAAATACAAACTGGCTGGTCTAGAAATTCAAGTTTGTTTGTTTGTTTGTTTATTTGTTTCCCCCCCCCCTTAATAAAGCAATGTTCTTTCTGGTGTATGTTTAAGTGTGAGTGTGTTTTAATATGGAAAGATATGTTAAAATCTATTATTGGCACTGTGACTTTCCTTTTGCCTCTGAATTATTTTTACAAACCAAGATCCCTGGTACTCATTGCCTTGGAGATCACCAACCTATTTAATAACCCTTTGGGAAAGAAACATCTAGAATAGAGAGTGATATAATGACAAATATAACAAAAAGTAAGACTTATCATGCTTCATCTGATTTTATACCTAAAGAAATATTTGAGTTCAATTTATAAACTGCACAAGAGTTTAATAAATTGTCCTTTGGCCTCATAATTTTCTAATGGGTTGATTTTAGTCTCTTTATCTACATTTAAATTCTGTGCCAATATCCTTATTTAAGTTTAAATGCTCTTTGCCTGGGGAAACAAAATAAGGGTTATAAATTTTTCTTTCATAAAACAGGTGATAGGAAAGCAATTGTTATGCATTAAACTTCTCAGTAATGACTAATTCTTAATGTAGGGAAAACACTGTAGGGAGTAAATTTAAGTTTATTCAAAGGGTGAGTGATTTTTTTTTTTGTTTTCAATGTTCTCACAAAGATAAAATGTGTATCATTATAGATAATAGGTCTTCTGTTCTTTTGAATATGACAACATTTAAAGTTCACATTATAAAACAAGGACTTCAGGAAAGGGAAAGCATTTAAAGTAAGTGCTGAAACTCAGATATGACTTGAAAACACTAAATACAGACCTTAAATCTACATCTTTGTAATTAAAAATTAATATTGATAATAATTAATTCCCTTTCAAATTGCCATTTTGAGCATTACTAAAGAGTTCATTTACATTATACTTATTTTGATGACAAAATAGAGATATGTGACATAACAAAGCTCCACTCCTCACCAGTATTGTTTTTATTAAGCATCAACATAAAGCTGCCTATGTTAAGTAACAACAGACATCTAGAGTGTGCACTGGTTGTAGCAGTCACAAATGCCATTTTGAAGCACTGACTGGGTTTAAGCATGCCCTTCGTATGAAGTCCTTTAGGAATACCCTGCAACTGTATTTATTTTTATATTTGTCCAAAATTATTTCAACTGATTAAAATAAAAAGAAAGAACATTTGTTTTATAAACTATTTCCAAAGATAAGCTGTTTCCAAAGATACAGACTTTTTTGAAAACCTAAGCAGGTAGGAATTATAAACAAGCATTTAATGAAAGGAAGTGGTATCCATCAGATTCAAAGAAAGAATATCTGGTATGAAATGAAGTTACAGTTAGTACCTTAGCCCCTCATATCCTGGAAAGAAAGTTTTTCCCAAGAAGTTTTGATAATAACAAAAAAGAAAGGAACAGTAGCACAGTAGCTACACAGTGTCAGCTTAAAGAGGGGAAAGTCGTGTGATTAGAGCTGCAAAAAAGAGGCGCTAGCTAGAAATTGTGGTCTAATGAGGAATGAGTATTACCTCCCAGGAAAGGCCTCCCTACCATCTGTGACTATTAATTATAGAGAAAAATTTCAGTATCTTTTAAGATAAAATCAGGTCAATACCAGAAATGACTACTAAACTGAACCTATAGCTGAAGATGATAAGATGAAAAATTCTCAAGCCAGGAAAGCCTTCAGCCAGCCTAAGGGCCTCGGCAAAGTTCACTTATCCAAGATGGAGTTAAGACCACATAGCACCTTACGCTGACAGGTGTCTATCTGAATTATTCTCATTCTTATCTCTTCCTTATTTCTGTTACGTGTATCCTATTGAGAAGATTGGTTAATACTGATCACAAGAAATGTTTCTCTCTGAAAAGCTAAAAAAGATTATTCAAGTATTGACATATTTATAGATGTTCAGAAGACCATGGATAGAAAATAGAAAGAGGTAAATTTATTAAAAGGTCTTGAATATATCTGGCAAAGGGGTGCCTCCATGGCTCAGTTGTTAAACATCTGCCTTCAACTAAGGTCATGATCCCAAGGTCCTGGGATCCAGGCCTCACTGGGCTTCCTACTCTGCAGGAAGCCTGCTTCTCCCTCTCCCACTCCCCCTGCTTGTGTTCCCTCTCTCACTGTTTCTCTCTGTCAAATAAATAAATATTTTTTTTTAAAAAAAGGAAAAAAAAATATCTAGCAGAAACTATTGAGCCACTTGTAACACGTTTCTAATGAAAAGTAACAAAATTTGCCTCAGATATTTAAATAAAATTATTTTAGTTTACCTACATCTCAATCTAGACAATAACTAGTGTGTAAAGAAAACAAATGGTTGGGGTGACTGGGTGGCTCAGTGGGTTAAGGCCTCTGCCTTCGGCTCAGGTCGTGATCCCAGGGTCCTGGGATCGAGCCCCACATCGGGGTCTCTGCTCAACGGGGAGCCTGCTTCCCTCTCTCTCTCTACCTGCCTCTCTGCCTACCTGTGATCTCTGTCAGATAAATAAATAAAATAAAATAAAAAAAGAAAGAAAACAAATGGTTTTACTATGATTGCATAAGTATAAAAGCTGTACATTATAAACTATAGATTGTATAGACAAAGTAGCTCCTACTTTCTGGTATCCAAAGCAGAAACATAAAAATTTATTAGTTTAGTGGTCCACATGAGAAGGGAGGAAACATATACATTTTTAAAAACAAAGTCATCTCTGTCCATTGACAACTTAGAAGTTACCTATAATTCTCATAGACAACAGAAGAAAAAGTATCCCCAGTGAAAAGATTCTAAAAAATTTAACCTTCTCTTTCCTTCTCTTAAATTTTCTTCTTCAATCTAGCTTTCTTCATTCCCCTTTTTGCTTTCATTCACTACCAAATTAATAAAAGGTGGTAAATTTTCCCTCTGAAAACGATGGAGGAAGTGATGCCTGAGCCCTAATCACTGAGCTTCTCAATCACCTTCATCAGGGGATGAGGAATGGAAGAAGCTGGTGAAGGTGGTCAAAGAGTACAAACTTTCAGTTATAAAATGACCAAGTTCTGAAAATGTAATGTTAAACATGACGACTATAATTTAACAGTATTGTATCGTATACTTGAAAGTCACAGAGAGAGTAAATCTTAAAAGTCACACATATAACTATGTGAAGAGTTGGATGTGTTAACTAACCATATTAAGGTAATCATTTCACAATGTATATCTGTATCAAATCATGACTTTGTACACCTTATACTTATATAGTATTACATGTCAATTATATCTCAATAAAGCTGAAAATTAGCATCCAAATCAGATTATTAGTATTGTAATCTAATTGTGACAACTGGGCTTCTACTGATTGAACTGCTACCACCCCGCTATTATCAGGGGGTTTCTGCCCTGATTGACTCTAAGAACTTCTGAAGACTTTCATTTCAGAAACAGATTAATTGTGCTTGCACTTTCATGGCTCTCCCAAGTCCTCAGTCCTTTTCCAGCTTTAGATACCATGCCAGACTTACCTCTGGTTTGTTGAAATATTGACTATCAATATTTCATTCTGGACATGGTCTTCTACTGCCCTTAGTTGTTTTCTGCTGCAAAATCACCTCAACCCTTGAAGGCTCCTTTATCTTCCTTCTTATGGTAAAAAGTGACACAACCATTGGGCTCATTAATAGTTTTCATTTGACTTCCAGATGGTTTCAGACCACTACTTTTTGTAGTTATAAAGCTCTCCTTGTGGTCTTTCCTGCCTTTAGTACTTATTTTAGGTTGGTAAACTGAAGTATCTGATATCCTGATTTTGAAACATACAAAAAATCAAGTAAGACAATAGGATATTTTGGAGCTATTCAAGATCTTGATTTTTATAATCATCAAGAGATCAATGAATAAATAAAAGAATGGATAATCGAATATCACATCATTACCATAAAATGTGTTTAATTTTAAAAAGTGAATTTCCACAAAATATATTTATTATACCACAGTTCTCATATACCCAAGATATGAAGGAATGATTGTACTTGTTTAAAGGAAGCAAAGTTTGTTATTTTTTTTAATGAGGTCTTAGCTTAGTTTTTAAAAACTTTATTCATCTTCACACACAAAAACCTGCACACACAGAGATTTCTATGCTCATATTCAGAAGTAATGTAAAAAAATATATATGGATTTAAGCATATATGCAGTCAGATACACATAGAGAATAATTTCATTAATCTCAAGAAATAAAATTATTTTTAACATAACAGACAAAGGAAGTCTCATTTTAGATAATATTCAAAGTAATTATTATACATTTACCTAATATTCAGGGGAAACACAAACTTATGTATTAATTTATTATTTATTTAAAAAATACACAGCCATATAAATAATCTCTAGGAGATCTTTATGGCATTCGGTTGTAAAAGATAATACAACTTTCTGCACAAAGCTAGCATCTGAGAGTGAGGGAGCCAACCTCCCTTACTTTCAAGTTCCCCAAAAGACATCACTGCTGCAGATAATATTTATTTCAGTGTAAGTGTAATGGAAGGCCTTCTAGAAACCACTTACCATTCTCAGGAGGTATGTATATCCCAACTCTTCAAAGACTTTGGCCTTAGGTATTGGCTCACCAGGTAGAATTCATAAGTAAACAGTTTTCTAGGCTTACCAATTACTAACAGATTTTCAGTCCATATCAGTCTAAATTATGTTTCTACATATGAGATAATTAAAAACATACATAAATACAAAAACAAATAAAAATGACATATTCAGCCATAAGAACATTTATGAGTGTGGAACTTCTTTGTTATTGGAATAGATAAACTTTAATATGAGGACTATGTAAATTCAGAAGTAAATACCAAATTAGCTTAAAATCAACAATCTTTCATCCGAAAAATATTTCTTCCAAACAAAAAACAGAAAATATTTTTTCCAGATTTATTGCCTATTAATAACCTAAGTAGAATGTGCTTATAGGCATTAACCAATACATATCACAACATTTTGCTACTATAACACACTCTTACTAATTTGGTGACCTGCGATGACACAAATTTCTTCTCTTACAGTTCTAGAAGTCAGAAGTTCAAAATCACAGGGCTAAAGCCAAGGTGTCAGCTCCTCCTGGAGCCTCTGAGAGAAGGATCTGCCTTCGAGTTGTTTCAGCTTCTAGCAGTGGCTCATATTATTTGGCTGGTTGTCCCTTCCTCCATCTTCAGAAGGCATCACTGCACTCTCAGCCTCAGTCATAGCATGCCCTTCTCCCTGGCTCTGCCTCTATTTTCATCTCTCGTGTAGGTATCATTGTGCTACGGAAGACCAACCTGGGTAATTTGGGATACCCTTCCCATCTAAAGATCCTTAACTTAGTTTTACCTATGAAGTCTCTTTTGAATTTAAGATAATATCCACAAATTTTGGGGATCAGGACATGGGCATATTTGGGGATGATTATTCTTGTTACCACATGATAGTTTCATAGTTGATAACTGTAATCAATTCCATGACATGAATAGCTAGCTCTACTACTACTATTTAAAAAGTCAAACAGGGTATGACTGAAAAGAAAATAATTTAAAAGAAATATTGTTTCCTGATTATCAATAGTAACTTAGCAAAATCCAAAAAGTATAAAGTCTTACCCAAAATGAGAAATTATTTTATAATATGGAGAATTTATCTAAATGATACTAATATCAGGTAATCACTTCTTAATTTAAATATATTTCAATATCATTTAAAGCAGATCCAGAGATTTGCCATATTGTAAACAACAAGATGAACCTATTTGATGTTTTTAAAGTGACTGAATTAAGATCCTTAAAACATGGGGTGGGGTGCCTGGGTGGCTCAGTGGGTTAAAGCCTTGGTCTTCGGCTTGGGTGGTGATCCCAGGGTCCTGGGATCAAGCCCCGCATCAGGGTCTCTGCTCAGCAGGAGGCCTGCCTCCTCTCTTTCTGCCTGCCTCTGCTGACTTGTGATCTCTATCAAATAAATAAATAAACAAAATCTTAAAAAAAAAGAGATCCTTAAAACATGTTTTCCTAACATGAAAACAGAAAAAATTATTAATTAAATCCTAACATTTAGGTTCCCTGGCTCCTAATATTATAATAATCAAAATTACATAATTATAATTATAATTATATATAATATATATTTTATATATTTTTATAATATTATATATTATTATATATTATACAATAATTATATTATTATACATTATATATAATTATAATTATAAATATAATTATATAATAAGTATAATTATAATATTAAGAGATCCCCACACCTCTTTTTATTTTCTTTTAAGATTTTATTTATTTATTTGACAGAGTGATAGAGAGTACAAGTAGAGCAGCAGGCAGAGGGAGAGGGAGAAGCAGGCTCTCCACCAAACGGGGAGCCCAGTGTAAGGCTGGATCCCAGGACCCTGAGATCATAAACTGAACAGAAGGCAGAAACTTAACTGACACGAACCACCCAGGTGCCACTCCTCCACACCTCCTGACATTAAAAATAGCAGCTAAGATTTCATTTTTTAAAGATCTTATTTATTTGAGGGAGAGTGAGCGAGCACGAGCCAAGAGCGGGGAGAGGCAGAGACAGAGGCAACTCCCCACTGAGCAGGGAGCCTGATGTGGGCCTAGATCCCGGGATCATGACCTGAGCTGAAGGCAAACACTTAACTGACTGAGCCACCAAGGCACCATGTAACTAAGATTTTAAAATACAGTTTAGTTTCTTGGTAGATCATTTGTTCTTTGGAGAAATAGAGCTTGGGGGAAATGAGGAGTGGGAAAGGGAAAGGAGAGGGAGAGAAGGAGGAAATTAAATAAATTTTCAACTTTACTATGGATTCTTAGTCTTCACATCAATAGCTCTGGGCCCAGATCAATTGAATCAGTGAGTGGATTTATTTTTTTCTATAGCAATGAACGCAAATTAATTTTTTCTTGCCTTTGTTTCAAGTTAAAGTAGAAAGAATTAATTGAATGCTGCCTCAGATTGTGTGTGTCTTTGAGTGTGTAACAGGTGCAGATTATTCAAAATATTGTTAGCTAAGTTGAATTAGAAAGATCACCTGAGTGGCTCAGTTGCTTGGGTGGCAGACTATTGATTTCAGCTCAAATCATGATCTCGGGGTCCTGAGATTGTCTTGTGTCAGTCTCTGTGCTCCACATGGAGTCTGCTTGAGGATTTTTTTCTCTCTCTCTCTGCCCCCACCCCCACCCAGCTTGTAAGTGCTCTTTCTCTAAAGAAAAAAAAAAAAAAAAAAAAAAAAAAAAAAAAAAAGGAGGGAAAGGCTAGTGCCTATTATAATTGACTTTAAAAGTAATTAAATGTATTTTTAAATATAGTTTCATTTTGGTTCGCAACCTCAGGAGCTTACTGGATAAGATCTGAAATTTGTCCCTGTACACAGAGCGCAGGGAAAGACTGAAGAAAAAAGCACACCACTCCAAATTAGTAGGTGGCAGGTTTAATAAGCCAGGGAACTTAACACATGAAGTTTGTCTTGGGAGGCCATAAGATGAGTAAATCTCTGCACCCAGCCCCCCAGAAACTTTACATAGAGGCCATAACTGGGTTGGGTCATGTTCAGTCCAGACAGACGGTTTCAACAACACATTACTCTCTAGGTTGCATCCTTGAAGCTGGCTCCTTTTACCGGAATGGTGGGTGGAATTTACATTCCAAAGACGGCAGAGAAGTCGAGGAGACTCTGATGCCTCAGAGTGACTTCCTCCAAAAATTTGTTAGAATAAAGGTAAACTAAATATAGAAATACAACTTTTAGTTCATTTTATTTATAGTGGAAAATTGGTTCGAAAAATTATTTAATAATAAAATTAACAGTAGTTCAGTATGTGTTCTCTTATACTGTTCTTTGTTTTTCCTTTTTTTAATTGTCTATTTTATTTTTAGTCTTATTTATTTTTTATTTTTTTGAGTGTTTGTCTATTTTAGAGGTTATCCTCCAAATGTTGCATTTTAGGAAAACATTCCTAAAACAGCTTATGATGGAGACTAAATTGTTGTCAATTGTTATCGTAAAATGGATATTTTGTGTCAAAAGAATTTTTCCTTCAGGTCATATCTGAAATGTTGTGGAGAGATGTTTTTAAATGTTTTAGGTTACTGAAAAAGCTTTCTTTGAAAGTAGAAAGCTTGACTATTTATGCCACACTATGTCCTTTATCATTAGTCCCTTTACTCCAAAACATATGACCTGTGAAACATGATGATGTGACTAAGAAAACCCTTCTAATAAAACAAATTTAAATGGCTACAAAAACAACTTGACTAACCTTCACCACTCCCACACCGTCATTCTGAGAGCTATAATTGATCCAGATTCAGTTGCCAGTGCCTTCAGTCCTTTTGGAATCTGACACGGAATAAAAATGCGTCTGTATCAATACCCATATTCTAAGAAAATTAACCCCTAACTCAAATAATAATGTATATAATTTGACAGCAAGTCAAATTTAGATGCTTTTGATGTTATTATGTGTATATTTTTAGCCAGAATGTTCTAAGTGGTTCCATGATAGTGGATAGATGATTTTACAATCTTAAAAACAATTATTTTCACTTACCCTACCATCTCACAAATAACATTTCTCTCCTTTTCGTTTGACCAGGTAATGAACCAGAAAGCAAGAGCCAGCCTTGACTCCCTCTTCTCTCTTCTCCCTTAGACTGAATTGGCTGCCATGTCTTACCATTTCTCTATCTCAAATGTTTCTCTGTTTTATACACTCCCACTATTACTGTTTTAGTTTCAACTCTCATCATCTATTACTGTAATTATTAGTTTTTTGATTATATACCTACATGATTCTGTTCTATTTCCATCTCCACTCCAAATTGTTGCTGTTAATCTTTCTAAAAGGCGAGTATGATCATATTCCCACCTTACTTGCAGGTTAGGGTCTGTTAGCAGATTATAAAATCAATTTAATGAGTTTGAAAAAAAATATATATATATATATATATATATATTTTGGTTTTTAGGTTTTTTTTTTTTTTAAAGATTTATTTATTTATTTGAAACCAAGAGAGAGAAAAAGAGAGAGCAGGGGAAGAGAGAGAATCCTGAAGCAGACTCCCGACAGAGCACGAAACCCAACATGGGGCCTGATCCCAGGACCCTGAGATCATGACCTGAGCCAAATTCATGAGAGAGCTGCTTCATGAAGTGAGCCACCCAGGTGCCCCTGAACTAACAGTGTTTTCAATGAAATAGAAAACAAAATACACAACAGAAGAGAAAAGGAAATAAAGGCAAGAATACTTTTGTGAATGCACATATACACATTCATCTCTGCTATGTAAATATTAAAACATGTTTTTCAATGTGGTTTGCACTCAGAATTGTGAAATTCTGCACCACAGCATCAAAGTTTTTACCCCAACATAAGGACCCTTCATGATGAAGCCTGTGACCAAATACTCAACCTCATTTCTTATAAATCTGTCCCCTTGTACTGTCCTGAAACTTGAAATATTCATAATTGCTTAAACTCATTGTGGCTTGTAAAATGATTCCAGACTGTCTTAACATTTTAACACAGACATTATATCTATCAAGATAATATCACATACCAGTGGTTCTCAAACTTTAGCGCATTTCAGAATTACTGAAGGGTTTGTTCAAACACCGATTGCTGATTCCAAACTCCCAGAATGTTTAATGGACTGGGTCAATTGACAGTGTCTGGGGTAGGACCTGGGAATTTGCAGGTGATGTCACCACTATGGTTTCATGAACCACAGTTTAAGTACTGTTGCTTTATATCCAAGCTCTTGGTCACAAAGCAGGACAAGTGACCATTGTTTGGGTTCTGACTTTGAGCATGTTTTTAATTATAGATATATCATATTTCAGAGAACCATTTGTTATAATGCAATTGTCTTTATTTTCATGACTCTTAGTATTCTGTAGATAGCAGAAATAAGATAAAATCTATTTGGGAGGAAGAAATACAAATATTCGTCTTTTATCTGGATTACTTACTTACTGAGGAGAACCTAATAGGTGCTCAAAATTCATTAGTGAATGCCTGAGTGAAAAACTTAATTTTGGAGAATTCAACGTATTTATCTTTTCAATTTCTTACTTTGCATACATTTAAAATCTTCAGCAGTAAAAGGACATGCTGGTATCCTGAGTGCAGTTGTAGCTTTCAAACTTATCGTCTGTAGTAATGAAATGCCTCAGAGATAAAGGTGAGCCCAGAATTATTTCTTGGTCCCATTACTTATATATTTATAATAATGAGAGACATCACAAAGATAGTTCTAGAAGATATTTTGATAGCCAGTTTAAATGTCAGATTTTTTTTTTTAAAGATGTAGTGTTCAAGAGGTGAAGAAATGTTTAGAATGGAATTTAAGTTAATGTCACAGTGTTTCAACGTTGTTACAAAGTCCTGTCAAATGTCTGTACAAATAATAGTTTGAAATAAAGAACAGTATGAAATCAAGTTTGCTTTTAACTTAAGAATTTGAAAGAGCTGTGTGTGTACTTTATACACTATACTTCATTGATAGATTCTTTGCAACGTGTGTAAACTGTCTTTGCCATACTACTCCCTACTGTCATTGTCTTAACTTCAAATATGTAGGTACAAATCAGACAAAAGGTATAAAACTAATGTAAAATCCAGTTAGGTGCCATTTGAACATAGGTAGGAAATCATGGTCCTTAGATTAAGAAAATTATGAAAAATCCAAAAATCCAATTATGGAACTTAGTAGAAGAGAGATTCATAATACTTTCTGCCTAAACCAGGGAACAAAAACCATAAATTATCAAAGCATTTGTGTAAACTTATGTATCAGAAAAGGATTTTGTGGATGCCTGAGTGGCTCACTGAGTTAAGCATCCAACTCTTTGATTTTTAGCTTAGGTCATGATCTCAGGATTTTAAGATCCAGCCCTGCATTGGGTTCTATGCTAGGTACAGAGCCTGCTGAAGATTCTCTGAAGATTTCCTCTCCCCCTTCTGCTCTTTCCCTCACCCCCAGCTCATGCACTCACACTCTCTCTCTCTGAAAGAAAGAAAATAGGATTTTTAATTACAGTTATCAAGATCCACTCCAGTTATATTAAATATAAATTTTGTTACTAAGATGTGTGAAATCAATTGGAGGTTCAAGCAATACCAGGAAAAATTCCTATAAGCATGCAGCTGTGTTGCATACCTTGAGAACCAATGTGCCTGCCATAATAATGAAGTAGCAGAATATGACAGCTGCAACCTGTTATTGGACTCAGATCCATCCTACCTTTGCTGTAAAAATAGATTCTTTAATCTTAAGGGCTGCTGGTAAATGAGCAACATACCTGATCACAAGCAATCACCTGATTGGTAACAGAGGAGAGACCCTACTGCAATTCAGTAGGCAATGATTTACTTTCAATAAATAATACATAGCCAATTATATATCTACACTAAAATATACATAAATAAATCATAATCCTTACTTTACTCTATACTCAATGATTAATTTGAGATGGATCATAGACCTGAACATGAAAGAAGAAGAAGAAGGAGGAGGAAAGAAGTCAACCTGCTTGAACAACCCACAAGGTAATATCACCTTGACTGTTAATAGGATATTTTTTTAAAAAGATAAAATATCCTAGCACAAAAGTTAGATAAAATGGATATCATTAAAATTTAGAATGAACTTTTTATCAAAAGATTATATTAAAGGTGAAAAGACAACCCACAGAATTAGAGAAATATTCTCAATTGATATAACTAAAAAATGCTTGTATACAGAATATATAAAGTATGGTTATACATGAATAAGAAACGACTATAGCACTTGGGTGGCTCTGTCCATTGAGCGTCAACTTTTAGTTTTGGCTCAGGTCATGATCTCATGGGATTGAGTTCCATGTTGAGCTCTACTCTCAGCAGGGAGTGTGCTTAAAGATCCTCTCCATCTGCCCCCTCCCCCACTCACACACTCTCCCTTTCTGTAAAATAAATAGATACATCTCTTTTTTTGGGTGGGGGAAAGCTATAAACCCAATTTAGCACTGGGTAAAATTGTTGAATGGACACTTTAAGCAAGAAAATACTAAATGGCTTATAAATGTTTGTAAAAAGTGCTCAACATCACTTATAAAATAAATCTAACTAAACCCACAATAAGATACTAATCTACACCATACTAGTAAGAATTTTAAATAGATAGATAACATCAAGTGTTGTTGAAAACATGGGGCTATAGGATCTCTTTCACATCACTGGTGGGAGAACCAACTGGTATAATCCGCTAAAATAAAAATATGTAGATTCTTCGATTCTGCAATGTCATTTCAGTCTTTTAAGTTTCAAGGTGACCTGAAATTGTTGTTGGACCTGGACTAGGTGCCTGTTGTATCTGGAGGAAGGTATTATTGTCACACTCTGGATTTTAGACTCACAAATTCGTGCTCCTTTTTCACCTCTTTCTTGCTTTCAAACTTTTTTTTTTTTCTTATTTCTCCTAGTATGTATGGTTTTTCTCAGGAGGAGGTCTAGTACAAAATGACCTTAGTATACCATTGAGATAAGGCTCAAGTACTTTTTCATACTGAGATAGCTTAGAATTAAATTACAATTTCAAACTCATATTTTTACTCACTTCTGTAAATTACATGCTTAATATTTCATGTGCTTGTAACATGTAAGGGGATTTGTTGCAATAGAGAATATGACACAGAAGCCTATACTCGAGGAAAGGGGATTATCTGGAGATACCAAGAGGTATCACTGGGACCTTCTTAGAGGCTGCATACCACACCTGAGATACTTCTTTGGAAAACAAAAAACAAAAGACTTTTTTTCCTCACTCAAGCATGCATAATTTTTGTACATTGTTGCAAAAAAATAAACAAGCAAACAAAAAAGATGAAAATGACTGCAGGATATTTTCTCATAAACATTTAAAAAATATTTGGTCAATTGCTGGGGTGCCTGGGTGGCTCAGTGGGTTAAAGCCTCTGCCTTCGGCTCAGGTCATGATCCCAGGGTCCTGGGATAGAGTCCCGCATCGGGCTCTCTGCTCAGCAGGGAGCCTGCTTCCTCCTCTCTCTCTCTGCCTGCCTCTCTTCCTGCTTGTGATCTGTCAAATAAATAAATAAATCTTTAAAAAAATATATTTGGTCAATTGCATCATTACTGTCCTTTTAGGTTTGCTGTGATAAGCACCTGATAGTCATGATTTTCTTCTACCTGTCAAATAATGGGACAACCAAGCACATTGACTACCTGTCAAAATAATGGGACACTCAAACACATTGCCAGTTTGTTGCTCACACTCACTGTATTGAATAGGAAAATATATGTCTTCATAGACTGAATAAGAGAGGACAGGCCATGTCCAGATTGTATTTGTGCCTTTTCACTCTTCACTTCATTTATGATTCTTCCATATCATCATGTGTCACCATAAATTTTTTTTTTTTGCCCTTCTGCTTCACTCTGATTGATAGTTTCTAGCACTGACAGTGAACTCTGACAGATCTACCTTCCAAAGACAACATAAATGTAGGTGAATTCTTAATTGTGTCATGTGTGTCTTGAGGAATGTTCTGGCCCATCTTCTTTTCCCTCTCATATCCATGTTCCATCTCCACCTAAGCACTCATGTTTCCTTTTGCTAATTATCATCCAATTTGTGCCTCCATCTGTGTCTACAGTAATTTCCTCTTCATGAAACATATTTTCAGATTTTCCTGTCTCTTCCTTTGGATGAATAGAGACTGACTAATTTATTCACCAAAGTTTGACTCTAAGATCAGTAAGAACCAGGTTAAAATAAATAGTCCAGATGCCAGCTGTTTGTGAACCATAAGCTCTAGTGCTTCAACCCAAACACAGCAGCATATGTAGGGACCTTGAGTATTTTGAGAGTCCTACAAACAGCAAGACATTTGGCAAATATCCAAAGCTAGATCAGCTATGAATAAGCCTAATTGGACTGAAGAATATAAGAAGTGAGCAAAAGCCATAGGGTTTCCAGCTTTGTTTGATTACGTATTTCAGGGCATTTTACTTTATTGAGAGGAGAAATACATATTTTATTTTATTTTTTTAAGATTTTATTTATTTATTTGACAGAGATCACAAGTAGACAGAGAGGCAGGCAGAGAGAGATAGAAGAGGAAGCAGGCTCCCTGCTGAGCAGAGAGCCCGATGTGGGGCTCTCTGATCCCAGGACCCTGGGATCATGACCAGAGCTGAAGGCAGAGGCTTTAACCCACTGAGCCACCCAGGCTCCCCAGAAATACATATTTTAAATGAGGATATTTACTTAAATATCGTGTCAGTATATTCTACACATAAAGTTAAATTTTTAAACAGAAGATTGACACACATTTTTATTTTGTCACAAAGGAAAAATTTTCATTAGGATAATAAATGTTAACTAATCATTGATAGTGAATAAATATTTAGCACATGTCTACTATGTGATCTTGTATCAAGCATTGGCAAAGCAAAGATCTCGACTAAGAAATCTGTCCTCACCCAGCGTACATTTTAATGTGTTACAATTTAAATCTACTGCAATTTAAATAACTGTTGAGTGTGGTATTTAATTAAGTTTATGTTAAGCAGGAACCCATAGTTTGGAGAAAGAAAACCAGAAGTGCTAGACAGGAAAGATTTAAGGTATTTTGTCATCTTAAAAAGTACCAAGAACCTCAGAGAAGCCATAGCATCTTAAATGCAAAATAAATATATAATCACATTTAAACATATGTGTATTAAAACCACAGTAGGTATTCTGACACCTGAAAAGTAAATCAAGAGTTCTACATGCAAGGGGCTTGGAAGTTGTCTACCTTGCTAACAAGTAGGAAGGTGAAGAGACTGAAAAATTGCCATTTTCTTGTCTGTGAGAGAGGGGAAAACACATATCCCCACAGTAGGAGACACAGACAGGTGAACAAAGGCAATCATGTCTTACCAGAGAAAAGAAAGCCCTGGGAACCAGTGCCATGGTAGGAAAACCTGAAATGCAATTGATGAATTGCTAGAGGCTCACTGTAGACAACTCGAAGTTAAAAAGTCCAAGGAGACCCACTTATAGAATGGCCCCAACAATTTTGTAAGAAAATTTGTTGACCTGATATTTTAGTTAAATGATGTTATACAAGGAATATAATGGTAGGATTAAAACAACAACAACAACAACTTTAATCTTAGAAATCATGAGTACCATTGGGGCGCCTGGGTGGCTCAGTGGGTTAAGACTCTGCCTTCGGCTCAGGTCACGATCCCAGGGTCCTGGGATCGAGCCCTGCATCGGGCTCTCTGCTCAGCAGGGAGCCTGCTTCCTCCTCTCTCTCTGCCTGCCTCTTTGCCTACTTGTGATCTCTGTCAAATAAATAAATAAAATCTTAAAAAAAAAAAAGAAATTATGAGTACCATAAAGAATATGATAAAATAATCCCCCAAACCAAATAATGTAACATGACATTCAAAACTCATACATTAAGATTAAGAAAATCCAGTATTTAGGTAGCTTTTTTATATACAATGATATAAAGGTCATAGAGCAATTTATTTTAAAGTTTGGAAAAAATATTGTTTACTAATTACTTCTATTTTGATAATTCTCTATTGTTCTTTCTTCTTACCATGTAGTCACTTATTAATTCCCAAAATGTCACTCTGACTACAGTATCACTTCTCAAAGATAATCCACCACTTTCTATGTACTAAAATGGAACAGACTTTATCATGTTCCCATTATTTCAGTCCCTTTACAGTATTTGAGACGATTCACCATCATCATCCCATTGAAGTTGGCTTCTCCTTTGGCTTTTTGATAGAATCTCTTTGGCTACACTTTCATTTCTGATCAATTACTTCCACAATGATTTCCAAATTCATCTCCTGAATGCACTGTCCTTATTTTATGACCTTTTATGAATCTGTATCTTAGCTCCAATCAGATGTTCTTAATTTGCTTGAGATGTTTGCTGTTTGCTTTCTACCACTATATGTATCCCAATGATCTTGTTTGCCAGGACAGTTTTTACTTAGTCCTTAAGATTTAGATTACAAGATTTCTTCCTTTGAAGGTTTCTTTTACTTTTATTGGTATATTTAATACATGGGGCCTTTCACATTTCTGCATTTCCCAGGACACAGAAATGTCTTGGCACAAGTGATCATTTAAATCACACAATCGAACAATCAAAAGCTTTAAATTCAGAAAACCTAGATTTAAATTCCAGCTCTCTCACTCATAGATGTGGCTTAAATTTTAAATGATTTAATTAGATTCTGGCAGACTTAGTCTCCTCATATGAAAAAGAGTTAATAATAACTGTCCTGGGGGCACCTGGGTGGCTTAGTCGTTTAAAGCCTCTGCCTTAGGCTCAGGTCATGGTCTCAGGGTCCTGGGATTGAGCCCCACATGGGGCTCTCTGCTCCGCAGGGAGCCTGCTTCCTTCTCTGCCTGCTTCTCTGCCTACTTGTGATCTCTGTCTGTCAAATAAATAAATAAAATCTCAAAAAAAATAATAACTATCCTATAAGATATTTATGAGAATTAGAAGATATAAGAATGTGCAGAGAACAGTTTCTAGGACTTAGTAGAAGGGACTTAGTAGAAGTTCTCTAAATGGTCTGTTCCATCTGTGTATAGAAGTGGTTACCTATATAAACGGTTACAACTGCTGCTATTATTATTGGCATTCATTTCATTCTTTTCTTCTGTTTTTTGTTTGTGTTGTTTCATTTTTCCTTAGAGATTTTATTTATTTATTTGAGAGACAGAGAGAGAGAGAGCACAAGCGGTGGGGGTGGGGGTGGGCAGAGAAGCGCAGAGGGAGAAGCAAATTCCTCACTGAGCAGGGACCCCGATTCAGGACTGCATCCTGGGACCCTGAGATCATGACCAGAGCTGAACATAGACACTTCAGTGACTGAGCCATCCAGGTACCCCAATTCTTCTCTTTTCAATAGTTGTTTAACAAATGGATTTCTTATGCAGGAAATGTAGTTTTACAATTTAATGAGTTAAACTGTTTCTTGAGTGTAGAGTTAAACTTGAAAATATCAGTCTTTCTGAAAACATTCACATGCCAGTCAGAATTAATCACTCTATGGCTCTATTATATACCATTTAACCTTTCTCAGGTGTTGATTGTGTTCTATTTTTTGTGGTTTATATGATTACCCATATCTGAAATATGAAATCAAGACTCCATAATAAACTTTCCCCATCTTTCATACCAAACATTAATTCCATCTTGGCAAAGGCTTCTAAACTCTATCTTATCCTGGCAACTTAATTCATATTATAAGATACACAAAATCATTACTGGGGATTATGGAAAGAGAATTTGTTTCCATATTTTTTTGCCGTTTGGAGGTTTTAGCTATTTCCCAATTCACATGAAGCCCAAATAGACTGTTAAAAGTATACGTGCTTTGGGGCACCTGTGTGGCTCAGTAGGTTAAAGCCTCTGCCTTCAGCTCAGGTCATGATCTCAGGGTCCTGGGATCGAGCCCCACATCAGGCTCTCTGCTCATTGGGGAGCCTGCTTCCCCTTTCTCTCTGCCTGTCTCTCTGCCTACTTGTGATCTCTGTCTGTCAAATAAGTAAATAAAATCTTAAAAAAAAAAAAAAAAAGGTATAAGTGCTTCTACCATTCCTGGTTTCCAGATTATCTGACAATATTTGGCTGTTTTCCTTATACAGTGGCCACCAGCCATGTTAAGCTACATAAATATTTGTTTTGGAGATAAGGAAAAATCAATGCAGTTAACCCTTGAATAGTATGGTTAGGGGCACCGACTCCTTAGATGTGGGGCTCAATCCCAGGACCCTGGGATCATGACCTGAGCCAAAGGCAGAAGCTTTAACCTACTGAGCCACCCAGGTGCCCCGAGAAAGAGAATCTTGTTATTTACAAGTCACCTGACCTTCAACACAGCCACAACTAATTCTGTTGGAATTAATTGCTGTTGGCAGTAATCTTTGTCTTTTTGTAGATCATCCATCCACAGTCTGTCAGTGCTTATGCAGAGAAATCCAACATTCTTTCACATTATTTTATTGTATGTATACTTCCATCAGAAGTCAGCATATTAGATGTAAGATCTGTAGCTATGTCTTGAAGCTATCTGAGGGAAACAACAATCTGAATAATATTGTAGATGACTAACATGAAAAAAAAAAAATTCCACAGTCCTGTTTACCTGTCAACAACACTCCAAAATATTTTAAAACAACATTGGGTATACTAAGTTCAAAGACGTAGGCACTACAAACTTATTAAGAAATAGATCTTAGTCTCTTGATGAATCTTCTAAGGTCTTACTCTTAACCAGAATTCTTATCAGTTGACAATCACTGCCTTTGTAAGGTTAATTGATTTGAATTGGATGTCATTGTATCATCCTCTGTGCTTTTCCTCTGTAAGAAAACATCTACTCTTCTGTAACTCACTGTGGAGTAGAGACACTGTGATCTGCTGATAATTGCTGATGTCAATTTTGTATAGTTGAACCAGAATGAGATGGGTAGGGTGATTTGGGAGTCGTGCCCAGTAAAGGACCACAAATGGGTTGCAGAAGCTATACCAACTTTGGAATAAAATATTACCCCAGCAAAAGTCCCTATGATTATGTTAGACTCATGATATCAGCACAATTATAGAGCCACTCACAGCATTCTTTTCAGGTAAGCTTATTTCCTTAGAAAGTCTCAAAAAACAGACAACAAAGACTGAAAAGAAGTAATTTAAGTCAAAATAAAGAAGCCCATTCTGAACAGTTTGTTCAAATATTACAGCCAGTAGCATCCTCTAAATCCATCATTTATATGTATACACACAATCTAATATTCAATAAAACTTGTGGCTTATATATACAAATATAACATTAATTTCTTTTGGTAACTTTAAAAATTAAAAGACTAGTCTTTTGTAAAATTTCTTTTCTTTTCTTTTCTTTTTTTAGATTTTTAATTATTATTTGAGAGAGAGAGAGAGCATGAGGGAGAGGCAGAGGAAGAAGCAGACTCTTTGCAGAGCAGGGAGCCTGATGTGGGACTTGATTCCAGGACCCTGAGATCACAACCTGAGTTGAAGGCAGAAGCTTAACTGACTGAGCCAGTCAGGTGCCCCTTTTTCTACCATTTCTTGTGCATGGTCTCATTTTTGTAGGTGGATTGAAAATTTCTTAGTTATATTCCCCAATTCTTTTTTTTTCCCTTGTGTAATAGCAGGTGGAGTTTTATGGCAATATTATATGTAAATTATTAATCCAATTCTATATAAAATAAAGTCACACAAAAATAAGTGACTCAGGAATAGTTAAGGATGATAGATACATTATTTTCCATAATTAATAGTATTTGTTTCACAACCAAAATTTTTCTAAGAGTTGTGTTTTGAATAAAATAATTTAAGGAACTTTGAATTTCATATCTAAACTTTCAAACCTGAAAGAGTCATTTACTTGCTTAACTAAGTACAATACTTGCCCTTTCCATTAAGAAGCACTGTAGTAAAATGATATAATGGTATGATTCAGGAAATATGGTATCTTATATCTCAATGTACTCCAAAAAAAGGTATATTCGGTAGGTAGATAGATGATCGGTAGATAGATGATATATAGATAGATAGATAGATAGAATAAAGATGTGTTTTATATATGTTAATATTATATAAATCTGTATAATATAGAACAGACATCAATAAACTTTTCCTGTAAAGTTAAAGAAAGTAAATATTAGACTTTGCAGACCATATGGTCTGTCACCACTATTCAATTCAATCAGCCAATTTGGCACAAAAGCAGTCACAAACAATATGTAAATGAATGTGTATTGCCAACTCCTGATATAGAATATATGTATTATCTATAGTATACTGAAATGCATATTTAAATATGTAAATTGCATGTGCAAATACATATGTAGATATACAGAACCCAAATCATATATTTATAGATCAATATGCATGCATATGTTTATGTAATAGATTAAGTGAAGACATGCTAATAAAAAGATGAGTCAGTTAATGTCAGTTACACAAATTTAAATATTGTATCAATTTGACAGTGGATGATTCAAGATATTAAAATTCCACATAAGACAGGGATTTCAAATTTCTTTTAACATGGGAATAGAAAAAAAAATCTAAAAATATAGACCTTACCTGTAGGGTCTTATACAATAAAACCAAGTCTTCTTTCCTAACAGCATTATTTGGTCAACAACCTAAATCCTGCAACCTTTGCTTGCTGGTCTGAAATGGTTTTGTTTTGTTTTCCTTTTAAACACAAAAGAGCACTGCAATCATGCAAAGCTATAAAGATAGTACTGATAAAATTTCTGCCAACTTTGGTAGGTAAAGCTGTCAAGATATGAACATGGAAGGATTCATGGTCTCTATATTCAAAACAAGGATGACCATAAAGACAATACAGAAACAACCTTGAATCTGTTGGATTAAGACTTAATCAGGTTTAATGTTAAATAGTAATTTCTGTAATCAAAATATTTGTGTTTATCTACTTAATATTTTAAAATTGTTAGAACCTGATACATTAGATTTTTAGATTTATTTAAATAGTTTAATCTGAATAGGTGAATTTATAATGAATAAGATGTTTATACATATTAATTTGTCAACTAATACATTATTTGTAGTGATGTGAGTAGTAGATTAATGAGACCATTGGTTTCTTGATGTTTAAAGAATGTTGATTTTAATAGTCACAAAGTATGCAGATTGAAAACATTCCAAATTTGTTTAATTCTTATAAACTAGATGGAGTCCATCAACATTCTAAAAGTTAAATGTAACAGAGTTGCAATACTGTGGAGGAACTTGGAACTTAAATCTATTGTCAACAAAATATAAAGAAGAAAAAAAATTCTCATGAAAAAAGGAAAAATCATTTCTAACCATTAATAATATGCATAATATAGCTGATATAAGAATTGTATTTCCTGCTTTCTATTTAGCTTACTCTTTCAACATTTAGAAATGACTGATAATTCATATAAATATAATTATTTTACCAAAAAAACTAATAAGATAATATAGCAAAAATAAAAAATAAGTACTTGTCCATTATAGCCCTAATTGCAGCTGAATGCTCTTTACTTTGTAGGTAATGATGGGTTGCCTTGCTCAATTAACTGATAGAAAACACATATTTTTTCTTGGAATTTTTTCAATATTCTGTTCTTGACCATTAATCTTCATTTTATTTTATTTTCTTTATGTTTTTTAATTTTTAATTTTATTTTCCTATTTGACAGAAAGGGAAAGAGGGAGAGAGAGAGAGAGAAAGTACAAGTAGGCAGAATGGCAGGCAGAGGGAGGAATAAAACCAGGCACCCCACTGAGCAGGGTGCCCAATGTGGGGCTCTATCCCATGGTTCTGGGATCCTGACCTGGGCAGAAGGCAGGTGCTTTAGCCAACTGAGCCACCCAGGTGCCCCTAATTTTCATTTTTTATGTGCCCCTAATAGTTAGCTTCTTTTAAAAGGAGGCAACTAAATCTTCTGTTAAATTATTAAGTGTAAGGGAAGATACTAATCTCACAAATATGGTGTGTGATTAGGGGACAGGTTTTTTCATTTGTTTTTTGTTTGTTTGTTTTTTTCCGTAACTCATTGTTAGGTCTAATTTTTTTCCATCAGTAGAGAAAATGATAACATTTGCCATATAAACTCTCAAGGGTGTTATGAAATTCAAATGAGATTTAAATATTTTGAAAGATTTTATAATTGTAAAATGTTACACATGTGTAATATTGTGCACTGTATGTCCTCACCAAAAGATAAACACTTAAATATCAAAACAACTGAAAATATCACTCAGGCAGGTTTTTACTAAATCAAGTTCCATTTTCCACTTAATTCTACAAAAATCTTTCTTTAAAGGCACTTTCTGCAGAACGTGTTGCTATCTGTAAAATATCGCTGATTTAATTATTGGACTTTTTGACTTATGGTTTTAAAATGTCTGTAATATTTCTCAAAGAGTAATATTAGTAATAACAGCCTTAGTTATGACTATGAATATACAGAGTTCATTTTTTAATTAATCTATATTTATCAAATGTTCATTGTATTTTAGAAAAATAGATGATTCCTTATTACAACTTCTGTTTCAAATAATGTTCTTTATTTAATTACATTGAAAGAATATTAACTAACCAGTGAAACAGGTAGAGGTGAACCTTAGAATAGTGAATAAGAGTGATGTGTATATTCTCTTTCTTTTGATATGCCTATAAGACTCAATAAATAAAATGAATAATTAATATTCATTGGATAGATGATCCCAAAATAATGACTTTTGATGAGGGATAAAGCAGCTTTTAAGATATTTTTATATTTAAAAAAACAGCCGTGGTTCATATCTTTGTCTCATATACATTGCAGGCAGTTAATATGTGACACTGACTATGCTCACTTTATTTTTCTAGTCTCACTACCAATCTACTAGAGAAAATGTAGACTGGCATCTTTGAGGTATGTGATCTTTAGGAGTAATCTAGGAACAACACTAACATCTGTCAACTTTTCTGCTGTTTGCAGCCTAGAAATAGCTTCACATGCCCTCGTGTCCCAGAGGGTATCCAAAACAGGTCTGAGTGTCTTGTGAACAGTTGGTGCTTTATTTTGAGATTGTTTTCCAAGTCAGAATCCTTATTAGAGAAAAAAGAGGCTTAGGAAAACAGATGTTCAGTTGAGTGGAAAGAACAGATAACAGACATATCCATGACTCAAAATGGATATTTACAAGAAAACAAAGTAAACATTTTTTTCTCTATATTGTTCCATTTTAACACAATGTTCTAGTCAAACGTTAACAGTTTAGTCAAAATTACAAAGAACACTCCCTTTTTAACCATGGTATGAAATAACAGCTGATAAGATGTTTAAAAAATTAAGCATTTAAGAAATGTATAATTACAAGAAGTCACAAATTGTCAATTTATTATAGGACAGCTGATGGAAATATTAAATAAACTGATAATTTTTATTGCTCTGTCATTTATGCAAAGGTTTGTTAATTAGTCTATCAATAACCCAGTAATGGTCACAAAAAAATCATTATGTTCAGCTTCCCTTCTCGACTTTCTCACAAAAAATATAATGTTTTCATGAAGCCTCCCAAAAACTATTTTCTCTTCAGTACTCCAATAACATTCCTTATCCAAGAATGTGTTCCCTTTCCTTCAAATATTCTATATTGAGGTAAATTTGGGAAGTAGCATGATTTTATCTCTCTTTGGAGAACAGCAATGAAGTGGGTCTATTAAGACTTGAAATTCCCTGAAGTATAAATCATTTTATCTTTGAAATAAACATTTAAATTTTACTTTTACAACAATTTAGAAAAATCTATTGCTATTAATGTTCTATTTTAGAATTGTTTTTAAAATATTACTGCTTTTAATCCAGTGAATATTTTTGTTGAACTTTAAAATATTTCACGTTTTCTGTCATATCATACTATGAATTTTTTATTATTATGTTCATTCTATTCCTCTCAAAATACATAGCAAAGAACCATGGTAAGCATTCTGATCTGGTCTGATTTAGTCAAATTACTTTTATCAAAATATGAAGTGGAAAATATGTAAATAATTTTAAATATAAAAATTAAAGAGGCTGCAGACAAGAATAGAAGCCAATTATCATCAACCTAAAAATTTGTTGAATAATTTCTACTATAATAAAGTTACAATGAGGAATATATCAAACAACAGCAAGCTTAAAAAATAAAATATTAAAAAATATACTTCCTTTCCTGATGGAATTCCTTCTAGAGGAAATCACTATCTTAGATTTGTTATTCATTTTCATGAATTAATTCAAACTCTCTCTCTCTCTCTCTCTCTAACTATATACACACAGAAAGTATATATGGTGTCACATTTAATGTTTTAACATCTTATAAAATTCTATTATCCTACTTTCAAAATGCCCCTATGTATAATGGACCTTTTGCTTTCAAATGTACACATTCCATTTCTTGCTCTTGGACATTGAAGTTGCTTCGAAGTCATGACTATTGTAAGCATCACTTCTATTAATATTCCTGGTCAGGTCTTCATAGGCATGGATGAAAAAGTCCTACGAGGGTGTATACTTGGTAGTAAATTTGCTGCATCATGCTCAGGCATTTCAAAGGCACTTTAGGTCCCAGTGCATATAAATACCAGGATTTAATAAGATATTCTATATTATTCTCTAACTTTATACTATTTTTAAAAAGATTTTATTTATTTATTTGAGAGAGAGAGTGAGTGGGGTGAGGGGCAGAAGGATAAGCAGACTCCCCACTAAGCAGGGAGCCAGAACCCACGCTCAGTCCTCAGATTCTGGGATCATGGCCTGAGCCCAAGGCAAACACTTAACCCACTGAGCCACCAAGGCATGTCTTAACTTTAGACTGTTTTGATATTGTTGGATTTTAAATGTTTAAAACTATACCTAAATATATTTTTATTTTGCATTTTCCTGAAAATTTGTGGGGTTTTTTTTGCATCATTTCATATGTTTACTTATAGCTGCATTTCCTATTTTGTTAACTGTCTCTTCATTTCTTCTGGTGAGAGCTTTTGAAATTGTTATCTAAATGAACAATAGGAGTGTGTGGTGTGTGTGTGTGTGAGAGAGAGAGAGGGAGAGATGAGTATTCCATTACTTTAAATACAAGGGGATTAATTTTTCTTTAGTACCTAGATATAATATCACTTTCTATTAAACTTATGGGATAGGTTCCATTTTTTTTCAAATAGAGAATTGTTTAAGCAATATAAATGGATAGGTGTTTCTCTCAGTTTTGTCATAAGTCATTCTTATTAAACAATGTTTGTGACTTTGTTTCTCAGCTCTCAGAGAGCTGACCTGACCTCTAGTTATTATTCTTTCTCCTCTCTCCCTACTCCTATTTTGCTTTCAGTGATGCTCCTGTGTACCCTGTGTACCCTGCACCCTTTCCCATTTACATGCCTCAGGCTCTTGCTGATGGACATTCAAGTTGCTTCTGTTTTTTAGCTATTACAGTTAATCTATTAATATTTTCGAACATGTTTCCAGCATATATTGCTGTTGTCCTCTCCTCTTTCTTTTCCTCTTTGTCCTCCTTCTTCTTCTGCCCCTCCTTTATTTTTCCTCTTTCCTTCCCTTCTCCTTTTCCTTCTTCTTTCGGCTGTTCCACCTCTTCCTCCTCTTCCATACCCTTTCCCTTTTTCTCTTCCTCTCTTATTCTTTAATTTCAAAATTGACTATTTTTGGCAGTTGGCTTTTCAGAATAAAAGAAAAAGATAATATACTTTGTGAGATTCAATGAAAAATCCTATTATAATTTTGGTTGATATAGCATGAATTTGTGGTTTCTTTTGGGAGAAATATTATATTCAGTTTTTCTATGCATGAATATGGTATATATTTTTGGTATCTATTTAATTTAAAAAGTATCATGTTTTAATTTTAAAATTTCTCCATATAAGTCTTATATCTATTCTTTTCTGTCCTAAAATTTGGTATTTGTTAGTAAAGGGTCTATATTCATTTTAGGACACTGGGAATTGATAGTATCAGAATCATATTTGTATTTATTTATTTATTTATTTATTTTAGATAGAAAATTTTTAATTTTTCTATTCAAATTATCACTAAACATCTTCATAATTTTTGAATTTTATCCAGAAACTATTGAAAGAGATTCCTTAAAACTGCTATAGTGGTTTAGGAAATGTCAACTTCTACATCACTTCTTTCAGTTATTTGCTTTGTGAAACTTGGAGCTATATTTTTAATTCAGATATGTTTGGCACTGTTATATTTTTGGTTGGTGAATTAAATTGTTTTTCAGAGTATGTATAGCCTCTGTATATCTAATGATATATTTTGCTTTCCTGTCTGTTTTGTTTTGTATTGCTTTGAGCCAGCTTACCTAGGTGTAAATGTTTGCCAGGTATAAATTTAATTTTAAGAAACAAAGCAAATGATCACGGGGGAAAAAGAGAGAGGAAAACAAAACAAACAAAAATACCCACAAAAAAAAAAAACAAAACAAACAAACAAAAAAAACAGATTCTTAACTCTAGAGGACAAACTGAAGGTGACCAGAGAGAAGAGGGGTAGAGGAATTGGTGAAATAGGTGATGGGGCTTAAGGAACATGCTTGTAATGAGCCCTGTTGAATGTAAGTATTGAATCACTAAGTTATACACCTGAAACTAATATTATGTTGATATTAACTAACTGAAATTAAAATAAAAACTAAAAAAAAAAGAGCCTTAAAAAATGAACTATTTTAGACAAGTCTTTTGTAAACTGCAGAAAATTGACCATTTACAAAGTAATCCCACAATACATTTACCTGACAAGTTTAATTCTTCCAAAAAAATTTTTTACGGTTTATTGTATTTATCTGAGAGAGATAAAGAGAATGAGAGAGGGGCAGAAGAAGAGAGAGAGAGAATCTCAAGCAGTCTTCCCCACTGACTGAGAAACCCAATGCAGGGCTCAATCCCATGACGCTGAGATTGTGAGCTGAGCCAAAATCAAAAGTCAGACACTTAACCAACTGAGTGACCCAGGTGCTCCTCTTCCAAAATTTTTATGATGACTAACAGGTTTAAATTCTATTCTTCGGGGCACCTGGGTGGCTCAGTGGGTTAAAGCCTCTGCCTTAGGCTCAGGTCATGATCCCAGGGTCCTAGGATCGAGCCCCGCATCAGGCTCCCTGCTCAGTAGGGAACCTGCTTCCCTTCCTCTCTCTCTGCCTGCCTTTCTGCCTACTTGTGATCTCTGTCAAATAAATAAATAAAATAAAATGATCTAAACTTGGTATGTCATTTGTTCAATTCCAGAATATAAATTAAATATTAAAACTTTTCTCTGTAAATTTTCCTGGAAAAAACATCTGTTCATATTTGCTGACATTACTCTTCAGCACCTCGTTTCTCCAGTTGTTTCTTTAGCAATGTTTCTCTGTGTCTTGCTGGAAGCATATGTTCTTTCATCATCTAGTCTTTATTTCACCTGGGAGGGGAAAATATCGCATATCCTCCTCTCCTGTAACCACTGCCATGATGTTTCGCAAATGGTGATACTGTTGGTTTCTTCAGGGTTATTTTCTTTATGATCCCACTGTTCTCCCCTGAGGATGAAGAAGGAAGGGAGGAGGAAAAAGCATGGTCGTAAATGGCAATTTATGATTCCACTCTTTTCCCCCGAGGATGAAGAAAGAAGCTGGTGATTACACTTTCAAAATCTAACATGACATTTCTGTTTGTTTTTATTTTTCCTCCCCTTTGATTTCTTCTGTCAGATAGGTCAACTCTGTTATTCCACTGTTTTATCTTTCTACCAGCTAGAAAGTTTCATGATTTATTTTAACTTTTCATAGTTACCATAAAATATGAATAATACTAGACTATAAAATATTCTCGTTCTTAATTGAATAAAATCAGAACTAAATTAATATACCAAGACTCTTCCCAAATAGCACTTGGAATTCAGAATACTTTAAAAAATTCATTCTCTTCCTAAAGATTTTTTTTTTCAAATTACCATTTAACTTATCCATTAAGTACTTAATTCCAATTATAATAATTGTTATAAAGAGAGTTTCCATTCAGTTTATTGTGAAATCTGCCAGGCCTTTTTGATGCCATTGTATTTAATTCTCAGATTAAAAAAAAAAAAAGTTTGCTTCATTTTTTCATTATTTTTATTTTAATTAAAATGCAAATGTCTGGATTTCCTAGAATTTATATCTGCTTTTTTTTTCACCTTTTGCTAACTGTTCTTTTTATTCCTCCTCACCAATCTTCCTATGTGTTTGAAATACATTTTTGTATATTATGTTGGCTAGCTTCAGTTCTAATATTCCTAAACTTAAACTTTGTTATCTTATTTTTTTTTTTAAGTTTTGTTATCTTAAAACACAAGGCTTTTTTTTTTTTTAAAGATTTTATTTATTTATTTGACAGAAGAAGAGAGAGAGCTCACAAGCAGGCAGAGAGAGAGGGGGAAGCAGGCTCCCGGCTGAGCAGAGAGCCCAATGTGGGACTCGATCCCAGGACCATGAGATCATGACCTGAGCCAAAGGCAGAGGCTTAACCTTCTGAGCCACCCAGGTGCCCCAACACAAGGCTTTTTTATTACTAAGGTTTGGAAAGACTTGTAAAGCACACTTTAGGTTACATTCGTTTTACTTTTTTGTATTATACCCAATTCTTAAAATGAGATTTTTTTCCACAATAGCAAATGCCTTATATTGCTGAAAACAGCAATGTCATGCAATTTTCTAAAGGATTTTGATAAATTCCATATACTACCTTGGCATGGTAGAATTTTCTATTATAAGACTAGTAATTTAGATTCTATTATTCACACTAATATGAATGGGCAAAATGATGCGACTGAACATGTTTTATCATTTAGTAAATAGATAATTTTAATTTGTGTATATGTGATTTAGAACTAAGATAAAAAGTGCATGCAGTATTTAATTAAATATATTATGGGAAAAATTAACTCAGGTTAAACTAAACACAATTGCAATGTAGACGTTAATTTTATATATATTCTAACATTCTAGGAAGTAATGCATTCAGTTTTTTTCTTAATTAAAAAGATTACCATGAGTTGAAATTGTTCATAAAATTCCTTAAAGAATAAACAACAAGAAAGAACTCTCATTAGAAAACTGTATTTACATAATTACTGTAAAATGCCAATTTTATATGAAAAACAAGAGCCAGAAATGTTTCAAAATCTCATTTGAATAATACATGCAAATGTACTGGTTCTGCATGGCTAAGCCAACAGTCTCATCAGTGAAAATATTTACCTTAGAATGTCAGCAATTAAAAACAATTTCCAATATGTAAACAGAAACACCAGGATAAAAAACACATTCTTTGAAGATAGATCTAGCCTCCTACTATCTTTGTTAACTAAAATAATACATTTGTGATGTATTTACAAAGCAATAATAATTTTATAAGATCAGAGGCCCATGAATTTTTATTTAGACTTTTTTTTTTTTTTTTTTTTTTTTTTTTTTTAGAGTGGGAGAAGGGACAGAGGGAGAAGGAGAGAGAATCTTAAAGCAGGCACCATGTTCAGCACATAGCTTGATGCAGGGCTCGATCTCAAGACCCTGAGATCCTGAGCTGAGCTGAAATTAAAGAGTCGGACAATTAACCAACTGAGCTACTCAGGAGCCATTACTTAGACTTTAGGAATTATATTAAAATTACATACCTAAATCATAAAATTAATTATTTTGATTGAGGTACAGTTTTCATGGAACTAAATACATAGACCTTAAATAGTTTGATGAGTTCTGGCAATTTTAGGAACCTATGTAATCTCCACCCCAAACAAGATTTAGAATCATTATTTTACCCCCAAAAGTTACATCATGACCCATTCAGTCAGTTCTTCAGCTAGAAACAAGCTGTCACCATGAACTCATTTTGACAATCTTTAGTATTCATATAAATGAGATCTAGGTATTTTTTCTGTGTTTGACATTTTTTACTCATGATGCAATTGAGATTTTTCTATCATGTTGCATATAATAGTAATGGTTTTTTTTGTTTTGTTTTGCTTTGTTTTGTTGTTGTTGTTTTGAGGGAGATAAGTTGGGGAATCCCAAGGATACTCCATACCCAGCGTGGAACCCAACACTGGGCTGGATCCTGCACTCTAAGATCGTAACCTGAGTGCAAACTAAGAATTGGATCCCAACTGACTGAGCCATGCAGGTGCCCCACATCTTAGCAAAATCTAATCCACTTTTTACTGATAAACAAATTCACTGCATCAATAAGCTAATATTTGTTTATTGTTTCATTTAGGGATATTTGGGTTGTTTGCAGCTCTGGGCTTAAATCATCTCTTGCTTCTTTTGATCTCTTGTAAGTTTCTATACATAAGTATATGTAAAAGCTTGCATTATGTGAATCAATTTTTAATTTTTTAATTTTTTTTATATACATATAATGTGTTATTAGCCCCAGGGGTACAGGTCTGTGAATCTCCAGGCTTATACACTTCACAACACTCACCATAGCATGTACCCTCCTCAATGTCCATAACCCCACCACCCACTCCCTACCCCCCTCCCCCCAGCCACCCTCAGTTTGTTTTGTGACATTAAGAGTCTCTTATGGTTTGTCGCCCTCCCATTATGTGAATCACTTTTTAAGCACTAAAATCTATAGCACTACTTCAGGACACCTAGGTGGCTCAGTCAGTTAAGTGTCTGACCCTTGATTTTGGCTCAAGTCATGATCTCAGGGTTGTGAGATTGAGTCCTGCTGCCAGCTCACACTCAACAAGCTGTCTGCTCCAGATTCTCTCTAACTCTCCCTCTGCCCCTTCCCCCCCTTGTGCTCTTTCTTTCTCTCTCTCAATGAAATAAATAGATCTTTTTAAAAAATGTATAGTATTGGGGCCCCTGGGTGGCTCAGTGGGTTTAAGCCTCTGCCTTCGGCTCAGGTAATGATCTCAGGGTCCTGGGATTGAGCCCTGCATGGGCTCTCTGCTCAGCAGGGAGCCTGCTTCCTCCTGTCTCTCTGCCTGCCTCTCTGCCTGCTTGTGATCTCTGTCTGTCAAATACATTAAAAAAAAAAGTATAGTATTATTTTAATATACTCTGAGCTAAACCATGCTCCTGGTCTTTTTCCATCACCTAAATAAACGTTTAAATATCTTATTCTCATCATTTATTTGCTTGCTCAGTCAATAAGTTTGTGGTTTACCATGTTGACTTCCATGCACTTGCTTGGGGATCAGTTCACAAAAAGTCCATCCAATCATCCTGTAAGTTTCAAAATTCTGCTGGCTTCATTAATTCCTCAAGCCCAGGTTACTACACTACTGGCATATTGATATGGGTAAAGGCAAGTTTATGATGGTCTAGTAACATGGAGAAGTAAGGCAATTGCTCACTTAGTTGTCATATTGATTGAATTCACAGAAAAGTTGTTCTCTTCAAATAATCTGCATTTTTAGGTAAGTAAGGGCAATGGTTAAAACTATGAGCATCCGAGGAGAAGTCATCTAAAAGGAAATGAATGGCAATGAGTACACTTGTCATTTGCCTGAGCTCCTACTACAGCACTGCTCATGTTGCACCATTCACAGCATATTAGGAATGTTCTACTTCTCATCTTCAGAACATAAGCACATTCATATATAAACTGTGCTTTCTCACTGCTGCCGGCTTCTGGCTGTGCAGCTCTGCTTGCTATTAGTGAAGTGTCTGAGTTTACTTTCTTTGTAATTTTCCCAATTTTCTTTGGGAAAATAAGTTATTGATGGAGTTAAATAATTGCTTGCCAAAGACAATTCTTAAGAATGTTGGATCAGTCATATTAAATGTTTCTTCTTCAAAGAAGGTTAATGTAAACCAAAGAGATTTTTGAAACAGCAAGACAGCTTTTGTGAATCATTTAGGTGGACTGATCATCCATAAGTCTAAATACCAGATCACCACGTGTAATTGTCTTCTTGATAGAAACAACTGAGAGACACAGTCTGTGTTCACTTGAGTGGAAGGAAGTCTACACATATAAATAGATGGTGTCATGTGTATGTGTGTGGAAGGAGGCTGAGAGAGAGGAGTTTGGGGGGAAGGATTCTCTCCCTCCTGCCTTCAAAGGAGGTATACCATGAGTCACAAAGGACAGCTTAGTTGGAAAGAAGGAGAGAGTGGATTTTAATTATTATGGGATTCTGCAGATTTCTTACACCCATACTTATTTGTACAAATGCCCTATGTACAAAGGCATCCTTTCTCTTCACTGTCCAAGTGTGTATACACTGTTGTTATTTAAAATATGTTACTGATAAACAATGTTTTATTTTTTCCTGATAAGCAGTGTTATTCCATTGGCATGTATCATTAATGACTTCAAAACAGAGAAGTGAATAAGTGTGTAACTTAATATTAATATTAATATTCAATTAATAATATTAATATTCACTTAATATTTTTTTCTTACACAGTACTGGTATAAACTTATTCTGTTCATAAATGATGGGTTTTTATAATAGAATGCAATATAGTAATAATAAGTTAGTACTGGTTATTTGGAAGATGAGGGCTTTCACCTGAATTTATCCAGTGTTTTTGTATATTTTCACCTCTTCTTTTCTTTCATTCTTCCTTTTTTTCATGTTTCCATAATTCTTTCCTTCTTTCCTTGTCTTCATCCCTCCCTTTCTCTATTCCTTCTTTCCTTCCTTTCTTTTCCTTTCGCTGTTTTTATTTGATTTAATTCACCAGTGTCATGCCCTTTTCCCTTAGTAGATAAAAAATCTAATGTATTTGATATAACTTCTTTACTCATATATTTATTTTCATTTAAATATTCATATAATTTTAATTTTCATGAATGGCATTATGCTATAGTTTTAATTTTCCACCTTACTACTTTTACTCAGTACTCCATTAAAAATGTATGTTTTTGTGTGTGCATGGCTACTAAGTTCTATGATTATGCCATAATGTGCATCTACCACATTTTACCTATTCAATGCACAATAATGGAAGCAAAAATTCCATCTGATACTTTGCTATCACAATTTATGATTAATAATTTCACACTTTCACTTTATGAATATGCATGAAGATTTTTCTGAACACATGAAAAGATACTCAACCTCAGTTATCATTTAGGACATGTAAATCAAAGCCACAAGAAATTACTACCTCATATCCATTTGGATGGCTCTGGCTACAATGATAAGAAAGACAGAAAGGGAAGGAAGGAAGGAAGGAGGAAGGAAGGTAGGAAGGAAGGAAGGAAGGGAAGAGAGAAAAGAAAGGGAGAAAGGAAAAAGAGAAAGAACGAAAGAAAGAAAGAAGAGAGAAAAAATAATCAAAATATTTTATAAATCTCATATTTGTGTCTTTTTAAACTAATCAATTATTTAATACAATATTGTATTTCTACTATTATTTCAAATATTTTCTCTCTTTTTTTCTCGTATCAGCCTATTTCTCCATACGATTTCTTTTTTTTTTTTTTTAAGATTTTATTTATTTATTTAACAGAGAGAGACCACAAGTAGACAGAGAGGCAGGCAGAGAGAGAGAGAGGGAAGCAGGCTCCCTGCTGAGCAGAGAGCCCAATGCAGTACTCGATCCCAGGACCATGAGACCATGACCTGAGCCGAAGGCAGTGGCTTAACCCACTGAGCCACCCAGGCGCCCTCTCCCTACTATTTTTTTTAACCAAAAGCTTGACCCATCTCTTTAGGAATATTCTATGTTAATATTTAAAACCTTGTGTTACACACCAAAATCCATTCACATCTCTTTAATGATATTTTTATCTGAATTTAAATAAAATAGCCTATCTGTTCCAGTTATTCTGCTTCACACAACATATGATTTGGAGTTTTCTTCTTCATCTCCACCTATTATGCTCCTAAGATATCTAGTTGTTTTGCATTGCCCTGGAGATGTTCATTCTAATGGTGAAATGTGGCATTGGACGGCCTAAAGCCTAGACCATTATTTTTATTCCTTTTCATGGGTTAAGTGGACAGGAGGGAAAAAAAGTTAGGAGAGAGTGCCTCAATTGACCACCCTCCAACATAGAAGTTGAATCAGGTCATAAGCAGCGTTGTGTTAAGATGTTGTCTTGGGACCCCTGGATAGAGAGGCTAGAAAAGGATGCTTCTGTGTCCAAGTTAGTTTTCATTACCTCCTCTGTTTCCCCCCACTGAGCCGGATGCCATACGTGCAAACTTTTGCATTCTGTCTATAACTGAAACAGATTTTAGTCAGCTCACAGTTTCTTGAAACATTTTTTTCAAATGTTAGTTTGCTACCTGTCCCTTTCTCTGTTTTTATAAAGCTGATTTAAGAAGCAAGACAAATTCTTACTTTTTCATCTTGTTAGATTCTGGAACTCTTAAAACGGTTTTCAAAGGGTTTTTCTTATTATTATTAATTCCTTATTTTGAATTAACATCAATTAAAAGTTCCTAAATTTATCATATATATTGTTTTCAGACTCATTTTCTAATAAATAAAATATAAATGAAGCTAAATAAAGAAACATAAATAAGAGTGGAGTTTGTACTTCTCAATAACTTTTTTGGGTAATATCACTTGCTAATATTGGATGGTGCCTTTTTTTGGATTTACCTCTTGTGGCTGCTGCTGTTACTTCAGATATAAAAAATTTAATCTCAGGGTAGACAATAAGCAATTTTAACAATTAATATGTTGCTTTATTCAAACATGATTGTAAAATAAAAAAATGCATTTAATCCATTCAACATAGCATAAAAGATTATTAGAATTAAATTCTGTTTATGGAATAGTTAGGGAACTATGTTTATGGAATAGTGAGGGAAATAAAAAAGTTGGTAAATAAATGTCTTTGCAATCTGACACTATCTTCAAAAATATGTGTATTTTTTTTCCCCAAGAAGTAATATATTTTGTGAGAAAATTGTATCTTAACAAAAAAAGATGTAAGTTGAAGAAAATAAAAGAGTAAAATACAATAATTCATCTCTATAATTGTATTTCTTGCCCATTGCATAAGTATTAAATTCTCTTTGCCAATTTTAAACTTCATCAAACCTATGCGACACACATCAGCCCACTATTTGGGATGTGAGTTTTCATTTTACCCATGTAAAGTTTAAATTTTGGAGAAATATAATGAATTTATATTTCTTGTGTGATATGTTAATTTGTCTATTATAACTCACTTAAACATGCATTTTATGATTTTTGATCTTTGAATTTTCCTAACTCAAAATCATCACACTTGTGGTGTCCTACTGTAGTTGAAGATTTGAAGCAAGGTATTTGATTGATGGGGCGCCTGGGTGGCTCAGTGGATTAAGCTGCTGCCTTCGGCTTGGGTCATGATCTTGGAGTCCTGGAATCGAGCCCTGTGTCAGGCTCTCTGCTCAGCAGGGAGCCTGCTTCCCTCTCTCTCTTTGCCTACTTGTGATCTCTCTCTCTGTCAAATAAATAAATAAAATCTTTAAAAAAAAGGTATTTGATTGATTTGGGAGGTGAAAATACACTCCCTTAGAATTTAGAAATTCAAAACTGGCATATGCATTAAACCAAACACTAAAACATCCTTATGACAGGTTATATAGTATATAAAAAATATGCTATGACAACATTTTCTGTTAAAAATTTGGCAAATCCAGAAATTACTACTGTTTTCTTATAATTAAGACATATTTGAATTTTGATGAATAAAAATAAATAGGTATGGGTTATAATATTTGTTGATGATAATTATTAAAACCTGAAAAAATAGAGTTTTGTAGCTTAAATTTACATAAAACATGAAAACATTAGCATCAGAGTCCATCCTGGAATGGACTAAAATTTCTATTGACAGGAAAAAAATGATATAAACCTTCAAATGAGATTTATCAGAAAATTGGCAACAATATATAGAAAATAAAAGATTTTCTGAAAAATTCATGTGATTTTATAAATTTTATTATGACTTTGTACTTTGCTTTTAATATGTATGTTCTCCAACTTAGAAATAAGTATTAGAACATTTGTGCAAAATGATGTAATAGCCACAAGTAAAAAAGAAAATGCCATTTGATTAATGTTTTCATGTTTCAATAAAGCAGTGAATAATTTAAACATACACAGTAACCCAGATTACACATAGAAAGCAAAACTATGAATAATCACTAATAAACTTTATACAAAAACATCTTTTGTAGCTATCACTTTTCTTATTAAAAAATTAAAATTTAAATTCTAATTGTTTTTGGAAGCAATTCTAATTGATTTTGGAAACATCACCTTGCATTAAATATGTATTTTACACATTTTCTTCTGAGAAAGGATAATAATTGCATGGTAACTAGTAAGTACCAGCAAACGAAAAGATAAAATTACCATTGCTTCACTTTTTAAAAAGAACCGCGTACATCATAGATATATTGAACATGAAGCTCTGTTGCACCTCTTTAGAGCAAATTAATTCAGGTAATTTGTAAGAACACCTGCTGGTCTTGAACAATGAAATTATCAGCTATCTGCTTTAAAAAGCTTTCAAGTATTAGCTCTGAAATGTTGGTTGTTCATTTACCAATTATACAGTATTCACAGTTGCATGTATTCAATGACACTTTATCCCTTCATTATAGAATTACCTCAATTAGAAGCTCTGAGCTCCACTGAAGTATCTTAACCATTTAGCATCAAATTGGCTACATTTGAAAGCTTATTTTCACTAGTCTCCTTTAAAATGTAAAGTAACCAATTTGAAAATAAAATCAAATAGCACAAATTATTTTTGGCATTAATCTTTTTTTGAAATATTTTAAATCTTTGTGACACAGATTATTATGTGTGCATATATATATATATATACACACACAAATACACATAAATTAGATGATGTATAACTATATTTCTATATATTAAATCCTATTCCTATAATATAAAAATTATTTTAGGTATGGTTTTAATATTAAGTGATTTTATTTTATTAAAATTGAATTGAAAACAAGTCTACCATGAGTTTAAAGTAACCAAAAGCAATTATTTTATGCTTCATACTATCAGTGCCAATTTACAATAAGTAGAATACAACATTTTTTCAAAATATCATAATAATTTATGTTCGATAGGCAAATTAACATTTGGGGAGGACATAGAATTAAGCAAAACATGTGGACACAGGCCTAATTTATAAAAGCATAGAAATCACTTAAGTATTATAAGAAACATACATTTTTATCACTATATTTAGTATTTTACTAGCACTTCCTAGAGTGAGTTTTAATGAATTATATGAATCCTCTAAAAATGATTGAAATTTGACAATTTATAATAAAATACGTTTAAAATGATTAACATCAAATGTAGCTGGCTATAGAAGAGCAATGACAAGGTCACTGAGAGTCATTAATTTTCAAATACTTGATTTCAGCTGAATGGTTAGATATGTCACTTTTTATTTTAATCATGAAGTATGCCTGTCAAGGAAATATTTTTCAATACATTTTTTTTTTTATTAACATATAATGTATTATTTGCTTCAGGGGTACAGGTCTGTGAATCATCAGTCTTATAAAATTCACAGCACTCACCATAGCACATACCCTCCCCAATGTCTATAACCCAGCCCTCCTATCCCTTTCCCCCATCCCCCAGGAACTGTCTTTTTTTTTTTTTTTTTTCCCCCTGAGATTAATAAAAGAGTCTCTTATGATTTGTCTCCCTCCCGGTTGCATCTTGTTTCATTTCCTTCCCTCCCTCCCTCCATGACTCTCGGCCCTGCCTCTCAAATTTCTCCTATCAGAAGGATCATATGATAATCCTCTTTCTCTGATTGACTTATTTCACTTAGCATAATACCCTCTAGTTCCTCAGTACAATGTTTTGAATGAGGCTGTGCACAGGGCTTCATTCATGATTCTTCCTTTTCAGTAACTTATAGGTATAGTGGATGGCTTCCTTCAATCTTTCCTTGAAGGATAGCCAAAAAGTCCAAATTAATATTATTGGATAAAAAAAAATTAATCTGAAGATGATGTCTGGCAGAATTCAAGTGGCCTATGGTTAGATATATATGGGAGCTACCTTGTAAATATGAATAAATATTTCCAAAATCATTTTATATTATGAATAATCTTAAGAAATTTTAGAAATGTATAACTAAAAAAATTTTATATATGTATGTGTGTGGAGGTGAAAGCATTGTTTTTTACTTAAATTCCTTTTCATTCAATTCAATACATGAAAATTTAGTGTTTGAAATCGTGTGATGTGCTAGGCTAAATAAATAAATCTTTAAAAAAATATTGCACAGTTTATAAAAATTTCTCATTCATTTCATGTGAAGAACATAATTTCAGTCCCCAAAGCTGAAAAAAGTAAATGAACAACTACAAACAAAATACCTATAAGCAAATTTTCCTTATGCCAGCAGTCATGAAGATCCTAAATAAAACAATAGTAAATACAATTAAATAATGCAGAGAAAGAATAATATGTCACAGTAAAACAAGATTTATTTCAGAAATTTAAAATGGTACAGCAAAATTAAGCACATAATAGACCATGCAGATAGGTTATTTTTAATGAGTAGCTAAATAGATATTGAATAATAAATTCTACAGACATTTTAATAAAACATTTCAGACAAAAATAGAACAATAATTAACATGACAAAGGTCATCAAGTGTTATAATTGATAACATGATAAAGATGATCTAGTGTTATAAGTAATAGAAGACACTGCTCATCCCATCTTTAATAAAAACTAGTTTGTGAAAAAATATAATTCACATTTCTCCCAGTTATATATACAGAGGAAAGGAAGTTCAGGGTCCCAGGTTATGAACGTACTTAGGGTAGATTTAGCTAGAATTTTTTTTCTATGTGATTGTAACAATTCACACACTCATTTAGCAGTCCATGAGTACTGCAGATGCCCCACATCCTTGTTAAATTTCCTATTGCCGTTCTTTTAAAATTTTATTTGTCCTAGTGTAAGTGTGGTAGTATACCAATTTGCTTTTTCTTTCTCATTTCTCATGTAAAAATGACACACACACACACATACACACACACACACATATGTATATGCATATGTGTGCATATGCATATATGTATGTATGTATATGTATATATGTATGCATTTATATGTGTGTATAACCTCTTTTTGAAACTCCACTTTAAGCATTTTCATTGCATTGTCCTTTTATTGATGTCTGAAGTAATCTTATAGTCTCTGTATATTCATCCTTGTCAGATATATGTGTTGTAATAATTTGGTTGGTTGTATTTTCACTCTTTTGAATGATGTCTTAGTGTCTTTTTTATAATGACAGAATTTTAATTATAAAATCTAGATTGTCAAGTTTTTTATTTTGGCTAGTGTTTTTTGTCTGTACCAAGTTAAGGAATATATTTTATAATCTACATGAAGTTGATTTTTGTATATGGAGTGAGATGAGTCAAGATGTTTTCTTTCATAATTTGACTAATTGAGTCAATGCAATCAATGGAAAAGAATGCCTTTCTCTAACTATACTTTAGTATCACCTTTGTGTAAAATATCTAATGATGATATATGTATGGGTCTGCTTATTGATTCTGTAATATTTCAGTGGTCTACTTGTGTTTCAATAACACTGCTAATAACTGTAACCTTATAATGGGTTTGATAGATGGTAATGAAAGCCCTCCAACTTGGTACTTCATTTTCATGATTTCCTTTGTTATTTTTTGATTCATCAAATTTTCATAGATATTTCAGAATCAATTCATAAATTTTCATACATACAACTACCCAAATATATATATAGACAAACCAAAATAAAACCACTGTGATGTTAATTAAAATTGCATTGAATATAAAATAAATTGGGGGAAAATTGACAAATTTATAAAATTTACTTTTACAAACCATAGGCATGATATCAACTTTTATTAATTAATGTCTTATTTAGGCTCTGCTAAGTATTTTGCTTTCTTTATATATGTCTTCCAAATATTTTGTTAGACTTATTCATATTTACCTTTGGGAGGTAATGAGGTTCAGATGAGGTCATGAGGGTGGGGCCCTCAAGATGGGATTAGAGACCTTATAAGAAGAGACACCAGACAGAGAGTTAACCTCCCTTTTTCTCTACCATATGAGGACACAGAAGATGGTGGCCTTCTGCAAGGGATGAAGAGGGTTCTCACCAGAGTCCCATCATGCTGGTATACTGGTCTCAGACTTCTAACCTCCAAAACTGTTAGGAGATAAATTTCTGTTGTCCAACGCACCCAATCTATGACATTTTGTTATGATGGCCTGAGCAGACTAAAGGCAAGCCTCTCATTTTTCTTCCTATCTAAGCTACGTTCCATTACTGTCATGATTGTTCTGACCTCCTCAGAAACATTACTTGTGGGGCACCTGGATGGCTCAACGGGTTAAGCCTCTGCCTTCAGCTCAGGTCATGATCTCAGGGTCTTAGGATCTAGCCCTGCATCTGGCTCTCTGCTCAGCAGGGACCCTGATTCCCTCTCTCTCTCTCTGCCTGCCTCTCTGCCTACTTGTGATCTCTCTTTCTGTGTCAAATAAATAAATAAAAATCTTAAAAAAAGAAAAAGAAAGAAGGAAAGAAAGAAAGAAAGAAAGAAAGAAAGAAAGAAAGAAAGAAAGAAAGAAAGAAAGAAAGAAAGAAAGAAAAAAAGAAAGGAAGGAAAGAAACGTTACCTGCTCATTCTGCTATGCTTCTAAGAGCTTTCTGGATGTAATATATTTTGAGAATCACATTTATTTGATATGGGTTTTTTTTTTTTTTCTTAACTTTGTGTTCTTTAGCCCTCACAGACAGATGATATTTGGCTTTTTTTTTTTTTTTTCCAAATGAGTGTATGCATTTCCCCAATTTGTTAAACTTCCTCTACCTCATACCATTTTGTTTTTGAAAGTCTATATTGGAAATGCAATGACCTTTTAATTCTTCAACCATTAAGCTCTGCTTTCTTACTGTCTACTTAAATCTTTAGCTGTTTTCAAGTTTAGAAACACCTCTCTTTAATTTTTTATTCTCACATGCATTAGATCATAGAGCTGTATAATGACTTTGCATTAAAAATTAATATATATTTCCATTTAGAAAATATGCTAGCTTAGATTGCCAGGTTCTTCCCTATGGCAAGAAAATCTTTAGGCTAATCCTATTTCAGGCTAGCATTTCTACTTCCAGAGAAGCAGGAGTGATGAAAAATACAAAATGACAGAAGAAATGGGATTCAAATATGAGAGGATGCCCAAGGCAGACACATATTTAGAGTAAGAGTAACTCACTGAATGCCATCATGGAAGCTGAAGGAACTATATTGTATTTCCAATATTCTCAGTAAAGTAGCATGAGGTGGATAAGGAGTAGGAAGAGGCCTATATCTGCTGGTTCCTTCTGATGTAGCTTAAAGCTTACACAGCAGGCACCAACCCTCTACACTCTGCTTTGCATCTTCCAGCCTTTTGAGACTGATGTCATGGAAGCTCAGTGGCCCCAGTAGTCTCTACAGCAGAAGCTACAGAACCTAAGGGAAGCTAATTGAATTGAAAATATGGCATATTTATTTCTTCATGGTGTCAAGATTATTTTACTGTATAATCAGCATAGCTAGTAAGCTACCACATTGTCTCTAAATTCAAAATAATTTTGTTGCATACATTAAGTAGTGAGGAAAGACCTAACAATTTTCTCCAGTTGCCTTGGTTAATACGTACAGTTGCAGTATTTTGAAGCTGAAAGCTACATCTACTTCTTGCGAAACATGTAAGTGTCCTTAGAGATCCAGGTCTAGTTGACCCAAGTGTCTGTTTACATTTCAGATACATGCATGTATTGAACCTGAGACCATTATATTGATTTGTTTTCATTAACACATCTGTCATTGTGGCAGGATTTATTTTCCTCCTATGTGTTCATATTTCCATCCTGTTTGATGGCTTTTACTCAATAATGGAACAGTAAAGATATATACCCTTGGATATAGGTAAACAAATATGACATGGATGATATTTTTCTTTTAAAAATTGGACAAATAGGGGCACCTGGGTGGCTCAGTGGGTTAAGCCGCTGCCTTTAGCTCAGGTCATGATCTCAGGGTCCTGGGATCGAGCCCCGCATCAGGCTCTCTGCTCAGCAGGGAGACTGCTTCCCTCTCTCTCTCTCTCTCTCTCTCTGCCTGCCTCTCTGTCTACTTGTGATCTCTCTCAAATAAATAAATAAAAATCTTTAAAAAAAATTGGACAAATATACATTGGTGGCAATATGGTTTTCATTGAAAGCAAAGCTACACATACACACACAAATTCATTACCTTTCAATATACTTCTTACAAGAGTAAAGTTCATGAAATATGATAATTATATTTCTTAGAGACAGAAAAAAAGAATAACAATAATTTTATGAATTAATGATGAAAATATAAAGTTCTTTAATGTAAACTTGATCATGTATGACTAGACACAAAGAAATATTTCACAGATGAAATCAGAAATTCTTGGTTGGATATATAATATAAGATTATTTTTATCTAAATAAGGTCACTAACATTTTTTGGCTAATTAACATGTAGCATAAGACATTATTACTGATTTTAGTGCTTTTAATCATGATGCTAAATTTTGTTCTAATGCTTTCTAATCTAATTGATTATTCACCTAGTAGTATGATATTCTATTACCAACATTATAAAAAGAAGAAAATAATATTCATTTATATTATTGGTGGATGAAATATTTATGAATAAAGTAACATTGGGTTTGTTTTGTTCTTTATAACCCACAATGGAATGTTATGAATCCAGTGTTCTATATAAATACTTTAAATATGTACATATACCCAATATTTGTTCAATTAATATGTTTGATTGTAGTTCTTATTAACCATACATACAAGAGGCAAAAGATTTTGAAGTAGCTTACAGAATTGCTTAATTCATCTAATGAAGCTCTTGTCAGATCAGTGTAATGCAGTACTATGAGGTAATCATCTGGCTATACAAGCAAAATTTTTGTTTTGAGTATAAGTTTGAGGACAAACCATTGTAACCATTAATTATTTTTTCCTAGTTGATAATTAAATTTAGGTAAATTATTGAATGTTTCTCTTATTATGACTTTGGCAGAACATAGTCTATAATATTCTTTGATGAGATCATCATCATTTGATGAGAAAATTTAAAATTTAAAAATATGATTTGAACTGCTTACTCTCTTTCATCAAAATGCATACACATAGGCCAGATATTAATGCTTAAATTTACAACTGAACAAAGAAAACACTGCTGGAAGTATATGCAAATGGAGAACCATGGTTTTGAAACCATCATTTATTCTCATTAGAAAAATTTAAAAAAAATTCATATTGTAGTTGAATAATTTTAGTTTTAAAGCTTCATGTTTTCCTACTTCCATGTTGAAGTGGATGAGTTTGGATATATCAATAAAGATGATTTACCACAGCCTTTATTTTTTTGGATTGCCATGATGCACCAAAATCCAGTGAATTATCAGGCTAAAAAAAGTAGGCTATGATAACCTATAATAAAAAAAAATATGAAGACTTTAATTGAAAGTATAGTCAATATCCACTTGTGTGTTTTTAATATTTTATCTATAGCAGCAGCATCGTATGAAAAGTCCTATGTCTGATCCATTGTGAATTTCTTCTAGAAAGAGTTAATATGAGGGACAGCTGCCAGTCAATGGCTCATCTGTCAATTCTATATCACTTTGGGATCTTTACCAATATTCAATGACTGAAGTTTTGAGGTCTTATATTTAGTGGCTTAGTTTTATCACTGAAAGAACATGGAATTGAATTGAAAGAAACCAAAGGAAAGGCAAATAACATAACAGTTAAGATTTTGGAAATAGATAATATTCGATTTAAATGATGTCTTACACTTTTTCTAGCTAATTATCCTCTCTAGATTTCATTTCTTTATCTGTGATATGTTAATATCACATATAGTTATGAATATTTTCTAATGTGCCATGTATATGGCACTTAATGTTTTTCATGTAGCAAACTTGATAAATTATATGAAAGTTCATGTGTAAATATCTACATGTGTAAAATATAAATACATGATTATTAAAATAGATTTTCTTTTAGAATTCATATTGTCAAATGATGTTATTCTAGTAATAATTAATTCTCTTAAAATTATGTTTGCAAAAATTCTTGTTGGAAAAGCTACATCTCAAATAGTTAGAAAGCTACACCTCTGTTTTTTACTTGGGAGTACCTAACATATACTAAAACATTCTAAATATAATGTATACTAAAATGTATTATTTTGCTACATATTCATTTTTTTTAAGATTTTATTTATTTATTTGACGGAGAGAGACACAAGCAGGGGGGAGCTGGAAAGGGAGAAGGCGGCTCCCCACTGAGCAGGGAGCCTGACACAGGGCTCCATCCTAGGACCCTGGGATCCCGACCTGAGCCAAAGGCAGATGCTTAACTACTGGGCCTCCCAGATGTCCGCAGATTTTTTTGTTTTCTACAGAAGCCAGAGTTGACAACACTGTTGTAAAGTATATTTAGAAAAGTGTGAAACAAATGCTTCACCATTTTTTAAACAGTTAAGTGGAGGATTCTAGGTATAGAGTCATATTTAAAATCTCCCTATTCATATTTTATTAAAGTGCTTTATCCACATATGGTTGGAAAATAACCTGAGCATATGGAGAAATGATTTTATCCACATATGGTTGGAAAATAACCTGCAGATATGAAGAAAGAGAAAGTTACTGATATTTTTACTATTCCCATGTTTAAAGAGCAAAGAAATGTACAATTGAGAAGCTTCTGGAGATATTCTGTATTGTTAAGACTGGAACCATAAGGAGGTTATTAGTATTTTTTAAAAGATTTTATTTTTATTATTTGATAGAGAAAGACACACAGAGAGAGGGGACACAAGCAGGGGAGTGGGAGAGGGAGAAGAAGGCTTCCTGCTGAGCAGAGAGCCTGATGTGGGGCTGAATTCCAGGACCCAGTGATCATGACCTGAGCTAAAAGCAGAAGCTAAAGAACTGAGCCACCCAGGCGCCCCAAGAGGTTCTTATGTGAATAGCAAATAGATCATTGTGATTTTGGGGAGGGTTGATTTTGTTTTGCTTGGTTTTCGGTTTGTCTATATCCACAGGGCCAGAACAGAGAAATTATTATGCTGTGGACATGAAAATAGAAGAATTTGAGTTTTCAGAAGATGGTTCAAGAAAGCAAAAGGGACTAGAATTGAGACAGAGAACAGAGTTATGAAGTAAAATGAGGAAATATAAACTGGGTCAATAGGCCTGATTAGTTCAAATTTCCTCTGGAGGAATAATTTTCAATTAATAAGAATATTATTAAGATAGTTTAGTTTTCATTTAGCTTTCTTTCTTATTTTTAGTGTTTGACAGAATGAATCACATTGTCCATAAATTTTTAATCAGTATATAATACATATATAGAGAGTCATAATTTTTAATTAAAATGATTTGGGATATGGGGGAGCTGTTAAAGCATATGCATTATGTTATATTGCATTATATTAATATAGTATATAATATATATTATATATTAATTAACATTATTTTAATTAGTCATCAATTAATTAATATTATATATATCACCAAAATCACTAAACAAAGTCTGGGAATATAGCTGAACTGAAAGACATCAAAAGAAGGGGAGGAAAGTTGTGGAAGTCTACAGAAATATCACAGTTTGTTCTGGATTTACCATAGCTTTGTTTCAATATCAAATTGAATCATAATTTTAGCAGACTGTAGTGTTTTTGGACTCATAATTGCACTGCATGTTTACAAAAAAAAAATAAAATAAAAAAGTTTTGAAAGCCAAATATATAAATAAGTGATACCGATAAAAGTACTATGGCTAAAATGAACATGAGCAGCCTCAAGTCTCCAAGGCCAAGCTGATCTGAAGAACAGTGTTAAGAATGTCTCTGAGTCACCACAGACTCAATCATGCTTCTCTATAAACTAATGATCTTTTCTAACCAAATGCATTAATCAAAAATGGTTTTATGGTCTTCTTTTACTGAAAAATAACTTAGGTATTGGCAAAATGTAAAGGAAATGGAAAATAAAAGAAAATTAAAGTTTCTGTCCTATTAAAGATCTCAAGATCTGAAATAAGGAAAATGTCTCTATGTCCGAATCCAGACAGGTCACACTTAATATAAAAAGCAGGGCAAAGTTAGATGATTATCAGTGTAATTAAAGGATGAAAAACATCTGTATCAGTTCCTCTCAATGTATTTAGATTTAGATTGCATTTTCTTATACACTAATTCTTATTTGGGTAAAATATATTAATAATTGTACTGTTATTAAAATCTTTTCACACGGACAATAATTATTTTTAGAGAACTTAACATCCAACAGATTGCCGTGATACTTAAAGAATGTTCAAGAATATGCCATCAAAATATGTATAGATAGCACAGTTATGGACACAGAAAATTTATTAAGCCCATGGTCTTTATGAGATCCTATAACATATAAGTTTTTCTTTTAATAGATTTGCATTTCTCATTGTAATTTAGTTATTTTATTCTATCTTTATTATCTCTTTTAAGAAAATGACACATTGTTTTAATTACTGGGGATTAATTTATTTCATTTTTAAAATGTGCTTTCTCACATGCAACAATTCTTCTTTAGTTTAATTGAGATACAGCTCATACATCATAAAATTTATCTATTGAAGTGTAAGATTCAATGTTATTTTTAGTATATTCAGAAGATTTTTCAATCATTACCACTATCTGAGTGGTAAAACATATTAGAACAATTTTTTCACATTACAAAGAATCTTTCTGTTCATTTATAGTCACTCTCCATGCTCCCTGACCAAAGAACCAGGCAACAATTAATGTGCTTCCTGTTATTGTAGATTTGCCAATTCTAGACATTTCATTCAGATGCAGTCATGCAATATGTAGTTTCTCACAACTGTCTTCTTTCACTCAGCATAATTTTGCAAGAGCCATTTATGCTGTAGCATGTTTAAATACTTGATTAATTTTATTGCTGAATAATAATCTATCACGTATATATACTTAGGAGTGAAATTGATGGATCATATCATAAATCTGTGTTTAACTCATTGAGAAAAATGACAAACTTTTTTCCCAAATAAGCTGTACCATTTTACATTCCCATCAACAATGTTTGAGGATTCCAATTTCTTCACTTCCTTTACAATACTTGTTTATAATCTGGGTATTTTTTATTTTAGCCATCTTAGTGGGTGTGAAGTAGTATTTTGTAATGGTTTTGATTTGCATTACCCTAATGGATAAGGATGTTGAGGATTTTATTATATGTCTATTGGGTATTTTTATATCTCCTTTGTACAAGTATCTATGCACAATTTTGTACATTGCTTGAGTTATGTGTTTTTATGTGTTTTTGCTATTTTAGGAATTCATTATATATTTTACATACAGTTCTATATCAGATTTATAATTTGCAAATATTTTCTCCAGTTCAGTTGTTGTCCTTTCACTTTATTGATATTATTATATGCAACATAAAAGTTTTTAATTGGGTTGAAGTCAAATTTATATTTTCCTCTTGGACACTTTTGCCTTTGCTGTGATTGCTAAAAAACTATTGTCTCTATGTTCTTCTAAGGTATTGTAGATTTAGATCTTAAATTTTGATTTAAGATCTATTTCACTTTCATTTCTGTGTAAGGTATGGGAGGGGTGCTTTTTCTTTTTTTCTTGTGGATATACAGTTGTCCCAGCATCATTTGTTGGAAAGATTTTTAAATTTGTTTGGGTACCTTTGTAGCAAAGCAACCACAAAAGTAATCATTTACTTCTGTATTCTCAATCCTATTTCCATTGATCTATATATCTATCCTTATGCCAATAACACACTGTGTTGGTCCTAGACTATTCTTTTTGAGTAGCCTTTTGGATTAGCAATTCAATCTCCTTAATTACTGTAGGTCTATTTAGATTTCCTATTTCTTCCTGAGTTGGGTTTTGTAGCTTGTGCTTTTCTAGGAACCGTCAATTTCATCTGATTATGTAATTTATTGACATACAATTGCTCATAGCATTCTCTTAATATCCTTTTTATTTTAACTTCTTATTTTAGTGGTTTGAATTCTTTTTTTCCCATTTTTGTCTTGATCAATTTAACTTGATTATGTCAGTGCTGTTACATTTTTGGTTTTGTTGAATTTGTTTTTTAATTTTAATATTTTCCATTTCATAATTTTAGCATGAATCTTTTTTATTTTCTCCCTTGACATAAGTTCAGTTTGCTCTTCTTTTTCTAGTGTTTTAAGGTTGCAATGTAGGTTGAAATCATCTTTTTTTAACTTAGTCATTTTCAGCTAAAAGTTACCTCTTAATGCATAATTCATGCAAGATGGCTCAGGGCCCTTTCTCATGCTTCAACCAAGTACTTCTGCTTTTATATGATTTATAAATTGGCATAGAAGCAAGATTTTCTTTGAAAGTCAGGCTCTGTGTGTGTGTGTGTGTGTGTGTGTGTGTGTTTGTATGTGTGTGTGCATATGAATGTTTTAAAACCAAATACAGAGAAAAATCTCTTACAGAAGAAAATTTAGTTGGAGCAAAGACCATAGAAAAATAATAAAGAATGAGCAAATCACAATTCAGCATAAGACGTGCAGAAAGTGACAGGTATTACTTTATCTATCTTAGAGTTTTTCCTCTGACACTTATAATGGTAAGTTTTTAATGCAATTTAAAATTTTTGGAAACCTGTGATTTCAAAACACACAGGAAAAACTATCAAGAGCTGCTAAACTCATGTTTCAACAATATGTCAAGTACACACCTCCTATAGGGCATTGTTTTATACATTTTTCCATTTGTAAATGTCTTTTAATGTAATTGATATATAATAATATCCTAAACCAAGCTGTTTAGTGAAACATACTACAGTGAGTTTTGTGGACATTTAGAGTGTGCTGGTAGAAAAAAAAAAGGAAATATGCAGATACACTCTGATGACCATTTAGATGCCCGTTAATTATAAAACTCCATCAAAAGAAAATGCCAGAGAAAATCTATCTAGGTCATCTAAACATCATGCATTCTGTTCCTAATTCTAGTGGAAAAACTTCCACCTGGAAATTTTGGAAAACCTAAAAAACCTAAAAAAATTAAGAAAGTAAGAAAGACCATTTGTAATGTTTTCAGTCTATAATAAATGATAAATTTCTTAAATATCTCATTTTTAAATTGGTATCATACAACTCTAAGCTGCTTTTAAAATTTATGTATTCATAGTACCATACATCATGAAGTAATCTGATTTTTTCTAGTAATACAAAAACATTGAAGGAATTCATGATAGAGAAATTCCTCCTCATCCCATACACTTGTACTTGCCACAATAGAAATCAATATCCCTGGCACAGGGGAGAATATTCTTTCTATACATCAGAGTGTGTTTTCAAATGTATGAAACAGTAATCCTAATGATAGAAACAGGTCCTATAACATTAGAGTTAATGTGGACTAATGTGTACATATTTTGTTTTATTTAAGTGTTCTTTATAGCAAGATTAATAGTTACTTGCATTTTATTTGGTACATATTATTCATTCTTGGCTTTGCTTTCAAGTTCTATATTGATAACATTTCCAAGCAAAGTTCTCAAACACCAATAAAATGGTTTTTACTAATAATTTTTTGTTGGAATATTCATAGTACAAGCCAAAAGAAGTGCATGTAAATTAGGATGAATAATCCTATCTCAGGCATCACACACACACACACACACACACACAAAGATTTAAGGAACCAGAGTTTAGAAGGCTTTTGTGAAAAAGGCAGTAGGAGGGAGAAATCACCAATTATATTAGGAGGTATAATCCATGTAAGGAAGAAACCTGAAATATCCCTGAAGAATGATTTCTAGGGCTGTCATGTATGGGCTCATAGGATATGCACTATACAACCCTCAGACCAATTTTATTTTATTTTATTTTATTTTAAAGATTTTATTTATTTATTTGACAGACAGAGATCACAAGTAGGCAGAGTGGCAGGCAGAGAGAGAGGAGGAAGCAGGCTCCCTGCCGAGCAGAGAGCTCGATAAGGGGCTCGATCCCAGGACCCTGAGACCATGACCTGAGCAGAGGCTTTAACCCACTGAGCCACCCAGGCGCCCCTCAAACCAATTTTATAATTTAACCTTCTTTTCCTAGTTTATGGCGATTGAATTCCATTGCTATTCATTAATTTTTAATTCCATTGAAATAAGTCATGCTTTTCATAGTTCAATTTGGTTCCATTCTATATGATGGGGAAAAAATATTATTTTTGTCTTGGCATTTTATTTATGCCATCCAGAATCATAGTAGTGGGGTAATCTCATCATGTCACATACTGATATTATTTGTCAGCACTGGAAAGAGATGCATGACTAATAATGTAAGAGCTTAAATAATGAGAAATTGATAGCACAATCATTAGATCAAATTTTAATGACTATCACGTAAATAACCCACAACTCACCCTTTTTTACAAAAGTAACCTAATCAATAAGGTATTATGGGGCACCAGGAGAAAGAGACAAATATTCATCACTTCTCTAAAAGTTAAAGGTTATTTGTAAAAATAATCTTCTGTACCAACACTATACACATAGCAATCCAAGTAGGAAAGTGTATTATTTGTGTTTTGTATTGTTTACATTTTCACAGGAATATTCTTAGATTTGGGGCTAATTATTGATGCCTAGGTCATGACTGATCTAGAGTTTTGTGCTGTGAGAACCTGTGCAATATTAACAGAAGAGTCTTGTGGGAAGAGAGAAATATTGGGAAACTACATCGCTTAATTCACTCTTGACATTCTTCATTTCAACCTGGCAACATATCAGCTCTCTCCTTCCATTGGAACAATTTGATAGTAGTCAGGACTTTTTCTAATCATTTAGACCCTGTAAGAAAGAGAAGTTCCCTGATGCCTTACAGATATGCATCTAGCATATTCATATGCATAAAATCTGAATATGACTATTTTTTAGGCTACATATAATCTAGTTTGAATAAGATGTTTGGATGATAGTGTATAAATAAATGTAAGAGGATTTACTTAGAGGTCATGTCTAGAACAGGCTAAACTTAAGATTTTTTTTTTTTTTTTTGGTAGCAATACCAAATCAACACTAGAAAAATATCCTAAGCACCAGAGGCATTTTAACCCAATTATCTGTATGAATCTATCCAATATATTTTCAGACATCATAGCTGTTGTATTTGGCATTTCTATTCTTCAATGTCACTTCTCATTAATACACTGGTTCTGTTACTGTCACTTGATGACTTCTCCACTGTCATTTTACTTCATTAACTGATTATTTTCTAATTGCTATTTTATGCCACTCTTTGATTCATCAGCTTTTAATGTTCCACTTAATTGACTTCTTTGTCTAAATGATGTGAGAGAAAATGAGGCTGAATTAATCATTTAGCTTTTGAATTTTGATATAGTGAGAACTCATTTTGATTGTTCCATTTTCTAGATAGCAAAACTAAGTATATGTATCCACAGTCTACTCAAACATCTTTCATTAAATGTATTCTTACTACTACCATTTTGATTTTTAAAAAGCTAAATAGCTTCAAAGACATCTAATATATACTACATTTTGTCCATTTTAAAAGTTATATTTTTATTTTATTCTATAAGATTTCACTTGGCAGGATTTCAAATCATAACTAAATTTATATTTTATGTAATTTAGTGAAATTTTTATATCTGAAAACTATGAATCAAAAAAAAAATTGGTAAATAGAGTTTTTCAGGGCCTTGTTGGGGCTGACTTAGGGTTACCAAATAGTGATTTTTAGGAAAATTGGAAAAATAAACATAAACATTCTAAAGTTCAATTTATATTCATGTTCAACATTTTCTTATTGCAATTCTCACTGAAGAAGGATCTGGGCCACAGAGTTTAACATGACCAATTTCATGCAGCAAATAAGAGTCAGAATTGACTCATGATATCAGGGTTAGGAGATCAAGACCTGCATCAAGTTTTGCACTAAGCATGGAGCCTGCTTAAGGTGCTCTCTCACCAGCTCCCTCTGCTGCCCCTCTCCCTCCCTGACCTCCACATTTGCATTCTCTCCCTCTCTATCTAAAAAAAAAAAAAGTCAGAATTGAAATTCAAATCAAGATTTGCCAAACACAGAAGTCTGACTTCTATCTATACTGTTGGTAATGAATGGTGGGGAATCAAAAGTCAGATGAGTCAGATGGTATATTTGTGCTGGGTAAAAGAAGAAAGGCTGTTACTCCTCAGTCCATCATGTTCATCTCTTATAACCTCACTGAAAAATCCCTAAGAGATTCCAAAGCTTTCTGCTCCTTTGCCAAGACTGAGGCATGGAAATCTCAGTCAAAACTTGGAACTCGATGCATAGGTTGCAAACTCTTAGGTATCAAGGATATGTCTTGCATTGGATTCTCACCACTTTCTTGGAAGGTTACACAGCTCCCATTCTTACATGACTTACAAATGTCTCCCCTATTCAAAGCAGGAGAGTTTCCATACCTTACACCTTGATCTCCAGAGCTTTCCCCTCCTCTTTTCCCCTTTCAGAGCATGTCTGTTATTAGATTAATCTTCTAAATGTCAGACCCAAAGCATCAGAAAAAGTGGATGATGGATGATTTGATTTTAATTCAGTTTGAGCTAAAGAGAAGGAAATACTGTGAGAAATTCTAATTATTAAAAAATGATTATCTGTTTAAGAAAACAACTAATGGCCATACAGTGTTAAACATACTGTAGTGGATAATTGAACAATAAGTACAAAAACCTTGAGATCAATTTCTTTAGGGAAGGGCATCATGACATTTAAGCTGACCTTCTTTTAAACTTTACTTTTTTTAGAGTAGAGTTCACAGAAAAGTTGAGGGAAGTTATAGAGATTACTCATATATCTTTATCCCCAAAGATGCATAGCTTCTCCCAAGCTGGATTTTTAAAAGTGAGTGAGAATATGTCTAGGCAACAAAATGAGAGGCTGAGCTCTAGGACAAACGCTGTGAGGAACGTGGGAAACAGGTCCTATGGCACATTGAAAAGGCTAGTTTTGTTAGCTATGGCAAAAGAAGTAATCTGAAGTGTAGGAGTGTAGGAGGCTGGGTGGGGGGTCAACAGCAGCTACAGAAAATTTTCATATTGGCCTCATTATGTACTGAATATTTGGGTCTCCCTACCCCCAAATCATATGTTGAAACTATACTCACCAAATATGATGGTATTAGAAGGTGGGACCTTGAGAGGTAATTAGGATAAGATGAGGTCATGAGGATGGAGGCACTTACAAATGGGGTTAATGTCCACAGAAAGTCAAGAGGGAGTTTCCTTGCCCTTTCTGCTCTCCACCATGTGAGGATAAAATGAGAAATCAGAAATCTGCAACCCAGGAGAAGGTCCTCACCAGAACTTAAGCATACCAGTACCCTGACCTCAGACTTTCATTCTCCAGAACTATCAGAAATAAATCTGTATTGTTTATAGGCCACTCAGTTTATAGAACTTTGTTATAGCAGCCCAAAGGGTCTAAGAAAAGCATTAAGAGAGTTCAAAGTGTTTCAATCAAGGAAAATAATATGATTGGAAAATGTAAGAGAAAAGAGAAGTGGGTCATTAGGCAGGGGATCACTTAAAGAGTTCCAGCAAAGGAAAGGCTAATTCAGGCTAGAGATATGAATACTATCTGCCTTAGCTCATGACAAGTCTGTTTATCATAGAAGATTTACATGGATTGCATAGAGCACTGATATGGTAAATACTCAAGTCACTATGGATTCTATAATTTCACATATAAAACTCATTGAATAAAAGTTGTTGTCTTCTTTTACCGTATTTTGGAATTTATCTACTTTTGATGTTTTGTCAGAACATACAAAGTACTATTACATGAGGAAAAGGACCATTTCTCAAAATGTCATTTTCTTGACCTTAATTTAAGTAGAAGAGGCTGAAGGAATTCATCCAAATTGTGCAATGACCACTGTAGGGTAAATCTCAGTCACCTCCTCTAAATATAGAAAACTGCTTACCAGTTGAGTAGATGACAGATAACAGTATAATGGTAGCTGTCAAAATATACCCTTAGTTGCTCATGTGTTATAAGAGCCTTTAAGTCATTTTAAGTTTATCATGAGTCAATGCAAGAGTTTGAAAGAATTTGCCAAACTAAGAAATATTACTTAATTTGATATATTATTTTAGTTTATCATCTGGTACTATATCTGCATTTTTCTAGTTGAGGTCAAATGTACACATTTAATAAAAAGAAAAAGAAAAGAAAAATTACTTTTTAGAGCTAACATACTGAATGTTTGTTTGTTTGTTTTCCAAAGTAAGACATTTGTCTTTACTTCTTTTCTTAAATCTAATGAAGTTCTAACAGATTTTTTTTAAGGAATTTAAAATCCACTCATGGGATTTTAAACATTAAAGACAAATAAACATTTTGGAATCATATTTGAACATTTTTTTCAACATATCCAAATATATAGAATGCTTTTGATAATTATGAACAAATTTATTTTTTCAATTTGAAAAATCTGAGATGGTTAATATTTAGGAAATATATGCTAAAAATGATACTATGCAAATTCAGGTATTCCAATATTGGATAACGTAGCTCTTAACCTAGGATACACAATCCAGTGGATAAGTAAAGAAGAAGAGAAATCTCAATATAGCATAGATCAGAATATAATTTAATCATGATTCTCAGCTTACTTTTTGGAAACAGGGGTTCTAGAATTTTTTTCCCATACCAAGTTGATTATAGCCCTTAAGGTCTGAGATCTAAACAATTAGAATATCGAGAAATTATAACTTGATGCTAGATGGAGGGGATTTGGCTGAGGACAATCATTTTTTAGGCATTTCTCAGAGAACAGCTTAATATCTCTTCAAAAATATTTTACTGTTGCTTAGTTAGTGAAGGAAGTGCTTAAAGAGACAAGTAGAAAATTGTCCTGAATATTCTCATACAGCAGAATCAAAATTTTCCATTATCCTTTTTTTTTTTCAAGGAAATAAAGCTCATTCCCATCATAACAATAAGAAGTAGCAGCTTACTTAAGCATATGGTTTAATAACCTTCCTAATGAAGGTTATTGGTTATCTTCCCATTCTGGATTCTTTTCTGGACTGACTCAACAGGAAAACAGAACAATTTATCCAGACAGTAAAATTTTCATTAAAGAATTTCAAAACTGTGGTAGATGCCTTAGAAATACCTATTGAGTTCAAGCTGACTACTATCTGGCCCTCCACTGTCCAAAATATCTTATCTTTTAAATTACTTCTGGACTAATATTCATTAAATATCATACTGAAAACATCATTTCTTTATGTTTAAGAGTTAAAAGTAGATTATTTAAAGTAAAATGTAGTGTCAAGTTTTAAAGGCTTTCAAATTCAGTTTCTAGCCAATATGTTCTTTTTTATTTTCCAAAGTAACTCCATGTTCATTTCATGTTTGCTATTGTTATACTATATATAGAGTGAATGTTTGTGTCCCTTCAAAATTCATATATTAAAATTCCGATTCCCCCTCAATATGATGGTAGTATGGGCCTTTGGAAGGTGATAGGGTCAAGAAGGCAGAGCTTTCATGAAGAGGATTAGTGCCGTATAAGTAGAGACCCAAGGGCTTGCTCTCTGTCTCTCTCTACTTTCAGCCATATGAAGATAAAGCATGAAGACGAACATCTGCAAACCAGGAAGTGGATCTCACCAGAAACCAGGTGGGCCAGTGCCCAGATGGGCTGGCTTCTCAACCTTAGACTTCCTAGTTTCCAGAACAATAGAGCGTAATTTTCTATTCTTAAGCCATCTGGTGTATGGTAATTTGTTATAGCAGCTTACAATGAGAAACAATGCCATATGATTAATCTATTAAATGCATTTGCTTATAAGCTTTCCTAGTAAAGAATGTCCATATTGTCTTATGACAGTATATCTACTTCTATGTCTGTAGTTTTATATTTTTTGAAAGATTTTATTTATTTATTTGATAGAGAAAGAGAGCACGAGCAGGGAGAAGGCAAGGGAGAGGGAGAAGCAGATTCCCCTGAGCAAGGAGACTGATGGAGGGTTTGATCCCAGTACCCTGGGATCATGACCTAAGCCAAAGGTAAACACTTAATGACTGAGCCACCCAGATGCCCCAATTTGACATATATCTTATTTTGTTGGCATATTTTATTACTTTATGACACAAAATGGTATATTTTATTACTTTAAAGGTACCAGTTTTTTTTTATTGTTTTGTTTTTTAAGATTTTATTTATTTATTTGACAGAGTGAGAGAGAGATCACAAGCAGGCAGAGAGACAGGCAGAGGGAGGAAGAAGCAGGATCCCTACTGAGCAGAGAGCCCAATGTGGGGCTCGATCCCAGGACCTTGAGATCATGACCTGAGCCAAAGGCAGAGGCTTAACCCACTGAGCCACCTAGGTGCCCCAAAGATACCAGTTTTGACTTGGTGATAAATTATTGTCTGTTTATGAACCAACCTGTATTACAATTGATCCTTTTTCTTTTTTTCAGTTATGAGAACTAATAAGAATGGTCGCAATAATCTCAGGTGTTTACTGGGAATTAATTAATTCATTGAGAAATAAATTTGAAATAAATAAATTAATTAATTATAATCCCAATACATGGTTTGCCCAATAAATATTGATCTATTTTAATTGTGTATTAGCATAGACAAACAAAAAGATATACATTCCCCTTTTTATCCATATGAAAGCACATTGATTACAACCTTTGAGGCTTATTTGAAAATTAGACTTAATGAGTTTTGTCTTCCATAGCTAGAAGAAAAGGATAATGTTCATATGGACACTGAAAGAATTTAACTGGCACATTAAGTCTTTCACTTAATTCAGTGATACTATCCTTATATTTATATTCTATATGAGAATATATCCTATACTTATTTATGATAGAATATCATATAATATTTTCATTTTAAAGCAACTTCCATCTGTTAAACCATTCAGCCTCTGGAAATCTTAAAGAATTGAATATCACAAAAACATCATGAATGTGTATTTTTTATGCAGAAGTTAAATCATTTCTACTTGAAGCTAAAAGAGATTGCTTTCAGGGCATTTGTTGCCAAAGACACAACTTTTTCTTTCCTTTTTTTTTTTTTTTTTCTCTTTTAACATGGAAGTTTAATTGGATTAAATGTGTTTTTACTTAAGTCATGCTATGTCATAATATAAGGCAACATAGGATTGACACAAAACAAAATAATATTTTTGCAGTCATTCAGAAAAAAAAAAGAATTTAATTTAATTTCTTTCAAAATATAGCCATTCAAAGTGATAGTATGAATCATGATATCATTCTTTACAGAACAAAATAAAATACATATTCTAAAAATTATATGACTACTTTTTGTATCAAGTTCTGACCTGATAATTTCTTGCATCCTACATTGTTGAAAACCCCAACAGCCAAGCAATTTAACCATATTTTGATTTAAAAATTAATCTATTATTAAATACTATTATTTATTTTAATATTTAACATATAATTCTATGGCTAGAACTCTCATTTCCTAAAATTAAGTTTGTTAGGATATTAATAATATAATTTGAGAGATTAAATGCCCATTGAGGTTACTGAGAACTATGTGCTTAAGGAGTACATAGGAGGATACAGACAATATGACTACCCTTTGAAACATTTTTAAACAATTTTTTAATGATATCAAACTCACTATTGTGGTTGACCAGTATCTTCCCAAGAAGGTGTATTAAAGTTCTAAGTCTTAATACCTCAAAATGTGATCTTATTTGGAAATAGCATTATTGCTGGTATAATTAGGGTGAAGGCCATACTGGAGAAGAGTGACACCCTAATCCAATGTGACTGTTGTGCTTATAAAGTGACCATGTGAAGACAAAGAGACACAGAGGGAATGTTATGTGAAGATAGAGGCAGATATTACAGTAATGCATCTACTAGGCAGGGAATGCTGAGAAAGGCTGACTTTCACCAGAAACTAAGAGAGAAGCATTGAAAACAGATTATCCCTGAAAACTCTCAGAAGGAACCAACTCCGCTCACACCTTGTTGTTTTAAGTTACACAGCATGTAGCATGAAAGGCTGTTGTTTTAAGTTACACAGCATGTAGTAGAAAAAAACTAATACACTAACTAAACTAGGCTATCAGCTGTATATGTGTGCATAACATGCAAGCACACACCTATGTAAACACATATGCATATGATGTATGTATATAACGTGGTTGAGCCAGAGTTCTGCTGCTTTGTAGCCCTACTTTAAAGGTTGAAATTATTTTTTTTAAGCAACAACTATATTATCAGGATGTGTGAAAGCTGATCTAATCAAACTGAACATACATAATTATTATTTTTTCTTTTTTTATGAACATGTGAAATCAACACTCATTGAAGTTAAGTGAGTCCTGTAGGTCGTCTCAGTCACAACCTCACTTCCACGCAGAAAAACAATGACCAGGAAACTTGTTCTGTTTGCGTAATATAATCTCACCCGTATCCCTTGTAGTCTGGTTACATTTTGAAAGAAAGTTTCACTCAAGGCAATAAGATACATTATAGAGGTAAGACTACTTATCATTATAAATTAACCAGAGGCAACCCAGAATTCTCCAAATCTGTAACTGTACATTAGAGTATAATCTAATCAAGTTTCAAAGAGCTTTCTAAAAGAGTGAAAGATAAAGATCTTGCTAGGTGATTTATATCTTATTAATCCAATGTGTAGTGTATCTCTACAACATGATACACAATCCACATAGCTTGAACACTTTCACGATTAAAAATATAGTAATTCTAACCATAATCTAATTAATCTGATCAATTTCAAAATGAAGATCCTTTCAAAATTCACTTACATAAATAATAAAACCTCTAAACCTTTCTCTGTAAGTCTTTATTAGTTAGAAGTAAAGATGACAGAAATGTTGACTAGCTATTTCTGGAGTGTGGCTTTTTATATAAATGATAGCGAACGAAACCTGGAGAGTGTTTTCCCAATTACAGACATTAACATAGAAATAAAACACACTCGACTTCTGTTTCTAGCTATGATAGACTAGATCTCCACATCTCCCACTAAGAACAACAGGAAACACAACTATTTGAAGACATCAGAGTACCAATAAAACAATGAGAATCGGAGGATATAAGATTTTAGACGGGAGAAAAGTGCAAAGAGACGATAAGATTTAACTCTGCTGTTCCCCGGTGACATTTACCAGTGTTTAAGAAGCAGTCTGAATTTTGATAAGGTGAGAGAGTTTTCAACAGTCTCACTAGGCTAGGATCCTGCAGATGGAATTCAGGGTCCACTGAGGAGAAGGAGCCCTGGTAAACATATGTGTTTTTCTGTTTGGAACTGTGAAACACTGGCTACTCCTTGGAACTAAGGTAAAATGTAAATGGATCAGCCTACACAAAGATTCAAATTCAAGCTCTTCATTAGTGCAAGCCCAGATTGGATTAAATTGAAATGTCTATATTCTACATGTCCTAAAAGCAAATTTTCTCTAGAGCGAGATAAAGATTTTTAGAGCCAAAAGCTTTTCTAAAAATTTTCAGATACATTATTGGATTTCACTTTTTTAAAATATGGCAGAAAGAGAATATGAAATAGCTAAAAATGAAGAAATAAGTATAGATTGTTCTATCATCTATCTGAGAAAAATAAACAAAATAATTCAGATGTTTTATGAATCAATGTTTCCAACTACATGGTGATGAATATCCATCTATCTATCTATCTATAGATAGATAGATATATGTATATATGTATATATGTATATATGTACACACACATATATAAATTATATATATATACATATATATATTATTTCCAAGGAAACAGATGAGAATATAAATATATGTATATAAAAATATAAACATCAAGTGAAAAAAAAACCAAATCACTTTGAGGTGATATATTCTATATAGTTTAAAATCATTGAGCATGTAGTACATATGACTTAGATCATATTTTATCATGAGGTTGTACTGTCAACATGGCAGCCACATTTCACATTGAGCATGTGAAATATGTCTAGTCTAATGCCATCCTGTAAGTATAATATACACACCGACTTGCAAAATTGATTATGAAGAAAATAATGTGAATTATCTTTTCAATATTTAGCTTATCATTATAAATACAAGGAAATAATGAGTGAGAATCTCTGTGCCCCCCTTGCTTCCTTTTCAGTAAGAAATCTTAATTTAAAGCATCATAGGAACAATACTTGGGGGTCATTCATCTGTACTTTTGCTCCACTAAAATAATGGTCCTCAGAAATTTTTAATTAGTTTAATATAATAAATCTTTGCAACTCTCTATGGCATATTCATATTACTAAAAAATTCAGTGTTTATTTTTTATTTGCTCGTTTAATTTGTTAATGTCTATGATGATATGTATCAGCTAAATTAATTCAAAATTTAGAGACTTAGTCTTCTAACTCAATATTCTCCCCAGTAGCACAGATAATTTATGATTTAACTGTGTGATGGAAGTTAATCTTAAAACAGCACTATTATCATCTCTAACATTATTACTCTCTAATTAGAGCACAACCTGCATTGTTACTGCTTTAACAGAAGATCAATTTCTCAATGATTGAATTATATAAAGTCCTGAAAGGGATAATACTTAATATCTCTGTCTTCAATTTGCTAGACTTTTCCGACCTGTCAGTACGTCTAGATTTAGAATAAATATTAATGCAATAGCTTATCTTTAATCTGTGAAAATATCTGACAGCTGAGATTTTATAATGATGAGCATTGTTGCTGCCTCTGCCCATAAATCTTTGATAACACAGCATCATTCTGCAAGTTCCCTTTTGTAGCTCCTCCCCAACTGCTAGGGTGAGAGATATTTCTGCATAGTTGCTGTTGCTCCATGCCTCTTATTTTCTTTAAATGTCATAAGCAAGACATGATTTCTTTTTCCTATGTCTGTTATTTCAAAGTGGAGAAGGAGGTCCCTTTTGGTTGCTCTAGAATTAAATTGACTTGTATTTTGTTAATAGAAAAAAACACATAAAGTCCCTACATCGTCATAATGTCAGCTTATGAGCAGTTGAGTAAAAGGTCCAGTAAACTACCAATAGAAATGCTATGAACAAACCTTCTTCCCTATGAAGATTATAAAAAAATCTCATAAGATAACATTTTTAGATGTTGGTTCATCTTATTAGACCTGTGGTTGCCATGAAGTTGTGTCCATGGATCTTCCTTCAGGAAATAATTTGCCATTTTTCTGCAATGAGTTAGTTGAGAGTGAGATGCAACAAGATATCCTTTGCCTTGCAGGGGATACCTCAACATGGACCCCTCGATGTTCTACTGTTCTACTGTGGTATAAGGCCCCTGAATTCTTACCAAAATATTTCCTACCCTTTGACATGTAAATGTCCATCCAATTAGTCTAAAAAAAAATTGCTACTTCTTTCTCACTAGCTCTAATCAGCATGATGTCAGTGTGATATTTTATGGAAAGTTTTAAGATGGTTGAGATCCTTGGAAATTAAATTATGGCATATAACTGGAGAGTTGGCATATTCCTGAAGTAAGATGGTGAAGGTGGATTGCTAGCCTAATCAGCAGGAAGAAAACTGCATCTGCCAGTCTTTATTTGCAGAGTTTGAAAAGCTGTGTACAGGTACCAGGAGATGTTAAGCTCCTCAAGCATGAAACCACATCTGGTACAACAGCTAATAATTGGAGTCACTACCTGGTTAAGCTTATGGTAATCCACTGTCATTTGCCAATATCTGTCTGTCTTTTGCATAGGCTAAATAGGCAAGAAATGTGGATGCAGTGGGAATAACAGTCCCGCATCTTTCAAGTTCTTAATGGTGGTACTGATCTGCGATCTCCCCAGAAATACAATAATATTTATAGCTTTATATTTTCTAGGTAAAGGCAGTTCTATTAGCTTCCATTTTAGTAACATAATCGCCCTCACTGTACAGGTCAGGGAACTAATGTGAGGATTCTGACACTTGCTGAATATATCTATTCCAATTACGACTTCTAGAACTGGGAAAATAATCACAATATAGGTTTTGGGGTTCCTCTGGATTCATTGTGAGATGGACCAGAGCTAAAACTCCACTGGTCACCTGAGAGATGGGGAGGGAGGGAGAAGGATTGGGAGAGGGAGAGAGAGGAAAGGAGGGAGAAAGAGAGAGAGAGAGAGAGATTTTAAGGAAATTGCCCATGCAATTTTGGAGGTTTGGTGAATCCAAAATATGCAGGGTAGGCTGACAGGCTAAAGATCTTTAGGGAAGAGCTGCAATTCCAGTCCAAAGGTAGTCAAATGGCAAAATTTCTTGCTTAAGACAGTCAGGTTTTGTCTGTTTGTTTTGTTTTATTTTTAATTAAGATCCTCAACTGATTGGGTGAGGACCACTCATATTATGGAGGATAGTCTTAACTCACAGTCTACAGATTTAATTGCTAATCTTTAAAAACATCTTCACAGAAATATCTTAAATCATGTTTAACTGAATATCTATGCCTACCATGGCCCAGCAAAGCTGGCACATAAAATTAACCATCACATCTGGTTTGTAGTTCATTCATGATCCTTTTCACACTTATATCTTTAATATCTTTTTAAAAAATATTTTATTTGTCAAAGAGAAAGAGAGCACAAGCAGGGTAAGAAGCAGACAGAGGGAGAAGCAGACTCCCTGCTGAGCAAGGAGCCCGATGTGGGACTCGATCTCAGAACCCTGAAATCGTGACCTTAGCTGAAGGCAGACACTTAACCAATTGAGCCACCCAGGTGTTCCTATCTTTAATATCTTCCTTTGGAACAGCATATTTCCTTCTGTTAACAAATTTACTCAGCTTTCTTGATCCCTTAGGAAATTCCTTCCCTTCACCGTTTTAATGTTTAATTAAGTTAATGTTTCAGAGAATTCCTAAATGCTACGGACTGAATATCTGTGCTTGTCTAAAATTCATATGTTGGAGACATAATTACCAATGTAATGGTATTTGGAGGTGGGGTCTTCAGGAACTAATTAGGTTTAGATGAGAACATGGTGGTTGAACCTCCCTTATAAGAAGAGATAAAGACTAGAGCCCCCTCTCCCCACACACACACACTTCAAAATTAGAGCAGAAAAGCAGCTGAGGATAAACCCAGAACGGGGCTCTCAGTAGACATCAAATCTGCCAGTTCCTTGATCTTGAACTTCCTAGCTTTCAGAGGTGTGAAAAATAAATGTTAGTTGTACAAACTACCCTGCCTATGATATTTGTTATAGCAGCCTGAACTGAAACACCAAACTTAGAGTATATAGTCTAGTTTCATTGCTTCCAATTTTTTATCACATAGTATTTCTCTCTCTCTCTCTCTTTTTAAAGATTTTATTTATTTGTCAGAGAGAGAGAGAGAGAACAAGCAGGAAAAGTGGCAGGCAGAGGAGAAGCAGGCTCCCTACTCAGCAGGGAGCCTGTTGCTGGACTTGATCCCAGGGACCTGAGCCGAAGGCAGACACTTAACAACTGAGCCACCCAGATGTCCCTAGCCATTTCTCTTTTAATTGCAGTTTGGCTTTCACCCAAAAATAGCATAGGGATTGTTTTTCAAATGTCTACAGCGAGATATAAATGACAAAGCAATGGCCATATTTGTTCTTCATCTGCATTTATTCCACTTAAAGAACTGCCACTGCTAACATTTTTCCATTTTTATTTTACCTTTTTTCCTTCTTTGCCTTCCATAACATGGCACTATCTCATTTTTCTCCACTTTCTCTGTATTAAACAGAAGAATTTAGCTATTAGGTAGTAATAAGTAAACCCTGAAATATAAGAAATGATTTTTTTCTTGCATAAAAAAATTTCCTTTCAGGATCCAAATTGCTTTCATCTTTGTGATCTGTCGTTTCAACACATGACCTCTATGGTTTACCCTCTACGCAAAGAATGGAGTGAACACACTTCTCTGTAACAGACTTAGCCTGGAAGTATCAGATGACATTTCTGTTCACAATCTATTCACCAGGACTGGTCACATCAATGGTTCTGCAAGGGTTGGGGGGAGGCTGAGAAACATCAGGAAAACAATGAGAATATTCTGGTACCTACAATGTCTCTTTGTTCATCTTCTTCAATATAAAAACAACATAGGTATACAAAATACAAACAAACCCAAAGAACTACGAATCAGTCATGTCCACTCATTGTATCAGTTGCAAGTTCAAGATCTTTGGGCATTAAATTCCTTCATCAAATCCACCTTAAAGAAGCTTTTCTTGATTTAGAGGGTTTTGTTCTAAATGAGTATCTCCCATCCCAATATTTTATAGTGAAACAAGAATAAGGTGTTCACTATAAACATTACTATTCAAAGAAAATAAAATGAAATATAGGAAGTACGCAATATTATTTGGTCTGTAGTATTTCAGAAATTATGTTAGGCAGAGATTGCCAATCCTTTTTCCATAGAAGTGGGGAAGTTTCCTCAATGAGTGTCTGATTCTCCTCCTTTGGAGTACTCTCTTACCCAGTGGTCTCTAGAGCTCCTGGCTGCTCTCCAAGGAATCTTTCTTTTTCTCATTGTTTTGGCTACTTCTGAAATGAAAAATTAGGAAATAGGCCCCTCTTTTTGGTTGTCTGTTGATGAATGATAAAAATCCTAAAATATAGTGTATCCAAAAAAACTCCACAATTTATTGATACTATTTATAATAGGTAATAGGCCACATTCCAATGTAACTTTTTGACCAAGCTATTTTAATTAACTGAGAATTATTATAAGCATGTTTTTCCCAAAGCCTTTTGAGACCTCACCCCTTAGAATTTGGAGAATAGAATCAATTAATTTTGTCAACAAATAAAGGCCCTAATTCCTGAACTATCTCAGTTTCCTTTCAGTGCCCTTTGCGAACAAGCATCATGGAGCCTGAATTTATAACCTCCTGATGATATTTTGCCAAGTGAAGTTAAAATTATACAACAGAAAATACCAATATCTAATTTTATACCTTCCCCCCCTTGAGCTACAACCTTATTAGGCATAGAGACTGCCTTTCTAGTTGTTTTAGATGATAGCCTATAAATAATTTACCACTATATAACATGGTTATCCATCTGTCAGGCTTTTGGTATCAGTTTTTTTCTCTGTCCTCTGTCCATATATCTGACTATTGTCATATATTTTGGGTTTTGTTATATGAGCACATTCCCCCTGCTGACATTCAAAGATAAGAATTAATGCTCAGCTGTAATTAATTACCTCAAACTGGAAGTGAGGTGCACATTTGTATTTCTGACAACTACGTCTTAACCAAAAGACTTGGAAATATACTCTTTCTGCTTGATAATGACAAGAAATCAGTGTGGGGTATACATGATCTTTATGATTCTGTTATATGCTTATTTCCCTTAGACAAACTATATTCAGACCTTAGATTTTTCTTTCTAAAAAATCTCTTATATTCACAATTTGTACTATTTAAATTCTCTTTATACTCTTTTCTTTCAAGCGAATTAAATATTCGTTATATACATATTGTAGGCACATGCCATTTATTTTATACCTATTGTGATATTTAGTTGTCATAGCTCTCTTATTAGAAATGTTTACTTAATGATATAAAATAAAAAGTTTATTTAAAAGAAGGTAGAAGAATTGCCCAAATTCACAAAAAGCATATGTAGTAAAGGATGGAATAAAAATTTATGTTTGTCTGACTCAAAATGAATGCTAATTTTAACATGTCACATCTTAAAAAAATAAATAAAAATAAATAAACATATCACACCAAGTCTTCAAGTCTCACTTTGATAGAGTCTCAGTCTGCATAATGAGCTTCATACATTTTCCTGAGCTTTATAACAACAAGTCTAAATTTTTTCACTGGCCTGCCATAATTTTAAGTCTCCTGATTATCTCAGCATTGGTATGTCTCTAATCCAAAAGCACTGTTTGCATCTTTTGCCAAAGAACATCTCTTTCAAGATGCCCTGAGCTACATAAGCCCAGAACTCTAGACCTATCTGCTGAGCCTAGACAAGACAAAGTGGATTATTAGAACCAGAGTTACAACAAACCTCATCCAGGATCAAACATGGAATGAGTTTCTGTGGCACAATTCCATCAAGGGACGAACTGGAGATTCCAGAATAGAATAAGCAGAGCCTAAGGAGGGTACCTTCTACACTGGATTTTAGCAGCTGCAGAAACCCCAGAAAAACATTTGCACTCGGCTGCGAGGCAAGAGTCTACTGAGCTAACCCATATTCTGACTTTCATTTCAGTTAAGGGTACTGACATAGTCTTCTGATTATTCATAATTATATTTTTGGAACAAACTTGGAGCCCTAAATTGTTCTTGTTTTCCTAAACCAATCCTATAATTTTCATGTAAACTGTAAGTTTTTATTATCTTGCTCATATTCAACCTACTCTACCATCCTGTCTCAAACACTTAGCTATATTTACTTGGTTTATTGTAATTTCCTTTTAGCTGGTCTTTAACTTATGTGTGTAATCGTTGATTTTCTATCCAATAGCCTTACCTGCTCCCATTATTTTCCTCAGTGGCAAGTACTTCTTGTAATCTTTCAAGCTGAAAATCCAAGAGACTTGCTTGCTCAGACTTGTAAATAAAGCAGGCACTTGTGCCTCAATCTTTCTTAATGAAAGAGGGTGGAGGAAACTAGGAATTCCTAGGAAAGTTTCCCTTCCTTAAATACACACATTAATACACATGCACAAATACACACACAGGCAAACAACAAAACAGTTTTCTTCTTTCTTGACGGTAATTGATAGTGTTTGCATATGGTACCTGAGGCTGGTAAAAAACTGTGTCCCTGAGAAGAATCTGTTTACACAAAGAGAATGACAGGGTGAAAACAGGGAAAACTCCTATGTCTTTGATAATGCTGAAGCAATGAATCAACTTTGAAAACTTTTGCTCTCCTACTGTTATAAGACAGATATATAATTAATGCCCTTTTGTTTGAGCCCATATTGGTTGGGGGTTCTGTTTGTTGCAATAGCTATGTTGTATCCAATGAACTCATGCTTCTTCGACATTTATTCTCTCTTTTACTATTGTTCAGACACACATTCTCACTTTGATCTTGTTCTTGGGCTACCTCATCCTGAAACGTCGGGGTCAGGAATATATTTCCTAAACCAAAGTCATTTTCATGCTCCAAGGTTCAAATTAAACAAGAGACACTGGGAAGCTTTCCTTTATTGCTCTTACCAGATAGAACTTTTCCATTGCTAAAATTCACAGGCTCATGAAACTTTGAACCTTGTGAAGCATCTGTCACTTTTGGCAAAAAGTAGTTCTGGTGTACCACAGACTTGGATTTGCAAAGTCACTCTTACTTAACAATTATGCGACTTTAAGAGATTTATTTAGCCTCTTCCTCTCAGATTATTCGTTTTAAAAATGGGTATAATAACACTTTTTTGGTGAATTATTATGAAGATTAAATCCCAGTTCTTTCCTTACAAACAGAATGATTTTAAGGAAATCCTGGCTAAGTTTCCACATATGTAAAATGTGGATAATAAAGACACTTACCTTAAAAGTTTTTGTTGAGGATTAAATGGCTTAAGTAGACACTAAGAGTGGTGCTTAGCACACAGAATGTTTGTCTGCAATTTTTCTGTTAATATTAATTCAGCGCATCACACTGAATATGTTCTTGATAAATGCTATTATTATTACCATAATCATGTTTTTATATTATTTATTTTCTTAATAGTGCATTAATTTGCTTATCTAGAAAACACCTCTAATATCACTGTCAATAATTTGAGTTCAGAAGCTATCATATAAGTTGTGCTACATAGAAAGATCTCAGGAGATATTTTTAAATTATTCTTACTCCTCAAAACAGTATCTAACACAAAGTGCAATATAATTCTAAGAATAAATTTTTAAGACTTATTGCCCCAGATATTAAGAAAAATGAAGGCCGTCATTGACTTGCTGGTAAAAATAACCAAATGGAATCAATATAATTGTCCATTGATAAAAGATTGACTAAATAAATCATGGTATGTTCAGATAAAAATGTCTCACAGTTATTAAACAAAAGAGTGTTTTTAAATGCAGGGTTTATTATCATTCAGGCTCTGTTATACTCACAGATGCTGAGGAGGGTGTATGAGGGAAGCCATCCCAGGATCCACACAAGGAAGCACCAATCTGTCTAAGGCAGAGCAAATAAGAGAAAAACATGGTCATAAACTTTATTGTAGTTTCTGAGGAAAGGAATGGATAAGGCAAGGTAAGCAGGCTGGGAACTGGCTAGTTTGAATAATGTTCACTGGATCCAGGTCAAAGGTGCTATGTCTATTTGTCTAGTACCTGGCTCTAGGATGATTAGGTCAGAGTAATAGTTGTCCAGAGTGTGTGAGTTTCAAAAAGATGGTTGTTGGAGGTTTGAACTCTGAATTGCTTAGTTTGCATATGAAAGGCATTCTTGCAAGCTATTCCTTTGTTTTCCCCAAGAATTAGCTACCCCTGAGAAAAGCAGTCTCTCCAGGGTCAGCAAGGCCCTATGGTGTCAAGCATCAAATGCAGAAACTAGAAAATATGGTGTTACAAACATTGTAAATCAATACATGATGCAAGAAGTCCATAGAAGGTTATAATGTGCTATTGTTTAAGAATGGTAACCTGCAACTGATCTGTGGTTGATCATAATGTCTGCTAGATGCCAAGAAACATGGTACTGACTCTTGGAAGTAGAGATGAAGGGTATTAGTTGGTGATTTATGATGTGATATTTAAAGTCTAAAACTCATTTTTTTGTACCAGCTTGCTTATATTGTTATTAACCGCATATAGATGAATATGTACCCAGTTTTAGTTAGGTGACCAGTAGGGTACACAAGACTCTAGTAAACTTGTATTTTGTCTCACTTGTAACTAAGGTGTCTGACATCTATCTTGGTGATTCACCATCAAAACAGCATCTCCTGTGAGACTGAAAAATAATTTTGAGCTCTGTTTCTAAAAGACATAGATTTCTCTGGTCATTGCTTTACTGACTTCTCCTGCTTACCATGTATCTAAATCAAAGGCTTTCATGAGTATACCCTGTAGAATCTCCTGACTTCTCTCAATTATCTGACCCTTTTAAATTTTTGTAATTGCTGTAACTGTCTCTGTTATATATATATATATGTATATATATATATATATACATACATACACACACACACGTATATATAAATTTCTCTTACTCATAAAAAGCAAAGTTATGTTTATGTTTATAAATATATATCTGCATAGATATTCATGAATTAGGTATAAGTAAAACAATATTTTTATCAGTTTAGTAAAATAAACGTTAATATACTACCATGAATATATTGGTCTTCCTCAGATACTAGTGGAAAATATAATAAAACCAAAAGTAAAATATAGTATAATTGTTATGATTTTAATTAGAAATTTTTCTCTAGTGAGAGAGAGAGAAAACGAGTGTGGTTGGATGGATGGAGCGGCAGAGGGAGAGGGAGAGACAGCATCTTAAGCAGGTTTCACAGAGTACAGAGCCCAATGCCAGGCTCGATCGCACAACCCTGAGATTATGGCCTGAGGTGAAATTAAGAGTTGGGTGTTTAATCAACTGAGCCACCCCCAGGAGCCCATAATTAACAGCTTTCATCAATATCCAGAGTATATAGAGCTTAGTAATATAATAAAGTTTAATGGTGAATGTAAAGGATAAAATTGGATGAGTTAAAACGTTTAAATGCTTAGTCCATACCTATACACTATATATGTGTTTTCTTACATTTAGACAGATATTCTTAAAATCTGGAATACATTTACTAATGCCACATAAATGGACAATTAAACACATCTTAAACAGTGTAATTTCAGAAAATGCCATACTTACCTGTGTAACCGTCCCTCAGAACAACATACTGCTTAAAACATAACCTATGAGAACTTATACTAGAAACCAAGCATGCTTAATTATAGCTTTAATAAAACCATGCACCGGCAACAGGCGTCTGTGGGAGAGGAGGATAGACATCCTTGAAGCCCAGCAGCTGGGGATGCCCAGCTCCCTCAGGGCGGAATGCCATCTGCATCATTTTTCCATTATTCTCCCTTCCCCAGAGCATCAGGGTTAGTCAGAAATCCTTTAGCTTGGGCTTGCCCACTATAGGTCATGTACTATGTGACCAGACACATTTTGCCTTTCTTCTTACGTATCTACAAGACTCATGGTCAATGTGTAATCTACTCTGGCTTCTTTGTTGGTTGTTACTCACTTTCTAATAAATATGAGACTGAGGAGTTGTTTGGGGTGACAGTCTTTTCTACTGCCCCCTGCTCCTGTTCCCTTGCAGCTGACTTGTTTGTGCCTCATTCTTCTCCCATGTGCCGTCAGGAGGTGGCCTACCCGGACTGGCTTTCCCCACTTGTCCTATAGACCTCAGCTGAATAACATTAGAGGAAAGTATATGCCCTATTTCCCTAAAAACTGACAAAGTTATGGGGCTCAGAGGTATGAAGAACTCACTTTAGTTTGTTTCCCAGAGGTACTAATTAAACTTCATCAGTATCACATCCAAGTGTATCACATTTTTGTGTAATATGAAGCACTTTCTGGGCGCCTGGGTGGCTCAGTGGGTTAAAGCCTCTGCCTTTGGCTCAGGTCATGATCTCAGGGTCCTGGGATCGAGTTCCGAATTGGGCTCTCTGCTCAGTGGGGAGCTTGCTTCCCTTCCTCTCTCTGCCTGCCTCTCTGCCTACTTGTGATCTCTCTCTCTGTCAAATAAATAAATAAATAAAATCTTAAAAAAAATATATATATGAAGCACTTTCTTCCATTCATCACCTTATATGGCCTGTGAGATAGATTATAGAAACTATTAATTACCTTTTGTAAGTTATGCATGATACCACTCCAAATCTGTATTGTTTGCAATGTGGTCTACATTTTATCTTTGAAAGTCTACCAATTAACTGACTTTACCTTGACATGAAACGAAAATATAATGTTAGATTGAATTATGTGTTATTCATAGTTCTATCTGTAGCACTAATAATAAGCATTTGTATAAAGAGTCAAAGAATATGGAAATTCACTTGAGAGTGAATTTGGAAATTCAAAACGCACTGTAATGGACTAAATGTATCCTCCCAAATGTCATATATTGAAGTTTTAAACCTTGATGTGGTGGTTATAGGAGGTGGATCCTTTGAGAATTAACTAGGCCATTAAGGTGGCGCCCTGGTGAATGGGATAAGTGCCTTCATGAAATAAACCCTAGAGATCTCTCTCATTTTGTCTCCAACTTGTGCAGATATGAGAAGCTGGCACTCTATAAGGTCTGTAACCTGGAAGAGTACTTTCATTGGAACCCAACCATGCTGACACCCTCACCTTGGACTTCCAACCTCCAGAATTGGGAAAAAAAAAAAAAAATGTTTGTTGTTTAAGACACTCCATCTAAGGTAATTTGTTGTATCAGCTTGAACAGACCAAGACAATCACTAAATATTCTACCCTTAACTTAGGGTACACATTAGAAAGTAGAATTAGAAGGAAAGCTAAAACGTACAAAGGAGATACTACATTGTAGTTGGAGGCTAAGTTTCTACAAAATAGAAATTCTAATAGCTATAATGGAAAGAATAGGGGAATCTCTGAGTCTGCAAAACTAATAGTACTTTATGGTAAAGGGAAATGTCAGTCAGGTTTGACATTTATCACTAATGATCAAGCGAGGACAATAAAAATCATACATGTCAGGTGACTCAGTAGTCACATTTCCAATTAACAATGGAGTAAAATGTTACAACCGAAGACTGTAATATCAGATATTTTCTATTTCTCTGTTTTCTAAGTGTCTGCCAAATTCCCATTTAACCAAGCACCAAATAGGAGGAAGGGTCTCAGAAGTCGATGTATGTGGATTTGTGGAATATAAAATACACGTAGGTCATTCACAGGGCATACCCTTGACTGCCTTCACTCTCTCACTCCCTTTTGTGGTATGGGTGGTTCATGACTGTAGTCTCACTGCCTGGAGTAGGTAATGCATCTTCCATGTAAACAAAAAAAAGTTAGAAAGGCCCAGGAAATGTATTCAGTCTCTCTTCACTGGCCAATTTAGAATCAGCATAACCAGTAAGAATACAGATTTTTTTTTTAAAAGATTATTTATTTATTTATTTATTTATTTGACACAGAGAGAGAGAGAGAGATCACAAGTAGGCAGAGAGGCAGGCAGAGATAAAGGGGGAAGCAAGGTCCCCGCTGAGCAGAGAGCCCCCAAGGGGCTCGATCCCAGGACCCTGAGATCATGACCTGAGCCAAAGGCAGAGGCTTAACTCACTGAGCCACCCAGGTGCCCCCAAAATACAGATTTTGATGAGAGCTCTGTGAACCAAGCATAGAGCACATAGCCTAAATGTTACTAGAATCAATGCAACATGAGCTGAACAAATGAGATCCATGGAAAGGAAAAAAAAAATAGTCGAAAGCTCTGCCACAGCAAAGTGATTTTTAGGACAGAATCTAAAGCCATTAAATTCAGTCTCCACCTGTGCCGCGCCCCCCCTCCCAGATCAACCAGGTCTATAACTGCTGAAAGGACTCCCTATGGGTATGTTTTTTCAGTGAGGGGAAAGACGAAAGTTTCTATCCAATAGAGTCATTTACAAGCTGGCTATGGAAGTCATGGGTGTGCAATCTGATGCAAAACATTCCTTCAGTTAGGACTCCAACAAGAGGGATTTCTCTCTAAATACTCTTTGGTTGGGAGGCATTATGATGCTGTGTTCCCACTTAATTACCTGTTGCAGCCCTCATCTCTGCTGCCAGACTTCTTCAACCCCTTACTGGCTTCCATAGAAATGCTGCCAGGGCTGTTTCTCTTCCTTTTATTATGCCTTGGCTCATTGAAAACTCTCCTGGCGATAGCCCAAGGGCACACATATGCCCTGACACAGTGGTGCCAAGTTCTTTCCCCAACATCTTTTGCTGGGTGGCTTCACCTTGTTACAGTGTGTGCAGTGGCGTTCTAGCGTGCAGTTCCAAAAAGATCCAGTTCAGATCCAAAAGGGTGTTCCTTTTTACCAAATTAGGAATCTCCGCCTCTTATTTATTTATTTATTTTTTAATTTTATTTTTTCCTTCCTAAACACCTCCTTTGAGTTTAGTTTCTACCGCTGTGGTCTCTGTCTATAGACATAACATTCCCAGAGACTGACTCCAGGAATGTGTCAATGTTGATTAGACTACAGTTTGAGAAGCAATCTCATTCTACCTACAGCATTTATTTGTTTTTCCCTAGCTACGCATGGTTGCACAAATTATATTTGACTTATGTTTTACCCATTATACTTCCTTGCTTCAAAGAAAGAACACTTAATATGATTTAATTTCTAATTTTTCAAAGATTGAGCTTTATGGCTAACCACCGAGGAGGAGCAAAAATAAGCCAGAATGTGCCATTTTGGCATGTGATTTCCTTTTGATCTGAAGGCATGAAGAAATTTAGAATATAAGTGAGGTTCGGTGGGGTAAGGTCTGGAACCAATGATCAAGAAAAATTCTTGAGACATCTTTGGTGCAAAATGGTGGTTGTCTAAAGCACGGGACAGGACCCATGGCCAGAAAGAGCTGCTGCATCAAGGTTGTGAAGAGACCCATTATATACTTCCAAGTTGGGAGGGGGTCAGGAATAGAGTATGTCTCTAAGGAATTTTGGAAGTAAGGTTGCCAGGACCTTGAGGGGCTAGCCGTCATTGGGAAAAGGTCAATTATCACCGCCTAATAAAACCTTAGTCATGAGACCCTTCAGATATATATCGGTGAGCCATAAGCTTGGGGATGATTGCCAGCACATATCTTGGAGAGTTTAGAGATAAAGGAAGTTTCCAAAGGAATTTTTATATATTAAAGTAGACGTACTGGATCCTGGTTGAGGGTGGGGGGGCAGTCAGGCTAGGATCGCCTTTTGCTCTTAGCAGAGTATTAAGGTGGAGGCAGTTGAGTCCCTAGAGAAATGTCACTCTGCCTGTTTTAAGGACTTGTCAGTACGCTCTAGATAGTAAGGAAATTTAATAATTTTTCTTCTGCCTCTGTTTCCCACATCAGACAGTTAAGACCCAGGACACACAAAGGACTTTCAACCTCTCCCTTAACTGCCTAAAGTAATTTCAATAGGGGGCCTGTACCAAGAAGAAAGTTATTACCAGAGACTACTTTGTATAAACTGAAAACTTATCTGAATGGCACAGCAAACATTTGTTTTCCAAGCATTTGCTCTTCTCATCTTCCCGTGAATTTTTTCTTTCCCTTTGAAGCCCCTGAAGTAAGACAAGATCCCTATTCCCCTGTCCTTGGCTCAGGGTAGTATATACACCTCCATTACCAGACTGCCTGGGAGTCCTATGTTTTCTAAGGGGCTCCTTTTCATAAGGAATTAAATTTTTCTCCTCTTAATCTGTCTTACATCATTTAACTATTAGATCTCCAAAGAATCTAGGCGGAAAGAAGGGAAAGTGTTCTGTTCCCATACCACATAGAACCTTCAAGTTCCAACTTCTCTAATCATTACTTTGACTTTTATATATGAAGGTATAAATGTATATATATTTCTTATATATGTATGTTTATACTTTTAGGTATACTTCTGTTTAGCCTCATTTTCCATTTCTAGATTTTTACCATGCCTTTTGTTTTGATTTATCATTTCTATATGTGAATCACAAGGCTGACATATAATGAATTATGAGGTGTATTCCAAGTACTTTGTCCCTAATGTCAATTTCTTCCTGGTAACACACCAGAAATATACTTGTGATTGATCAGATTGTGTTTATTGCTCATTGCAACAATGAATAGTGTACGTGATGCGTAATCAAGGGGTAATATTTCACTAAGACTGTATTACAAAGGACTTCGAGTTGGAGCTGGACTGTAGCCAGGTGATTTGGGGAAGTTTTCAGGGAGAATGGTTTTGCTATGTATCACATGCTGTCAGGAAATGGTGATTTTTCTATGACAGGTTATTTTAATTAATCTTATCTAAAAAGAGAGGGCTAGAGTAAAGCTAAAGTGGTAATTGGTAAGGAAGTAGCAGTCATTTATATTAGCCAGGGAGGGAAATGCTTGGGACTTTTTGTTTGGGCAATGTTTTGGTTTTTGTCTGTGTTCAGACAATATCATGAAGTAGTCTTGCTTTTGTCTTGATCAATTACCATCAGAGCAGCCTTGTTTGATGTTGATGTTCTGTGAAATTGTTGATATTCAACAGGAGAACACCAAGGACCCCCGTCACTGCCAGGCCAGCTCCTAGCAATACGGAAGCCTCACTAATATATTCAGACCAGCTCCCAGATGTTGGGAACTGCTTTGTTCTTTCTTAGAATAAACTCCTTATATTATTGAAAGCAGCTTTATTTGTGTATAATACATATGAAATGAACTGCTGTACTTAAAATGCATAATTTGATAAGTTTTGACATCCATGCAATCATCACTACAGATTAATGATCTAAGCAGTCAGCCTCCAAAATTGTCTCTCGCCCTTTTGTAATCTTTTGCTCATGCTCCTTCCCAATTCCCACTCAATCCCCAGGTAGCCAATGACCTGCTTTCTATCACTACATATTAGTTTATATTTTATAGAATGAAATACACTTGGCATCATACAGCATGCTCTCTGTTTTCTGAGGGGATGGGCATCTGGCTTCTTTCAATCAGTTAATTATTTTGAGATTAATCTATATTTTTGTATACATCAATATTTCATTTCTTTCACTTTTCAAGAGTTGACTTCAATGGATATAGTACCCTAGGTTGTTTTTTTCGTTTGTTACTCAACACTTGGTATTTCACCTCACTTTTTTCTTGCTTACAAGGTTTTTGATAAGACATCTACTATAATTTTTTTCCTTACGATGAGGCAACAGAAGTCAAGCTAAGAACAGAACAAGCTGACACCCTGTAACACCAGCCCCCCCCCCCGCCCCGCTACTCCTGGGTGGGATAGGTGTGACATTCTTTCCTGAATCTCCCAACTGTCTTAATGCTAATATCTTGGTAGAGGGAAAAAACAACCTTAACTTGGCAATGGCAAGGCCTCTGGTATCTTGTAGGTCCTCTTCAGCATTTGAAACCTCCCTTTTCCTTACCTCCTTCAACCCCGTAATATATAATCAGCTGCCCCTCACAACCCGGGGGGCCTGTTCTTGTGCTTTAATAAACCTCCATTTTGCACCAAAGAAGTCTTAAGAATTCTTTCTTGGCCATAGAGTCCGGACTCCACCTCACTGAACATCACTTATATTCTAAAACTTCATTACTTATTCTTATAAAAATAAGATTTTATTTTCTCCCTCTAGCTTCTTGCTTCTTCAAGATTTTCTTTTTACCTTTGTTTCTCTTTAGTTTGATAATGATATGCTTGATTTTTTTGTTTGTTTGTTTGTTTTGTCTTTTTGTTGCTTTTAGCTTTCCAACTTTCTTGAATCTGTCTTTTGGTTATCTCATCTTGCACAAATATTACTTGCACAAAGTTCATGGCCATTACAACATCAAATATTTCTTCTGTTGTATTTTCCCTTTCTTTTCCTCTGGTCCTCCAATTATGAGTATATCACGCATTTTTTTTTTTTTTTTTTTTTTTTTAGGATTTTTATTTATTTGTCAGAGAGAGAGAAAGAGAGAGAGAGGACAAGCTGGGGGGACCAGCAGGCAGAGAGAGCAGCAGGCTCCCCACTGAGAAAGGAGCAGATGCAGAACTCAATTTCAGGACCCTGAGATCATGATCTGAACTAAAGGCAGATGCCTAACCCACTGAGCCACCCAGACATCCTGAGTATATCACACATTTTGATTTTGTCTCAGAGCTCCTGTATATTCCGTTTTTTTTTTTTTTTTTCCTTCTTATTTTAGTTTGTGATACTGTATTGACCTGCAAGCCACTTCTTTCCTTGGACATATTGAGTCTACCAATAGCCCATCTAAATAATTCATTTTTGTTACTGTTTGATTTCTATAATATCCAATGATATTTTTCTTAGAGTTTTCATCTCTCTGCTTTCCTTACCTGTTTTTGCATGTTGTCCCTTTTTTTCCCCATTAGCATTAAAATATTGATCATAGTCATTTTAAATTTCCTGTTTGATAATACTACTATTATTTGTCTTATATCTGGGTATGGTTCTGATGTTTGCTTTACCCCTTGGATTATGCTCTTTCTTGTCTCCAAGTAAATTGTTTTTATGTATGTGGTGATCATTTCTCAGATGAATACTAAAGGGCAACCCACTGAAGATCTCTCAGTTTTCACTCTGAGCATCTCTATCCTCTCCAATACCCTATACTGCACACTCTAGCTAGCTTGTCCTTTCCAGATTCTAAGAACCATCTCAAATCAAGAAGTCTGTCACCATCTGCCTGGGTCCCTCTCTCTGGACCACATACAAGAAACTTGTAAAAAGTCAGCTGGGGCTTTTTTTTTTTTTAATTCTCTTGTCGTTAACCCTCTTTCAGTTCACTATCTTTCTTGTTTAATGTCCAGTATCTGAAAAACCATTGTCAGTTTCATTGGTTATTTTAAGTATGAGGGTGATTCTAGTCTCTGATCCCCCATCTTGTTAAGACACAATTAAATTTAAACAGTTTCAGAATTTTCCCTATAAAGATGTCCTTTTTGTTCCCTTGAATTTTCTTATTCTTTCTTGATTGTGATAAAATAAGTTAGAGATGAAATTAAACTGCAGGCAAATTATATGTCTCCAAACTAAAATTTGTCTCTAGCTGACTCTTCATCCTACTAATCATTTAATTTAAAAGTCAATTTTGTTTGAATGGTTTATAAATTTAAATTACTACAGTTATTAATTAAACTCATTGTCTTTCAGTTTTTGTCTTTTACTATATTTATTTGCATGTTGGGTATTTTTTACACTATGTTTCTTATTGGTATTATATATTTTCCATTAGCCTTCTGAACCAAAACGATTTTTCTATATATTTATCACAAAGTTGTGCAAACGTTATTAAAATCATCAATGAAAAAAAATTAATTTTCTTCAAATAATTCAAAACAAGTTGAATCTGATATTGACTTCACAAACCCTCCTATTAAATAAAACTTAGGAGATCTACAGTTCTTTATTTCTATGTTAAGATATCAGAACATGATGAAAAATAGAAGAGGACATAAGTAATCAGTAAATATATTGACCTTCTAGAAAGTTTTTTTCTCTTATTAACTAAATTCTACCTTTCCAATTTTGTCTTGGAATATTTTATCAACTAAATAATGATATAATGCATGATTTGAAGAAGGTTAAATAAAGATGTGATATCTGATATATGAGTTGAGCACATTATAGTATTTTTACCTACCCATTCCAATTATTTAATTTCTTTTGAATGGAAAAAATGAATAACTGAATAAATTTTTGTTTGTGTGCATGTGTGTGTGTGTTTGGATGCTGTAATACTTATGAATTTAATATTTCCCTGAAATCTTGTCTTTTTTTTTCTTTTTTTTTTTTTTAGAAAAAGTTCAATGCAATGTCATAGGTCTATAATGAGGTTATCCAAAAGACAGGTCTATTAGCACTGCCCAAAACTTCATTTTCCTGGAGATAGTGCTGTATGTAGCAATGGGAACATAATGGAAGACCACCAGAATACGTAAAGATAGTGAGAGAGTGGGAGAACTTGGTTTTTCGCATTCCTTGGAATCATGTAGACCATATGAAATGGGTGCTATCTTGTCATCTTGAGAAAGACTGGCAAAGAAACCAAATTATTAAGAAGATCCAGAAAAGGGTGTGATTAATTGAAAAACAACCTTGAACCACTGAATCGATCTGTGCCTAAAAGCAGTATTACTTTTTCAACTTTTAGCTGCATGAGGCAATAAAATATCTTTTTAAAAATTTAGCCTAGTTTCCATTGGGTTTCAGTCATTGCCATGGCAACAACAACAAACAACAAACAAGTTCTAATACAATTATTTAATGGTCTTTGTGGGAAAAGGCAGACATTCCTATTGGGAACATCTTCTCCTTTAATTAAGATCTAACAGTTTGGGAAGGCTTCAGCCATTTTTTTTTTCTTTTGCAACTATAGATACATAGTTCTATCAGGAGATTTTCAAGTAAATGTTCTACAGAAGCTGACTATGTGAAAATAGTTCTGACACCCAAAAAGGCAGTGTTTAAGGATCCATCTCATGCACATTGTAGAATGTATATTGTTGGGGTATATATTTTAAGTAATTCAAGACTAATGAAATTTAATCATCAATAATTGAATAAAAACACATATATGGAAACATTTTAGTAGGGATTTATTTATAGCATTATGGATATTTATTTCTGATGACAACTTTAACTTTCCTGCATTTCTGAATGAATACTTTTATTTTCAATTCCAAATTCAATTTGAATTCAATTCAAATTCCATTTGAAGGACTATTTTTAATATCTTTATCTGCAGAAAAAAATAAGTAATAATGTCAATGAAATACTGGCTTTCTGATATGATACACTGCAAACTTTTAAGTTGACTCAATAGTTATTTCAAAATTTCTTGTAAGTAAGCAAAGAAGAAAATTAGGACACAGTGTGTGAAAGGTGTGGCAAGCCTTCTTAGTAGCCTCCTATCTACTTAGCCTTATCTAGGTGATCTAGATGAGCTCATCTCTTATGCTCCATTTACCAGCTTGTAATTAAATGGATTATGACTCCCAGTGGTCTTTGAATTTAATTACAAATGCCTAGCATTGATAATTGTTACCTGGAGAAATAAAGAGTAAATGATACCACAGGTCTTGTCTCTAATATCACCGTTTTTCTTCATCACCACACATAAAGGCTTCATGCAGAGTTTTAACAAACTGTTTCTCCATTCAATTTCAAGTTTCTCAATCTTAAAACATTTAAAACAATATGCTTTTATTTAAAGGAGAAACCTGTATCAATCATGAAATGTCTCCCATTTTCCTTAGGTCTATACCAACATAAGAACTAAGCGTAAGGTATATGGTAACATATCTTATTAATATGTTTTTTAATATGTGGAAGCAGATGGTGACATGCTTAAGTTTTATGGCTTCTATTTTAACCATGAATCTTACTTTTTGCTTCTTACTAAGTTTCTACACAATCAAATACATTAAATAAGTTGATAAAGGTACTTTGAAATAAAATTGTGGAACTTCCTGACTTCTTCCAGATGTGTAATACCCTACTGCTCTACAGATCTGCTCAGCTAAGAAATCCTTTGGATATTGGATGGTATCATTTTTTCCCTTTCCAGTTGTAGTACTCTGAAAAACATAGTAACAGGTAATTTATGAGTAAGAACCTTTTAGTCCATATGATATTTTTATTATTTCAAGTAATTTTAGCTTTCAAACAATAATGTAAAATAATTTAGTAGACACCACACACCCAGCACCATTTCTAATTCTAGCTTAATAAACTTTTTAAAAATTATTTTTGTTGTTGGTAAATGCAGTTCATGCACACAGTCTTTTGATCACGCACTTGGCTCCATAAGGATGGGCTGGATAACTTCCTGAGGCAACTTCCTTAACAAGGTATAAAGAGCCCACTCATCCTGAGTGGGAATGCCTTTCCTTATTTCAAGCTCAATGAGTATTCCTTTTTTTCTAAAGCATGTGATCATGTATCACCTTGACAACTCCCTTGTTTTATCTGTTCTTCAATGGAAGGGGACACAGTCCTTTCACTCCAGCATGAGAGGGGGGTGCATAGGTGAACTGCCCTCCCAGGAAAGGTCTCCTGGCCACTGGGACCAACACCCACTATTGAAGCTTCTCTATGTAGGCAAAACATTATTCCAGTGCTTGATTGTATTTTCTTGAAGATCCTGATACCAAAAGTGTTTGGATTTCTGTTTCTGGTGGTCAGCATAGTGATAAACTTTGCAATCCTCCATGTAGCTGTGAAGTCCTCCCCTGGGATTGATAAGAGGTATACAATGTTCTACTTGACAGGTTGTTTATTGTTTTGTTTTGTTACTGATTTGGTCTGCAGATCTTCCTGAAAGTTTTTCAGTTAGTTGGAGTGTAGCTACAATTACAACATGGGCCAGGTGTTATGCTAGAAGTTAAGGATAACACCATTACATAAGAAATATGACCTCCCAGGGTATAGGACGTTGCATTCTGATTGGAAGATAGATAGAAAGCAAAAATGTTAAACAGAGTCTGTTGTGTTACAAGTTTGATAAAGTCATCTCCTCCAGTCGTCTCTTTGATTTTCCATGAGTGTAAAGCAAATTTTGATAAACAGGTATGCCTAAATCCGGTTCCCTGAGACCTAAGATGTTTTAGAGCACAGGTCCCATGTCTGTGGTAGTTTTATTTATTTGTTTATTTTTAAAGATTTTACTTATTTATTTCACAGAGAGAGTGAGAAAGCATAAACAGGGGGAGCAGCAGAGGGGAAAGGAGAAGCAGATTCCCTCCTGAGCAGGGAGCCCAATGTGGGCTCCATCTCAGGACCCTGCGATCATGACCTGAGCTGAAGGGAGATGGTGACTGAGCCACCCAAGCACCTCTGTAGTAGTTTTATTTTTAAAACAGTAAACAAATCTGAGCTAACGGGGATCCTTTGTAAATTCTATATATTTTTATATGCCATTAGTGTTGTCTGCACTTTTAGATCCAATTTACTGTTGTTAATATTATTGAATGCCAATTTTGTTGCATCTTTCAGAAAATTTAAAGATTAGACTCATTCCTATAAATGAGTGTTCAGGCCATTAATGAAGTACAATAAAAGTAAGTGTTTACACAGGCAATGGCATCTCTCAATGATTAGTTCTGATTTGTGTGTGCAGTTAGACACTGGAAGAGGGGAAGGCTCATCTAATATGCTAGGACACTGCTTGAGCTCCCATGTTTTCTTGTAATTGCAGGCTTGTCTATATTCAAGGTCTATTTTCCCATCTCTGAAAGCATATTCTTACATTTATTTAGTGATATCTGGTCAAGCCATTTTTTGGCCGTCTCCCCTAAATACTAGGGCTTGAGTTTTTCCCACATAACCATTATGTACCAACTGGGGAAATCCTCAGAAGGACAGAGAACTTACATTCCAATCAAACCATGAGCAGATTGATCATGACTTAACAAGGGAATGCCAGCTATCAGTAGGAGGCTTATTGAATGAGTGGACCATTCTAAAGCAGTTTGGCTGGACAAGTCCAGGAGACTGAGATCCTACTTCATATAAACATTCTTCATTTTCAGGGGAGTTCCCATTTAAAAAAAAAAAAGTCCTAATACAAAATAATTGTAATCCCATCATTTTTTTTTTTATTTAACTATTTATTTGAGAGAGAAAGAGAGAGTGCACACATGAGTTGTTGGGGGGAGGGACAGAGGGAGAGGGAGAGAATCCTCAAACAGACTCCTTGCTGAACAGGGAACACAATGCAAGGCTCAATCACAGGGCTTTGACATCATGACCCAAGCAGAAATAAAGAGTTGATGCTTAACAGACTGAACCACCCAGGTGCCCCACCCTTATCTTTCTCGAATGAGTCAAGAGGTCATACTCCAGAGTTTGTTAAGGGTTAAAGTTCCTATTCACTGATAAACTTTCTTTTAGTAGTAGCTCCTTCTCACCTTTGCCTGAGGCTGGCCATGAAGAGGACCTAGCTGGATGTGTTCTCACCCCTGGTGGGTGGGGAATCCACTTTATAGAGTCTAGGATGGAAATGTATTACCAGTTTCTCACCTTCTTTGCAGCCGTTAATCTAGTTCTTCTTAGCCTCTTCACTTAATGGTCTTTCATTGTTATGTTGTCACCATCCTTCGGTGTGTGGAAGGTGCACTGAGGGAGGAATCTGAGGAGTCTGAGGTGCTTTTTCCGCAACTGTGTATTTCTCTGGCTTCAACTTTTGGTTTTGGCTTTTGTTTTTGCTAAAATGGCAGCTGCAAAAAAGAATAAAGTGCACTGTTTCTTTTTTGGTTTCAAGTGCTTTTTTTGTTTGTTTGTTTCTGTTTTTGTTTTTTAAGATTTTATTTATTTATTTGACAGAGAGAGAAAGAGGGAGAGCACAAGCAAGGGGAGTGGCAGGCAGAGGGCGAGGGAAAAGCAGGCTTTCCGCTCAACAGGGAGCCTGATGCAAGGGCTTAATCCTAGGACCCCGGGATCATGACCTAAGCCCAAGGCAGTCGCTTAACTGACTGAGCCACCCAGCCATCCCAGGAATTTCAAGTTTTTATTTAAATTCCAGTTGGTTAACATACAGTTTAATATTTGTTTCCGGAGTAAAATTTGGTGATTCATCACTTACATAGAACACAACAAGTACTCATCATATGGCTATTTCCCATTTAACCCATCCCTCTGCCTACCTCCCTCCAGTAATCCTGTTTGTTCTTTGTAGTTGAGTCTGTTTTCTGGTCTGCCCTGCTCATCACCCACCCCCATGTTCATCTGATTTGTTTCTTATATTCCACATATGAGTGAAGTCCTTTGGTATTTGTCTTTCTCTGACTGACTTATTTTGCTTAGCATAACATAGAGTGCATGCTTTCTAAAAGAAGATAAAGCTTATCAATTTCTTATAGGCTGAATATTATTTGTTGACATTTTAGTCCAAAAACTTAATAATTTGGAGGCTCTGGGGAATAATCTACTTCCAAGGTCATTCAGATTATTCAAAGATTATCTTAATTATTATATAGATTAAATTATTATCAGTTACTTCTGGGTTAATTTCATTGCTGCCAGCCAGAAAATGTTCTCAGACACAAGAGGCTACTGACATTCCTTCTTGTGTGTCCCTCTCCATCTTCAAAGCAGGAAGGGCACACAAGTTCTCCTCAGACTTTGGAGTTATCTTTCTCCCATTTCTGCCACAGGCCAGAGAAAGTGCTCATCTTTTAAGGGTTCATGTGATCATATTAAGTTGGCCCAGATGTCATGCAACATAGCATAAGCACTGAAGTCATAGCTCGTTATTTTTTTTTTTTTTTAAGATTTTATTTATTTATTTGACAGAGATCACAAGTAGACAGAGAGGCAAGCAGAGAGAGAGAGAGGGAAGCAGGCTCCCTGTTGAGCAGAGAGCCCGATGCGGGACTCGATCCCAGGACCCTGAGATCATGACCTGAGCCGAAGGCAGCGGCTTAACCCACTGAGCCACCCAGGCGCCCCATAGCTCGTTATTTTAATACTTTCCAGGCATCAGGGTGGAGATGACTTTAGTGGGAGGCAATTCAGAGATTCTGCCTAACACTCGTAACAAAGGAAGTAACTTTGGATAGTATAGTATAATGGTTAAAATGATGTACTTTTTTTTTTAAATTTTTTTATTTTTTATAAACATATAATATATTTTTATCCCCAGGGGTACAGGTCTGTGAATCGCCAGGTTTACACACTTCACAGCACTCACCATAGCACACACCCTCCCTAATGTCCATAATCCCACCCCCCCAACTCCCCTCCCCCCATTAACCCTCAGTTTGTTTTGTGAGATTAAGAGTCACTTATGGTTTGTCTCCCTCCCAATCCCATCTTGTTTCATTTACTCTTCTCCTACCCCCTTAACCCACCATGTTGCATCTCCTCTCCCTCATATCAGGGAGATCATATGATAGTTGTCTTTCTCCGATTGACTTATTTCGCTAAGCATGATACCCTCTAGTTCCATTCACGTCGTCGCAAATGGCAAGATTTCATTTCTTTTGATGGCTGCATAGTATTCCATTGTGTATATATACCAGTTCTTCTTTATCCATTCATCTATTGATGGACATCTAGGTTCTTTCCATAGTTTGGCTATTGTAGACATTGCTGCTATAAACATTCGGGTGCACGTGCCCCTTTGGATCACTACGTTTGTATCTTTAGGGTAAATACCCAGCAGTGCAATTGCTGGGTCATAGGGTAGTTCTATTTTCAACATTTTGAGGAACCTCCATGCTGTTTTCCAGAGTGGTTGCACCAGCTTGCATTCCCACCAACAGTGTAGGAGGGTTCCCCTTTCTCCGCATCCTCGCCAGCATCTGTCATTTCCTGACTTGTTAATTTTAGCCATTCTGATTGGTGTGAGGTGATAGCTCATTGTGGTTTTGATTTGTATTTCCCTGATGCCGAGTGATATGGAGCACTTTTTCATGTGTCTGTTGGCCATCTGGATGTCTTCTTTGCAGAAATGTCTGTTCATGTCTTCTGCCCATTTCTTGATTGGATTATTTGTTCTTTGGGTGTTGAGTTTGCTAAGTTCTTTATAGATTTTGGATACTAGCCCTTTATCCGATATGTCATTTGCAAATATCTTCTCCCATTCTGTCAGTTGTCTTTTGGTTTTGTTAACTGTTTCCTTTGCTGTGCAAAAGCTTTTGATCTTGATGAAATCCCAATAGTTCATTTTTGCCCTTGCTTCCCTTGCCTTTGGCGATGTTCCTAGGAAGATGTTGCTACGGCTGAGGTCGAAGAGGTTGCTGCCTGTGTTCTCCTCAAGGATTTTGATGGATTCCTTTCTCACATTGAGATCCTTCATCCATTTTGAGTCTATTTTCGTGTGTGGTGTAAGGAAATGATCCACTTTCATTTTTCTGCATGTGGCTGTCCAATTTTCCCAGCACCATTTATTGAAGAGGCTGTCTTTTTTCCATTGGACATTCTTTCCTGCTTTGTCGAAGATGAGTTGACCATAGAGTTGAGGGTCTATTTCTGGGCTCTCTATTCTGTTCCATTGATCTATGTGTCTGTTTTTGTGCCAGTACCATGCTGTCTTGATGATGACAGCTTTGTAATAGAGCTTGAAGTCCGGAATTGTGATGCCACCAACTTTGGCTTTCTTTTTCAATATTGCTTTGGCTATTCGAGGTCTTTTCTGGTTCCATATAAATTTTAGGATTATTTGTTCCATTTCTTTGAAAAAAATGGATGGTACTTTGATAGGAATTGCATTAAATGTGTAGATTGCTTTAGGTAGCATAGACATTTTCACAATATTTATTCTTCCAATCCAGGAGCATGGAACATTTTTCCATTTCTTTGTGTCTTCCTCAATTTCTTTCATGAGTACTTTATAGTTTTCTGTGTATAGATTCTTAGTCTCTTTGGTTAAGTTTATTCCTAGGTATCTTATAGTTTTGGGTGCAATTGTAAATGGGATTGACTCCTTAATGTCTCTTTCTTCTGTCTTGTTGTTGGTGTAGAGAAATGCAACTGATTTCTGTGCATTGATTTTATATCCTGACACTTTACTGAATTCCTGTACAAGTTCTAGCAGTTTTGGAGTGGAGTCTTTTGGGTTTTCCACATATAGTATCATATCATCTGCAAAGAGTGATAGTTTGACTTCTTCTTTGCCGATTTGGATGCCTTTAATTTCCTTTTGTTGTCTGATTGCTGAGGCTAGGACTTCTAGTACTATGTTGAAGAGCAGTGGTGATAACGGACATCCCTGCCGTGCTCCTGACCTTAGCGGAAAAGCTTTCAGTTTTTCTCCATTGAGAATGATATTTGCGGTGGGTTTTTCATAGATGGCTTTGATAATATTGAGGTATGTGCCCTCTATCCCTACACTTTGAAGAGTTTTGATCAGGAAGGGATGCTGTACTTTGTCAAATGCTTTTTCAGCATCTATGGAGAGTATCATATGGTTCTTGTTCTTTCTTTTATTAATGTGTTGTATCACATTGATTGATTTGCGGATGTTGAACCAACCTTGCAGCCCTGGAATAAATCCCACTTGGTCGTGGTGAATAATCCTTTTAATGTACTGTTGAATCCTACTGGCTAGTATTTTGGTGAGAATTTTTGCATCTGTGTTCAAGGATATTGGTCTGTAGTTCTCTTTTTTGATGGGATCCTTGTCTGGTTTTGGGATCAAGGTGATGCTGGCCTCATAAAATGAGTTTGGAAGTTTTCCTTCCATTTCTATTTTTGGAACAGTTTCAGGAGAATAGGAATTAGTTCTTCTTTAAATGTTTGGTGGAATTCCCCCAGGAAGCCATCTGGCCCTGGGCTTTTGTTTGTTTGGAGATTTTTGATGACTGTTTCAATCTCCTTATTGCTTATGGGTCTGTTGAGGCTTTCTATTTCTTCCTGGTTCAGTTGTGGTAGTTTATATGTCTCTAGGAATGCATTCATTTCTTCCAGATTGTCAAATTTGTTGGCGTAGAGTTCCTCATAGTATGTTCTTATAATTGTCTGTATTTCTTTGGTCTTAGTTGTGATCTCTCCTCTTTCATTCATGATTTTATTTATTTGGGTCCTCTCTCTTTTCTTTTTGATAAGTCTGGCCAGGGGTTTATCGGTCTTATTAATTCTTTCAAAGAACCAGCTCCTAGTTTCGTTGATTTGTTCTATTGTTTTTTGGTTTCTATTTCATTGATTTCTGCTCTGATTTTTATGATTTCTCTTCTCCTGCTGGGTCTAGGGTTTCTTTCTTGTTCTTTCTCCAGCTCCTTTAGGTGTAGGGTTAGGTTGTGTACCTGAGACCTTTCTTGTTTCTTGAGAAAGGCTTGTACTGCTATATATTTTCCTCTCAGGACTGCCTTTGTTGTGTCCCACAGATTTTGAACAGTTGTGTTTTCATTATCATTTGTTTCCATGAATTTTTTCAATTCTTCTTTAATTTCCTGGTTGACCCGTTCATTCTTTAGAAGGATGCTGTTTAGTCTCCATGTATTTGGCTTCTTTCCAAATTTCCTCTTGTGATTAAGTTCTAGCTTCAGAGCATTGTGGTCTGAAAATACGCAGGGAATGATTCCAATCTTTTGATAACGGTTGAGACCTGATTTAGGACCAAGAATGTGATCTATTCTGGAGAATGTTCCATGTGCACTAGAGAAGAATGTGTATTCTGTTGCTTTGGGATGAAATGTTCTGAATATATCTGTGATGTCCATCTGGTCCAGTGCGTCATTTAAGGCCTTTATTTCCTTGTTGATCTTTTGCTTGGATGATCTGTCCATTTCAGTGAGGGGAGTGTTAAAGTCCCCTACTATTATTGTATTATTGTCGATATGTTTCTTTGATTTTGTTATTAATTGGTTTATATAGTTGGCTGCTCCCATGTTAGGGGCATAGATATTTAAAATTGTTAGCTCTTCTTGTTGGATAATTCCTTTGAGTATGATATAGTGTCCTTCCTCATCTCTTATTATAGTCTTTGGCTTAAAATCTAATTGATCTGATATAAGGATTGCCACTCCTGCTTTCTTCTGATGTCCATTAGCATGGTAAATTCTTTTCCACCCCCTCACTTTAAATCTGGAGGTGTCTTCAGGTTTAAGATGAGTTTCTTGTAGGCAACATATAGATGGGTTTTGTTTTTGTATCCATTCTGATACCCTGTGTCTTTTGATTGGGGCATTTAGCCCATTAACATTCAGGGTAAGTATTGAGAGATATGAGTTTAGTGCCATTGTATTGCCTGTAAGGTGACTGTTATTGTATATTGTCTCTGTTTCTTTCTGATCCACTACTTTTAGGGTCTCTCTTTGCTTAGAGGACCCCTTTCAATATTTCCTGTAGAGCTGGTTTGGTATTTGCAAATTCTTTCAGTTTTTGTTTGTCCTGGAAGCTTTTAATCTCTCCTTCTATTTTCAATGAGAGCCTAGCTGGATATAGTATTCTTGGCTGCATGTTTTTCTCGTTTAGTACTCTGAATATATCATGCCTGCTCTTTCTGGCCTGCCAGGTCTCTGTGGATAAGTCTGGTGCCAATCTAATATTTTTACCATTGTTCGTTACAGACTTCTTTTCCCGGGCTGCTTTCAGGATCTTCTCTTTGTCACTAAGACTTGTAAATTTTACTATTAGGTGACCGGGTGTGGACCTATTCTTATTGATTTTGAGGGGGGTTCTCTGAACCTCCTGGATTTTGATGCTTGTTCCCTTTGCCATATTGGGGAAATTCTCTCCAATAATTCTCTCCAATATACCTTCTGCTCCCCTTTCTGTTTCCTCTTCTTCTGGAATCCCAATTATTCTAATGTTGTTTCGTCTTATGATGTCACTTATCTTTCGAATTCTCCCCTCGTGGTCCAGTAGCTGTTTGTCCCTCTTTTGTTCAGCTTCTTTATTCTCTGTCATTTGGTCTTCTATATCGCTAATTCTTTCTTCTGCCTCATTTATCCTAGCAGTGAGAGCCTCCATTTTTTATTGCACCTCATTAATAGCTTTTTTGATTTCAACTTGGTTAGATTTTAGTTCTTTTATTTCTCCAGAAAGGGCTTTTATATCTCCCGAGAAGGTTTCTCTAATATCTTCCATGCCTTTTTCGAGCCTGGCTAGTATCTTGAGAATCGTCATTCTGAACTTTGGGTCTGACATATTACCAATGTCTGTATTGATTAGGTCCCTAGCCTTTGGTACTGCCTCTTGTTCTTTTTTTTGTGGTGAATTTTTCCGCCTTGTCATTTTGTCCAGATAAGAGTATATGAAGGAGCAAGTAAAATACTAAAAGGGTGGAAACAACCCCAGGATAATATGCTTTAGCCAAATCAGAAGAGATCCCAAATAGTGAGGGGGGAGAAAGGGGATAAAAAGAGGTTCAGAAAGAAAGAAAAAAAAAGAAGAAACAATTAAAAAAAGAAAACCAATAAAGAAAAAATATAAAAAGGAAAAATAGATATATATATATTAGATAAACTAGTTAAAAAATGTTAAAAAAGAAAAGGGTAAAAGTTAAAAAAATTTAGCAGAAGAAGAAAAAAAAATTGAAAAGGAAAAAAAAAATTAAATTAACTGCAAGGTTAAAGAATCATGGGGAGAAAGCCATGAGTTCCGTGCTTTGCTTTCTCCTCCTCTGGAATTCCGCTGCTCTCCTTGGTATTGAAACTGCAGTCCTTGGTAGGTGAACTTGGTCCTGGCTGGGTTTCTTTTTGATCTTCTGAGGGAGGGGCCTGTTGTAGTGATTCTCAAGTGTCTTTGCCCCAGGCGGAGTTGCACCACCCTTACCAGGGCCTGGCTGAGTAATCTGCTCGGGTTTGCTTTTGGGAGCTTTTGTTCCCTGAGCACTTTCCGTAGAGTTCCCAGAGGACGGGAATGAAGATGGCAGCCTCCCAGTCTCCGGCCCGGAGGAGCCGAGAGCCCGGGGCCCCACTCCTCAGTGCGCCCTCAGAGAACAGCGCCCAATTAGTCCCGTCACCCTGGCCTCCGGCCGCGCTCCGAGCTGACCGAGGCTGCGACCGGTTAAAGGTAACCCCGAGATTAGAGCTCACTCCTTGGCTCTGTCTCTGTAGCCGGCTTCCCCATTCTAATACCTAAGCTCTGCAACACTCAGACACCCCCGATCCTTCTGTGGCCCTGCGGGACCTGAGGCCACTCTGACCCTGCGTGGGCTTCACCCCGGTTAAGCCTCTGGAGCGATGTCCCTCAGCGGAACAGACTTTTAAAAGTCCCGATTTTGTGCTCCGTTGCTTCACCCCTTGCCGGGAGCCGGCCCCTCCCCCTGCAGTTTATCTTCCCGTTGCTTTGGATTCACTTCTCTGCCAGTCCTACCTTTCAGAAAGTGGTTGATTTTCTGTTTCTAGAGTTGCTGTTCTTCTTCTCTTCGATCTCCCATTGGATTTGTAGGTGTTTGCAATCTTTAGATAAGCTATCTAGCTGATCTCCCACTACCTGAAGTAGTCTCAGCCTGCTACTTCTCCGCCATCTTGACTCCTCCCCCCTCAAAATGATGTACTTTTGAGTTAGCTAGCCTCAACCCAGTTTTAAATCCTGGTTCTCCTGTATTTATATTACTTGTTGTTTTGGGACATTTTAATCTTCTGAAAAGCAGTTTTTTTCATTTATAAATGTGGTGAACAGCACCATATACCTCATAAGGCACCTGTGAAAATGAAATGAAATAATGATTGGAAAGCACCTGGTGCTTAGTAAGCATTCTATCATTGCTCTCATATTTCCACTTATAGTTTTTGTTACACTTATATTTTATGTTCAAATTTCATTTAAAAGTTCTAATTTAAGAGAGGCCGGGTGTCTCAGTAAATTAGATGTCAGACTCTTCATTTGACTCATGTCAAGATCTTATAGGTCGTGGGATCTAGCCCTACATGGGCCTCTCCCCACCCCAGCTCATGCACATGGTTCATTTTATCAATGTGTATATCTTGGAATTTAATATTACTATGATTGGATTTTTCTTTATTCATCTCCAGATGATCAAAATAACTTTTATCTAAATCATTTTATTTTCAACAATTTAAGGTCTATATTTCTTAATTTAAAAAATACAGTTGCTTTCACTTCCTTAACAATGAAAGACAGTGTAGCCTGCTAAGATCACAAACTTGGTATCGAAGTCCCTGGATTCAGATATGTTTTGCCTCTAGAAAGATGTGGACACTTGAATAAATTCTGTTCCTTATTTTCCTCAGAATAATAGTAGCCAGTTGGGTTGTGAAAGAAATTAAAGGATTTAATGCATATGAATCACTATAAATATTGTGTGACATGAGTTAAACATGATGAAAATATTTTCACTTATTATTAATTCTGAAAAGCTATATATTTTTTTCTTTCACACAATTTAAACCACTGGGATCAAAGTTAATCTTATTAATGTATGTAACCTATTTAAGCAAACAATTAAAACCTACTTTTATTGAAAGCATTATAACTAAAAAAACAGAGATTCTTTTTCACTAACCTAGGTTTTCCTGAACTTTGTCATGTTAATGTAGAGAAAGCATACAAAAATACACTCACACATGAAGTTAACACAGCAATTTCAAATGAGCTAGTTGGTGTCAAATGATGTGAGATTTTTTTGGAGTGCAAAGGTTAAATGCAAAATGCATCTTTTTGATTAATATACGTTCTCATTTCCTTAGCATCTGCTAGGAAAGAATGGGAAGATCAAGGGACATAGGAGAGGCAGACTCAAGGACAGAGAAAAGGCATGTCAGCAAAAAAAAAGAGCTCATATGGATACACAACAGCAAGTATAAGACGTGCTGAAACAAACACATGGATGACATATGGATTATTCACAAATTTACTTCAATTATTCATGAATTGGTCTAAAACAACATCACATGCAAATGTGAAGAAAAGTGGTAGATATAGACTACATGATATTCATAAGAAAGATGTTTTGTAATCATTAAAGAATGTGGAAACCATGTTATAGGCAAATAAAGTTATTTCAGGTGAAGAAAAAAAACAGATTAGTTAGATAGTCATTAAATGTCCAGAAGGACCAGCAAGAAGTAGAAGGAATGCATTTGCTAGCTGCAGGGTCTTTACCCTTGCCACTTTCTGTGCCTGGAAATCACAAGCACCCCACCTCCTTCAGGTCTTTACTCAAATGTCACAGCTTTAGTGAGCCCTCCCATGGCAACATTGTCAAAATTGTCAAAATTGCCTCTAATACATATGCATACTCCTGATCCCCAGTCTCTGTTTTATTTTCTACTTGTCACATAATACCAAATAACATACATTGAATTTATTTTATTACTATTGATGTTGTTGTGGAATTTCTATCTCCCACTAGTAAATATAAATTGTAGAAGAGGATTTTGACTGTCTAATTTGCTGATAATCTTTGGTGCTTGAGACCATATCTGACACTCAGTAAAAGAATGATAAATAAACGAATTTGCTCTGTATTTCCTATAGCTGTGGGCATAGATCTATGGGGGTACAAGATATGGTTCATCATATGATAGGACAGTGAAATATGCCTCTTTGTGAGCTATTAGACTCAGATAATGAAATATCATTCTTTAAGTGACTTTATGATCATTTGACAGGTTTTCTTAAGAAACACAGAGGACTGGATGCGAGGTTGAGTTTATGTCTCTTTAAAGCAAAGAAACCAGACATCAAAGAAGCAGAAAAATAAAAGTCTAAGTACAGAACAACAAAAACAAAAACAAAAAATCAATTTTTTTAGGAAAAGTTTTTCTCTTTTATTTTTGGGAATTTTTTAATTTAGTTTTTGCTGCTTTCCACATAACCCTAAAACACTCATATTTCCAATATGAAAGTAAATATTTAAAGTAAAGATTGAAACAAGAAGAAAGGTCAGAAAACTGTCTGAAGGTCTAAGAACAATGTAGGAAGAAACAGCCCATGATAACTTATCTGCATTTTTGGCTAGTCAGAGGCAGTTTTGAACACCAGCATCTCTGTCTTGAAAGGGGGGAAAAAAATGCACCTCTTTTGTATGAGATTTTATTTTTCTAGCCCTGTTGAACGTACTAAATCATCTTTATTTAGTTATTCATATTGACTTTATAATCTTACTGACTCAGTGAAAGAGTTCAAGAAAATGAAATAGGCTTAGCACAACAATGCAACTTGAATCAGCAAAGGAATGAATATGTTGTTCTGTCAAATCCCATTGCCACAATAGCTCCGTCAATTTATTTGAAAAATGTACAACCCTGGAGTTTCGGCACCACTTAACAGCCAAGGAGAACAAAGTGTATACAGTGAGATACAAATCTTCTATACCATTAGTTCAATGTATTTCTGCATAGCAGCCTTTCAAAAATTGGAAGCATATTTTGGCATCATGCTGTTTCAAAACAACAACAACAAAATCTGTGAGATATATGCTGAAAGATGTCAGTGCTTAGAAACACTACTTTTAGTTTCATTTCCATAGAACTGTTTGTTTGGCTTAGTTGTTATCTATTATTTCATCAAGATTACATTAACATGATATCATCAAGCAGACTTAAAATTTATTGAGTATGTATGTGATTCACAGAACTTTGAACAGGGTACATAAATCTATCCTTAATTAAAAATGTGTTGGCTGATTATGAGACATCAGTCTCCACACCTTACAAGATTGCAGGAAAATATGCTGGAAAACAATACTGCCTAGAACATTGCTTCCCAATCACACAAGAAGTATTTGTTTATATTTTGCTCATTTGAACCTGGAAGGGGTCTGCATATAAGTGGTGGTGAGTTGATTAATATTAAAATAAAGAAGAGTTTTAGGTAAAACATTCTCACAGCCATTCTTCTATTATACTGTTTGAAAACAATGCTATGATCATATTTTAACAAAATATACATGTATAGTAACAATGTGTCAGTTAGATACTGTTTGTTTTCAGAAATTGTGCTATTTAAATGCACTCATTCTAATGTTCACATGGATCCCATCTGATAGTTGTCTTTTTTTTAATCTTTGTCTAAGGGGGAAACTGAGACTCAAAGAGAGGTGAAAGTCATATAACTTTCAATTTGCTTGAAAGTCACATAATTAAAAAAAGCTAAATTTGTTATATATATATATATATGTATACATAAAACATATATATGCCCATATATATGTTTTATGTATATATATATAATATATATATATTACACACACATAATAATGTAAGAACTAAAAAAAAAATGTGGAAATTGAGTATAAAACAAGTACTTGCTTAGCATCTTGAGAGAAGGTGAAGGTAGAAATATTTTCAAGAAAAATACTCTGATGATGAGTTTCCAGTATAAAATTTTCACATTTTGAAGTAATATTTAGCTGCCAAATATGTGTTGTTAAATATAAAATGAGGCTGCTAATTAAAATATTTTCTTAAAGCACACTATTTTTTAAATGTTGAAACAAAAAATAAATAAGCATGCTCATTGGTACTATAATCAAATAGCCTAACATCTTAACTAGTTAATTTTGAGGTATACCTCTCTATATGAAATATAAAGTCAATTGTGGAACAGCCTCATGAACATGAGCAAATCTTCCATCACCCATCATATTTGAAAATGAAGGTGGGCTGCCTGCTAACTCAGTCAGTTAATCATCTGACTCTTGATTTCAGCTCATGTCATGATCTCGGGGTCCTGAGATCAAGCCCTCAGTTGGGTTTCATGCTCAGAGGGGAGATGGCCTGATATTCTCTCTGTCCCTGTCCCTCTGTTCTTTCCCCTGCTCACATGAGTTCTATAAACAAACAGACAAATAAAATCTTTTTTTTTTTTTTAAAGAAAGGAAATATAAGAAAATCAAGTTTTATTTTTGCTGACTTAGCTGGAAACATGGTGGAACCACAGTGATGTAACAGTAGAAGAAATTCATCCAGGAATGAGGAAGAAGAGATTTACAGAGAACGTAATGCAAGTATAGAAAATGCTCCTCCAGAGACCAGAGGTTGCAAAGAGTGTGACAATTTTCTCCAATCCTTTCTAGTCTGGAGGAATGGTGGCAGGTCTCCACAGAGGTGAAGGCAAACATAATCTAGAAAAGGACATATTGTCATGATGAGAGATGATCTTTGGTTCATTAAGTATGTGGGCACAAGAGAGAAAGTTTAGAGAAAGAGCACTTATAAGGTCTAGCAGTTTACCACAGATCCAAGCAAAGGAGTTTGGGTCACAGGGGGGAAAAAAAAAAAAAAAGAGAGTTGTAGTTGGTAATTGAAATGCAAATCAGGTTCCCAAGGTAATGTTTGTCTTATAAGGTAAAAGAGGAAAAGTCTAAAAAGCTCAGTGATTGTACAGATTCCTAGGACCACTCATAAACATGGGATATTAGATTTTCGGTACTTAGATAAATTCCAGAATCAGTTGCAGCGTCATAATCTGACAGTGATGATCTGGTAAGGAAATAGATAAATCCTTTGATAGTCTTCATTCCCATGTAGAGGACTGTCTGAAAAATGACAAACCCTTTTACTGAAAAGCACAAAGAACAAATGTTATCCAAAAGACTCAAGAAATTCAAATCTACGCCCTCGGAGAGATGGGAAAACACTTCCTTGAGGGAAAGGGCACTGTAGAAATATAATGCAAAATCTGTATATGATGGAAGGAATTTCCATAGCTAGACCACAGTCTTTTTGGTGTCTTCTGTAATGCAAACCAAAAAGACTCATCTTCCAGAAGAGGGTGAAATTGAAGCAAAAATTACTTATTCTTGATGAGCGTAAGCCACTGCTCCACTGTTAGTAAATGCATTTTATATCACTTTATTCATTCAATAAAGGTTTATTGAGCATCCAATATACACTAGTGTATGACAGAAAATATGAATAAAACCTAGTCAATGTTCTGAAGAGTTAGAACCGTTCTACTATGAGATTAATACATAGAATTTATCATTTCTCAAATAAAGAAACTAAACAAAATTTTGGTGACTTGGATATTGTAGCCACAATTTTGTATTGCATTTTTTTCATAAAAATAAAAATTAGCAAAAGTAACTCTCCTACTTAACTTAAATGATATATAAACTCCAGGCAGCTTTGTTGAGGCCTAAGAGACTATGACATTAATATTCATAGCAATGGTATTTCTTATAGTAAAAAAGTCTAAATAATCCAAATATTTATCTACTGATGAATGGATATATATAAAATATATATGTATATATATATTTTTTTATATACATATAAAATGCAGCATATCTATACTATGGAATATTATTTATCAATAAAAAGAAGTGAAGTACTGACATTCTACATCATAGAGAAATCTTGATAACATTATGCTAAGTAAGAGAAAACAGTAAAAATATCACATATTGTATTATACTATTTTATATGAAATTCCAGACCAAGCAAAGCTATAGAAACAGAAATTAGAATTGTCCTTGCCTAAGGCCTGGGGATTTGGAAGAAAATGAGAAATGGCCACTAAAGGGAGTGAGCTATCTTTTTTGAGTCATGAAAGTATTCTACAACTGATTAGGGTACTATTTATACAATTCTGTAAATATACTAAAAACCACTGAATTGTACAATTTAAATGAACAAATTATTTGATATTTGAATTTCATTTCCATTAAACTGCACACGCACACACATATATACACACCCACCTCTATGTATCTATAGCTTCTTTAGCCACAATGTGTTTTTTTTTTTGGTCCTTAATGTTCAGCTTACTAGCAGTATGACCTTGATTAAGTTACTTAACCTCTCTGTGCCTCATAATTATCATCTGTACAATGGGTATGAAAATAGTACCTACTTTATAGAATTATAGTGAACACTGGAGTTAATTGGTATACATCCAAAGAATTTATAGGAGTGTCTGGAACACTGTCAGTGCTAAATACGGGTTTGCCCTTGCTGCTGCTATTCCTATTTTTACCACTATCAGTGATAAAACAGTAACAGTATTTTCATAATTACTTTAATTACCATTATTACAAATCCACCCTTATGGATTTAATCCATGGAAAAGGTAGTTGGCCTCCTTTTGTTACTTTAACTACTACGTATGCTAATTAAATTGTGGCTAAATTTCTACCTAGACCTCGTCAATATTTTTTTAATCCGTTACACAGAAAGCTTTGTTCTGGGACTTAGACACATATTTCTTTGTGAAAGATTAACATCTTATTTAATATAAAGTAGGAATTTATATATTTTTTCCTACTAAGGTAATACAAATATTACGTATGTACACACCCTGCTCAATAAAAGCCAACCTATTAAGCTGGATAATGGCACTGAGTGCACACCAGTTTACTAAATATTTTCAAGTAGGATGGCACAGTTATAATATCAGCTTTACGGCAAGGATATGGGATAATAACAGACCACTAAGAGATTGACTACAACCACTTAATTTTTTTTTCTTTTTTCACATAAAATGCTCAGGAATGGTCCCTCCAAAGGGAAAAAGCAAAATCTTTAACTATTATAGCTCTACTCTCTTTTTTATCTTCACATCTCTGTAAGTCTTGATTTAGGCTAAATGCATCATTAATCTTTAACATATCCACCTAAGAACACAATTAAAGTCAAATAGAATAACGAGTAGCATTACAAGGAATACAAAGTAGCACACTCAAGAATGGAATCAACTATTCCATATGCTGCATAATTACACACACCCATTAACTTGCAAAGTGACAGAACTAGAAAAAAAACTAACTCTTTGATGAATAAGTATCAGAGTATGTTAATTAGTCAGTTGATTTGGGAACAAAACCAAGAACCAGAGGTTAGCTTGTAATATTAAATCTTGTCAGGCATGAACCTTACCTTGCCGTTTTGTAATTATAGTTTATTTCTTTAGGTCTCTTATTTTGATTTCAGAAAACATGGTTTTAGCCACAGATGTGCTATTTACTAGTTGGGTAGCATTGAGTGAAACTTGAATCAAACCATCATATATTGGAGATTGATTATCTCATCAGTTCTCAATCTTCATTTTGTGTCAGAATCAACTGGAACAGAGCCTGAGATCCACACATAGCAATGTGCTTTCCACTGTATATCCCAAGGTACAGCCACAGTAGGGAACCTGTCAGAGGAAATAACCTCCACGATTTCTCTTAGTCTACATCTAAGGTTTTCTATCTGTCTAGATATCCTGACTCAGTTCTCAGTAACAACACAGTATTATTTCATAGAAGAGGAAGTTTAAATGATTAGTAGAATACTTTGAAAAGTTGTTTTTAAAAAGTTACACTCTTGGGACGCCTGGGTGGCTCAGTTGGTTAAGCAGCTGCCTTCGGCTCAGGTCATGATTCCAGCGTCCTGGGATCGAGTCCCACATCGGGCTACTTGCTCAACAGGAAGCCTGCTTCTCCCTCTGCCTCTGCCTGCCATTCTGTCTGCCTGTGCTCACTCTTTCTGACCAAAAAAAAAAAAAAAAAAAAAAAGTAAAAAAGTTACACTCTTTTGAGTTCACTTGTACAGTGAAGGCAAAGAAAATAAAGAAAATATTTCACTTATGTTACCTTAGCAGAAAGAAAAGGTTGCAACAGAGAAGAAAAACAAAACAAAACAAAGTACAAAAATCTACCATCCATATGCTATCCTTCCGACTAGGTAAGTCAAGAAAAAACCCTGTAGAGGAATAAACAACAATACTTTGAAAAGGTGTGCTTTCCTTTGTCTTTCAAACTATTCATATAAATCCTTATGTAGTTGAACAATCATTTTTAAACAGTTTGATGTATTCAAAATAGTATATAAGGCTCAGGAAATAATTATTTTATCTGTGAACATTTGTTCCACTAAGCCAAACCAGTTACAGAAAAAAAAAAAAAAAAAAATCAAGGGCTTAATTTTAATCAGGAGGAGTTTGGCTGAAGTTTTATAGTTTCTACTTCTCTCCTCTTAACCATATGATTGCAAATGAATACAGTACACAAATCCCCTGGCATCTCCACTGGGGCATCATATCCTTTCTTGACCAAAAGCCCATACTTCCTCACCACCACACCTTACCAATCTAAGCAGAGAACACTTTACTCTCAATTTGGTTTTCCCTACATAGCAGGACATTTGGTACAGAGATCAACTACTCAGTTTCTTCAGCTAGTCCCTGGCAAAACAGTAACACACACTTGACTCTCCTACCCTTCTCTCTGCTTCTGAGAGAGTACAATTCAACTTCTCTAGCTCTGGCAATATTCAAAGGCTCTGAACACCTTTATCTCTGGAAATTCTAGACTGGTGAATAATATGAAATCTCTATGTTCCTATAGATCAAGGTTTTCTCCCAACTTGAGACCAGTTAACCACGGATGTTTACTTAGAGGACCACAAACTTTAGGTCTCAGAAGGTGGACCTTCATTTCAGTTAGAATAGCTCCTTTTGCTTGGAAACATATTTCAAGTTCCTTATTGGCAAAGTCTGCTCTCTTTCCATGATACAAGCAAAGAAATTAATGCCCCCACCTGAGCACTGTATACAACACTTTGTCCATACGGTTTACAGCCTCAGACACCACAATATAATGCCTATTTAATACTTGAAGAGACTGTGACTCGGAAAGAGTAAATATTCTCTCATAGGTCTCATAGTTTAGTAGTGTGGCCAGACATGAAGCTTATGTCACACTTGTTATCTACCTGCACCACATCTTACCCTCTGGCTTAAAACAATATGAATATGATTGTTTTTTATTCTGTTCTGATTTGTTCTAGTTTGACTCTGATTTCTGTCAACAAGAGTCCACTCATGTCTACTTTGTAACATATAGATCAGAATCTTCTGGGATTCAGAATGCTTTGGAGTCTTTTTACTTCTTTTGGTAGGTAGATTCCAAAAGCACATAGGGTCCATGATCATCTTCTTTAATACTAAATATCTTCAAGGGAGTTAAGCACATTAAACTTCTATAATGATACCTGCTATCTATGACAGGGCAATAGATGACTGTTTTCTGGTTCATGATCAAAGCTGCATTTCCCTTTTTTCAATTATCCTCATGGATTTCATGAGTGTCAAGGATTGTTGTCAAAATACATTTTATTGGATAAGTGCTTTTCTTTCATATGTAAAATTAACTAGATGCAGGTAAAAAAAACACGACAGTTTGTTTAAATAAAAATGATGTTCTCAGATGACAAGATGATTTAATTCCAGCCCAAAGCAAAGCAAATATAAAGTTCCTTATTTTAATGCATGCATTCTTTATTTTTGAAAAAAAATTAAAATTATACTGAAAATTGATCAAGAGGTCTGAAGTTCCAAATATTCTGAAATGGACCTACTGTTTTAATATTTTTTGACTAGAACTTCTTACAAAATGTCTTGTTATTATAAAGATCATCTTTATTGCTTGATCTCCATGTCTTTTACTTCGTATGTAAGATTTCTCCCTTTGAAAGAGTCATCTGCATTAACAGCATTGTTTTCCTAGTATGAGTTTCATAGGTGGTATTTTAAGTACTAATGACAGTGGCTGACTTCAGTTAAACAATTACTGTTTTGGAAGCACTGTGCTAAGAACTATTACATGATGCTGTTCTTGAATTCTCTCAACAACACTGTGATACAAATATTATTAAATGCACTTTACACAAACAAACACAGCCAATAATAAGGCAAAATTTGCATTATACCAGATTTTTTTGACTTTGGAGTTTTTAATAGAAAGAACTATGCTAGTCTCCTGTCCATTTCATCAACTCTTTTTTTTTTTTTTAAGATTTTATTTATTTATTTGACAGAGAGAGAGAGAGAGAGATCACAAACAGGCAGAGAGGCAGGCAGAGGGAGAAGCAGGCTCCCAACAAAGCAGAGAGCCCAATGTATGGCTCAATCCCAGGACCCTGAGATCATGACCTGAGCCAAACGCAGAGGCTTAACCTGCTGAGCCACCCAGGTGCCCTCCCTTAGGCTTCTGTAGTGATTTTTACATAGCATTGATATTACTATATCTCTCTTTTACTGAAATAACTCAGAAGCAGTTTTTCATACCCCTACAAAAAAATTTGTTGCAAACAGTCATTTCTGCTTATTTGTTTATAACATGTAAGAGATTTTGCATGCAAAAGAAAAAATCTGTAATCTCTTTCAAAACTGCCATGGCTTACTGATTTGTTTGCCTTTGTCACTTTTAAGATTTTTCCCTTCCTCTGAAGGTTGATTGAAAATGTGTTTTCATTAACATTTTCTGTTATGGAAATGTTCTGATTAAAATTAAATGGCAAAGTGTAAGGAATTTATCACTCAAAACTTGAGTCTAATTACTCCAATTGATTGTGAATAGATTTTACTTGTAATTGTCACCAAAAAAAAAAAAAAAAAGTTCTAACTAATTTGTAAGAAAAGGCAACATTTTAGAAAAATTCCTTCCTTGGAGAACTCAGGTTTTGCATATGCCTTGCAGTCTCACAAATCAAGGTACTTTAAATATTATCTCATTTATTCAAACTATTTAAGTAAATTAGCATGTGAAAAATCTGTATGTCATTCCTTCACTAATAAAAACTCAACTGATTTTGCAGTAAGTTTCCATAGCATTAAAACAGAGTAAAAACTACTTGAAAAAAGTGATAAAATTTCCTCATTTAAAAACACAAAAGTGACTTCACAGTCTCTCTAAGATAGTTATTAAATCCAAAATTGAGACTATTGCCACCATTAGGTTTTTTATCTGCTGGATGGCATTTTATAATTCTGTTCTATTTTTTTTCCCCCAACTCTCTTAAAGACAAGTGGTAAAGTAGATGAAATTTGTTTATGTCCCAGTTTCCACTTCCCACTTGTCCTACAAATCACACCTCCTCTCCAACCCCAGCCACTCATGTTTCTCCTGGCAACCCTAACTGCTCTGGACTCTGTACAGAATGCTTCTGGATGGGATTATGCAAACTACCTCTACCAGTGTAACTGAATTGAGCACTCAGGAACTTGAGTAAGGACAATAACCAAAAGAAGAATCCTATTTTAGGAATTTCTGGGAAAGAGAGGAAAGATACTGACATAGAATCATCTACCCATCCTTCTATTTTTCACTTCTGTTCCCAAGAAATTCACCCTCTAGAATCATCCATTATCCCTAAGGATGTAACTGTTTGCAAATTAGACTATAAAGTTCATTTCTTTTAGTTGTTTCACTTGTTCCAAGGATGGAAACTTTCCATTTATTATTTAGTTCTTTACCTTCAGTTCATGGGAGAATACCTAACACATAAAGCATATTCCTATCAAAGTGAGTTTAAAATAAAGATCTGCTTGAGTCAGAAGAACTGTTTTATAAATGGAATACAGGCCATTTGCATGTTCTTACCAAGTGATTACTTTTCTATCCAACATATTATTACTTTTTGTAGTGGTAATTTTTTACAATATAACACGAAAAACTAACCATGACTACACAATGACAATCTAATAACTCATGTATAAGTCATCTTTTCTCTAAATGTCATCCTTTCACAAACTTCTGTTTGGAAATTAACATATCAAATTTTTTTCACAGGAAGTTTTTATAGGAATATATATTTGCTAAACGCACAGAAATGAAAACTATCAAAATTGAACTGGATTTTAAACAATGAGAATTAGTAATATGTAACAGTTTTATTGTTCCATTAAGGTGAATTGAGTGCTACACACCGAATCAGTTGCATTCTAATACACTAAGAATGTCCTATCTGAAAAAAAAAAAAAAAATTAAGAAAATAATCTCATTTACAATAGTACCAAAAATAATGAAATACTTACTAATAAACTTGACTAAGAAGATGAAAGACTTGTATACTAAGTCAACAAAACTTTGATCAAAGAATTTAAATGACATAAAAGAATGTAAAGATATCTCAAGTTCATAGATTGTAGTGCTTACATTGTTAACATATTCATACTACCCACATTGACCTACAAATTCAATAAAATTTCTATTAAAAAATCCAATGGTATTTTTCACTGGAATAGAAGAAAAATATTCTAAAATTTACATGGAAACACAAAAGACCCTAAATAGCCAGAACAATCTCGGGACAGAACAGAGCTAGAGACATCACTGTCTCATTTCAAAATATACTACACAGCAATAAAATATTATGTTATTAATATTTTTGATATTTTTATAAAAATCAATGATGTACATGGCAAAAAAGAAAATGTAAACAAAATATTTAAAGATATTATTTTCTGTTATCATAACCCAATACATTAGAAAAAGTTAAGTGGACAATAGGACTCTTAACTACTTAGACATTAAGAAAACACTTCAAAAAAAAAAAAAGGCCAATTCTCAGATCAAAGAAATAATCTAAAGAGAAAAAAAAATGAAATCTAGAGAACAATAAAAGGGATAATTCTTCACATAACTTCTTGAATTCATTTTGAAAATATTTATTTTAATAAGAATTAGTATAATTTGTCCTAATAATTTATTATTTTGTCATCTGCTTGCATGCAATAGTCTAATTATAGTCTAATTTAGTCAAAGGGACATAATTATAACACCATCTTCTTTCTCATTCTTAATATTGTGTATTTTTTCCTTGTAAATGTGATCTAATTCAGGAAATCTAGGAACATAATCTGTTATACAAATTGGAAACACATAATAGAATAATATCAAAACATATCAAAACACCATTCATTAAAATTGTTCAGCCATTTACTAATGAAAATTTCTGAATAAAAATGAAAATTATAAAACTACTTAAAGCCACAAGAATATTTTCCAAAAATTAAGCAGGGAATAATAAATTTTCATTGATAATGAAAATCATGGTATACACATAGAAACAAAAAGCCATTTGTTCCTCCTAGATTAAAGGAATTTGTTTTGGGGCATTCTGATAATGGTGGTATGTGGATTATGTTACTAGGGATCATTGTTTGTGATAAACATGACTCCAAATTTGCAAATTGCATCTGGCTTAGGAGGAGCCATATATATTCTATGGCAAGACATAGCTGGGGCTTCCTTCAATTTGGTGAGACTTGTGATTGATATTTTCCTGGTGTAGATGTTAGAAGCTACTCTTCTGAAGGTTCTACCAGAGATAATGGCCTCTAAGGGATATAAGCATCTAGGTTTAACCTTCCTGTACCTGTTCTGCGTGAGGTTTACTTCCTTACACATGAGCTTATTCCTGCAGAACCAAAATAATACCCTTTCCACAGTATTGTAGATTACTTCTATGGAAGAGAAATGCCTCATATTCCCTTACTGACACAATGTGATTTTGTCCTAAGTTATTCTGAGCATTTTGGTGTGAAGTGTGCCTGTGATAGTCTTCTGAGTGTAAATTGTGTTGGGGAATCCCATTTGTAGTTAAATACTTTCCTGGTTTATTTAGTAAATAAAGTAAAAACAAAAACATTTGGTATGCATTCTAGAAAAGAAAACTATTTCTTTTGCCAATGAAATCCTTATAAAGTTAAAGGAAATTCAAGAAGTTTTAGTAAAAAATAAATTAAATCGAATTAATGAGGTAATTACATAAATGTGCTGGCTATGATGTATAATAATATAAATATATTAAGAAACAATACCACATCCATATTCCAGTAGTAGGAAAAGGATGTGGAGAAAATATTCCTTTTCCATTAACAACAAAACTTTTAAAGTACTTAGTGATAAAGTTTTTAAAGATATGTGATATGATTTATGAATATAACTTGAAAATCATATTGTAGGAAATAAAGCTATTCACTCATTCATTAAATATTATTGCGCATATGGTAGGACATGCATGCTATTGTCACAGTTTATGGCATCCAACATTTAAAAAATAAAAGGAAAAGAAGAAATACTCTTGCCTTTGAAGATCTTATATGTGGGGCTGGGCCAAAAAATTTAAGAATTCAAAATTTAAACAAGAACGAGAAGTGATAAGTGCTATGGAATAAAATAAATTAGTGTCAATTAAAGAGAATTGGGAGTGAGACTATAGCACAGGTAACACAGAATGAATTACCGTAAGCTTAGTGGCCTAAAACAATAATGCATATTCTGGGTTTGAGCATGTTTTAATCTGGTCCTTTGATCCGTGTCTCACAAAGCTACTCCCAAGATGTCCCTTGTGCTGCAATGTCATTGAATCTTGGGATTCTCTTAGAGGTTCATTGGGTGTTAGCTGAATTCAGGTCTTTGCATTTGTAAGATTGTGGCATTGAGGTCTCAGAAGTCCCTTGTTATTCTCTGCCGAACAGCATCCTCTGCACTGGGAAGGTTTTCATTGCTAATGTCAGCAGATCATCTCTGGTTTAGAGTCTCTCATTTCAAAGAAAGGTTAGAGCCTGTCATAAAGAATTCACATGATTAGGTTGGTGTAGTCAAGCATGAGCATGACAGAATCGTGGAGCATGCGTGGTGTGTTGTATTTGAAGAACAGCAGAGAGGTATACTTTTTTGGAGCTCAATGTGGAGGGAGGAAGCATGCTAGCTGTTCAGAAAGGAAACAGGGTCTTAGAGGCTATGATAAGGACTCTGGATTCACTTACTCTGAATAAACTAGGGAGACATTTTATTTAGGATTGCAAGGACTGAGTCAGGAGAATAAAGAACAATATGTTGTATAATTGCCTGAGAATATCAGAAACCTTCTAACCTCTATGACCTCTTAGAAAATAATGAAATTTGGGACGCCTGGGTGGCTCAGGGGGTTAAGCCGCTGCCTTCGGCTCAGGTCATGATCCCAGCGTCCTGGGATCGAGTCCCACATCGGGCTCCTTGCTCAGCAGGGAGCCTGCTTCTCCCTCTGCCTCTGCCTGCCACTCTATCTGCTTGTGCTCACTCTCGCTCTCTCTCTCTCTCTCTCTCTGACAAATAAATAAATAAAAACTTAAAAAAAAAAAAAAAGAAAAGAAAATAATGAAATTTGCACAGAGAACCATCAACATAAGCGTCCTTTTTCCTCCAGTCCCAGTCTACAGTGATAGTACAGGGTCGGAGTAGATATAAAGGTAGATGTAATCAGGCTAGAGGTAATGCCAAGGGGAATAATGAAGCGAGATATTGGCAGAGTAGATAGCAGCACAACTAAAATAAAATGCACTAGAGTGATTAGAATAAGTAGGCATGGATTTGATGCTGGGTAAAAGATGAACAAACAACAAAAAGTGAGGCGAAAAAAAAAAGTGGTAGCAATTGAATGACCTGCCGTGGGAAAACAGAATAAAACAAGTTATCCTAAATAAAACATGACATATATTTGGAGATAAAGATTTAATATGATAAAAATATTGATTCTAGGAAATTAGTTATAGGAAAAGAGATACCTGCATGTCTAAAAGACTACTGATGGGATAACTTTCTTACTGAGAACCACTCTAAAGACACTACAAAAGGGGTACCTGGGTGGCTCAGTTGGTTAAGCGTGTAGCTTCAGCTCAGGTCATGATCCCAGGGTCCTGGGATCTAGCTCCACATCTGTCTCCCTATTCAGCGGGGAGTCTGCTTCACCCTCTCTCTCTGCCCCTGCTTGTGTGCTCTCTCTTTCTCTCAAAGAAATAAATAAAAACCTAAAAAAAGGACACTACAATCAAGTCAATATTTTATTGGTATAGATACAAATAACTAGATCAGTGATAAAGAAGATATTACTTAGAAACAGAGGACATTTATATGATTAAATCATGCACGTACAAGAGATTTCACATAATGGTGAGAAATTAGTAAGCAATACAATAGAGAAATAGGCAGAGAGTGTGAAGACTATTCACATATGAGCAAATTTACGTGTCTAAAAATGTATAAAAAGATGTTCCATAATCTTAGTACTCATGGAAATACAACACAAGTAGTTACCACTATACCCTCGACAGGTAAAATAAAAACAAAATTGGAATGAGAACAGCTCTTGCTAGCATTTATTGCTAGTACAGATGCACATTCTAAAATTATTTTAAAAAATCTATGCAACACCTTTATATTTATTAAAATAAAATATGTTTATCTTATAGAACCACTCCTAGAAATATATTCCTCAGAAATAAAAATTTGAGTACTTAAAGCTATACACACAGATTATTATAGCTCTACCATAAGCAAGCAAAGTAAATACCTAGCAATAAGTGAATGGAAAGATAAAATTATGAGAGAGTTAGACCATGGAATATTATATAGTCTCTTATTAAAAAAAAAAAAGGATTTATTTATGAGAGCGAGATAGAGAGGAAGTGGAGGAAGAGGCAGAAGGAGAGGGAGAGAATCCTCAAGCAGACTCCCCTCTGAGAGCAGACCCCCCATGTGGGGCTCAATGTCAGGACTCAGATCATGACCTGAGTCAAAATCAAGAGCAGTAAACTTAACTGACTGAGCCACCCAAGCACCCCCAAAATCTTTTAAAATGCATACAGAAGCTGCACCTTACATATTCTGCTCAGAAAAGTAGACTTCTCTGCTGGTCTTCAAATATAATACACCATGCATATTCCATGATTCTGTTGTTCTTGATGGATATGCACCAGGACATGTGCTTGGTTAACTTCCTCAGCTACTTTAATGTTTTCTACACATCTCAGCCGCATCATGCTACTGAAGTTGTTGTTGTTGTTTTGTCTGTTTTTGTTGTTGTTGTTTTGTTTTTTAATTAACACATAATGTATTATTTGTTCCAGGGGTACAGGCCTGTGATTCATGTTGGAGGCTATGGCATGGTTGGAGTCAAGGATCAAACCAGGCCCTGACTTGTGTCTCCTTCAAAGTCCAGACACCTTGACAAGGTTAAGGATGGGAAAGTTGAGTAACACTGAGAAAGGTTCTGTGCTATGTGTCATGCGCTCGCCTACGTGACTTTCCACACACTCTCCCTAGAGAAGGGAACAATGTGGTCAGGGTCATGAATTCTTAGTTGGTCCTTGTTGTTCCTGTACCTCCCATAACCCACTCCCTGGTTGATTGTCTCGCTAATGGCTTTAGCCGAGACTACCTGGCATCACGAGGTTTGCTTGTAGTTAATGTGGTAGAAACTTGCAGTCATCTGACTAGGTACTGATGTATTATTCCTTCTATTGTGATCTGCCTTATAAATGATTGTAAGATGTGGAATAAAATCAGTACTGTTGGACATCATCCTCAATGTCCCTCCTGCCCCCATCTCTTTGTCTCTTAATTTCTTTTCACCATCCTCTTACCCTCACATTTCCTGGTCTATTTGTCACCCCAGCCATAACAGATTCATCAGTCTTACACAATTCACAACACTCACCATAGCACATACCCTCCCCAATGTCCTTCACCCAACCACCCTCTCCCTCCTACCTCCCTCTACTTCAGCAACCCTCAGTTTTTTGTTTGTTTGTTTGTTTTTTCCCCTGAGATTAAGAGTCTCTTATGGTTTGTTTCCCTCTCTGTTTTCATCTTGTTTCATTTTTTTCCCTCTCTTCCTCTATGATCCTCTGCCTTGTTTCTCAAATTCCACATATCAGGGAGATCGTATGATAATTGTCTTTCTCTGATTGACTTATTTCGCTTAGTATAATACCCTCTAGTTCCATCCACATCATTGCAAATAGCAATATTCCATTTTTGACAAATATATATAGATATACATATCTATATCTATATCTATCTATCTATCTATCTTATATTAGATACTGGCCCTTTATCTGATATGTTAATTGCAAATATCTTCCCCCATTATGTAAGCAGTCTTTTAGTTTTGTTGACTGTTTCCTTTGCTGTGCAAAAGCTTTTGATCTTAATGAAGTGTCAATAGTTCATTTTTGCCCTTGCATCCCTTGCCTTTGGCCATATGTCAAGGAAGAAGTTGCTGCAACTGAGGTCGAACAGGTTGCTGCCTCTGTTCTCCTCAAGGATTTTAATGGATTTATGTCTTACATTTAGGTATTTTATCCATTTTGAGTCTATTTTTGTGTGTGGTGTAAGGAAATGGTTCAGTTTCATTCTTCTGCATGTGACTGTCCAATTTTCCCAACACCATTTATTGAAGAGACTGTGTTTTTTCCATTGGACATTCTTTTCTGCTTTGTCAAAGATTAGTAGACCATAGAGTTGAGGGTCAGTTTCTGGGCTTTCTATTCTGTTCCACTGATCTATGTGTCTGTTTTTGTGCCAATACCATACTGTCTTGATGATGACAGCTTTGTAATAGAGCTTGAAGTCTGGAATTGTGATGACAGCTTTGCTTTTCTTTTTCAACTTTCCTCTGACTATTCAGAGTCTTTTCTGGTTCCACACAAATTTTAAGATTATTGTTTCATTTCTTTGAAAAAAAGTTGATGGTATTTTGATAAGGATTGCATTAAATGTGTAGATTGCTCTAGGTAGCAAAGACATTTTCACAATATTTGTTCTTCCAATTCATGAGCATGGAATGTTTTTCCATTTCTTTGTGTCTTCCTCAATTTCTTTCATAACTGTTGTATAGTTTAAATTTTTTTATCCAGTTAACATTGAAACATATTTTTTTTGACAGCTGTAAACTGCAAAGACAAAAAGTTTAGTTCTGTTACTAATAATAAATTTCCCAGAAATTATAGGCATTGTGACTTCACTGATACATGGATTGTATTTCTTTTTCATACAGCTGTGAATAAATTTTGATTTTAATTTCATTCAATGTAGAAATTGTAAGCATGGTAGTATTTCAGTGAAAGATCATTCATAATTCATGATTTTTAATATTTAGTAGACTTTTACACCATATGGTGTGACAAGGTAAAGATACAAACTAGAAAGGCATGAGGCAAAAAGGTTTTTATTTCCAATGGATTAAAAAAAAAAAAACCTGTGATGTCACCTATTTCTGCTCAAGAAATATCAGATTTAATAAAGTCTTATTAAAAGGAACAAAGAAAATCTGAGAGATGTCTAATTCAAATGACCGTCTCTGTGGGGGTCATACCTTGGCTAACTTATTCTGAAAACAGTATCTTTCTTTTTTATTGAAGATACTACAGAAGTAAGAATAGTTCCTTCTTGTAGCTAATCCAAATACTTTCTAAATCTTATTTTCTCTGGAGGGTAATCATCTTTCATCTAAGTATAAGACTTACTTCTAGTACTGGATATAAAGTGGTACCTTGGTTCAGAGAAAGCCTCCCTCTCAGAAAAATAATAAAATCTGGATAACATACAAAATATCAGCTTTTAGGATCAAAGAGCAACCATCAAGGCAGCTATGTTGGGCATGGTGAGTGGGGATGGGTCATATGCTGAAAAGGAGTAGGATTACCTACTGATTTATTATACATGCCTGACATTTTCTGCCAATTTTCTGCTTCGATCACCTGCCAATCTGTAAGCTCTCTGAGATGTAGAAGTTCAGTAGATAATGGTGGCTCAGAGCCTTTGGCATTCTTCCCAATGTAGGAAGACAAACACTTTTCAGAGCTATTCATGCCAGCCAGGAGTTAAAGGAATAGGATTAAAAAAAAAGGCGGGGGGCAGCAGAGAAACAAATGCCAAATCTGCACCACTTTTTGCCTATAAGCAGTTGTTTACTGACAAGTATCTGAAAAACTAAGAATAAAGCAACAGATAAGAGGCTAAAAATCTCAAAAGAGCTTTCAAGAGGGTTAAGGTGTTGAGAAAACAAACAAATAAATAAAAAATGAAATTTAAATCCAGTTAGAAAGGGAAGGAGACTGTTCAACAATGCATATTTCAGATGAGACCCTCCAAATACTATTTCCAAAAGATTGAAGCAGATAAGAATAGTCCTTACAAAAACTGTAATGTAGTAATTACAGTAAAAATGTAATGGAGCCTGGAAACATGCCAGGTCCTGATGAATCAATATGATTTCCCCCTTACACTCTTTCTAATATATGTATCTTTATTTCTTCCTCTCCTTCTCTACCTATTTATCTCTTATCTACCTACCTACCTACCTGCCTACATATTTATCTGTGTACATATCTACCTTTCCATCTCCTTTCTACTATAAATGATACACAGCTGGAATGATTTATTAATAAAGAAACTCCAGAACTATAGTTTCACTATTGAAATTTTTAAAATATTTTATTGTGAAATGAGAACAATATATCTGAAAAGACAAAAAATACTTTGTTATTGTTATTGATTTTGTTAGTCCTATTATTATTATTACACAGTGATTCAGAACTTGAAAGTCATTTTGGGATATTGTGGTGCCTGGGAACACCCTTATGAATAATGAGTATGCTATATAGACATTTGACCAGTTTTTATTTCTGATTATTTTAATGTTTTAATATTAAAAGTTCCAGAAGAATAATATTCTTATTGGTATGTCCAGAGAAGAAATATTCTTTGGCAATAGTAATGTTTAACAATTTTGACAACTGGCTAGTTTTATGCTGCTACATGTTTACTTGGTTTTTAGTGTATACACTAACTCTTTATAAGTTTTAAAATTATGATTGATTTCTTGTAGTCCTTTATAACTTCATGGAAAAGAAGAATGTACATAAATTGTTTTGATGGGTCTCTGCTTGAGACATATAGAATTAAGAGCTTTGGACAAATGTGTATCCATTTGTTTAAGTAAGTATTTATTAACTAGTTAACCCATTGAACTTTATGTTACTTTTACACTCTAAAAGACAATCTTCTAGCTTTGCAAATTAAGGGTTTGTCAGCTATCATTCAAATGTCAATTTTCAATGGCCTAAAGGAATCTAAGTAGAAAGAAGGGGGAGAAAACAGAACAAATTTTAACAACATATGTGAACATTCTCTTCTTACTTTTTCAACCGTATATATCATCTAATCTGAATGAAAAGGATACTAAGTTTGGTAAATAGTAAATTCCTTTTTTTTCAATGAGTTCAAAAACACAGTAGATTTACATGGAGAAGAAAGTTGATAAGTCCCATTAATCTTTTATCATGAAGTTACTTCATTCATGTTCCGCGATTGCTAATCAGATACTTAATGCTAGGCCCATTTACAAAGGAAAAAAAAAAATGACAGTATTTGAATTCTGACAGCTGAGCTACTAACAAATAAAACTTTATAATTTTTTGTTTTATGCAGATTTCCTTTTTAGTTAAAATACAGTGTTTATAATCATCACTGAATCCAGTTTTATGAAACTACTCAGACTTTTCTGGTGAGATTTATTGTTAAGTATATATAAATTACTTTTACATTAAAATTTGGTTTTATTAGGACTCATTAGTGATTTGTGTTATTTTATACCATTATACCTGAAATTATACCACCACATATATTATTTCTTGAAAAATCCTAAATCAATATATATTTAGAGATAAAATGAATAAATCCAGGTATATTTCCAATAAGAAAAATATATATGAATATATACCACAACCAGGGGTGCCTGGGTGGCTCAGTCTGTTAAATGTCTGCCTTCAGCTCAGGTCATCATCCCACAGTCCTGGGAATGGGCCCATATCAGGATCCCTGCTCAGTGAGGAGTCAGCTTTTCCCTCTCTCTCTCCCTATCCCCCACACTCATGCTTTCTCTCTTGCTCTCTCTCTCTCTCTCTCTTTCTCTCTTAACTAAACAAATACAATAAAATATTAAAAAAAAAAAAAAAAGAATACACACCATACCCAAATGAAAATAAGCTTTTGTAATGCAATGAATCTCAAGGATTTTGGGGGATAGACTTTCTAAAACGATACATCAGAATCTAAGATGAAAGAATCTTATATAACTTTGAAAATAATATGGGTCTTTGAGCTATTGAATTGATTGGCTTGTAGACATATGACTTTAAATACAAAATTAACTTTCTTTCAATTAAAGATGAATATGGGTCAAAAGAGATACTGAGAGTAACTATTTTAAAAAATATTGTTTCACTGAGTTTGTTACAACTTACCAAAACTTTTTTGAATGCAATGATCCAAAAGGTCTTGTCCAATATAATATGTATGCATAAAAATTTCTAGAAGAATGCTCTAAAGTAAAAATCAGACATATAGTGAAAATAATTTGTTGAGAATGACAAAAATCTAAAATGAAAACAATATTCTTTGTAGTATTTTTAATATGGGCATAGATAGACATACAATAAGAGATGTTCAGTAACATTCAATATTAACTTATTGGTCTTCTTTCCAGAGGATAGGTAAGAACATTCTGGCAAATGATTGAAAAAATATCAGCTAGGCACTTCTTTTATCAGGAACTGCCTTCCTCTTATTTCTCAGCTTCTCCGGTTCCTGTGGATCTTCCAAAGTGTGTATCTAATGGATTTTTTATTCTTTATATATACCAATCTGTGTTTATTCTTTATATATACCAATCTGTGTAGGAAAGTGTATGTATACACACATGCGCGCGCACACACACACACACACACACTCTCACACACACAAAGTTCCTTGTCATTATTTAATATTAAAAATACTATTAATTTTATTTTGTTATGTCGACCTTACAGAGAAATAATAATTAACATTTTTTTACTTCCATTTGCCAAATCTTCAAAAGAACTTAACATGGATGATTTGTTTTAATGCTCAGAACAACTCTGTGAGGAAAGCACTATTGCTGCAATTCCCATTCTTTATCAAAGGGAACACAATCAGTAAAGGAAACTTCTCAGACTCACTCTAACCAGAGATCAGGAAGGGGATCTCACACATAAGCTATCTGACCCCTTCCTATTACATCTGCCATTAACCAGCATTTGTTAACTTATAGTACTGATTGGTTTGGGTTCATTTTTTGGTATTTATTTTATATTTTTCATAGAGCCTGGCTGCCTTCCAATGTGATCTGCAAATTCCTAGCTCTCTGTTTGACTTGTTGAACTGGTTATCCTTCTCTTTATCTCAGTAGTTCCTTATCTCTGACCTCAGCAACCTCTGCCCATGTCCATGCACTTGGTCACACTATGGTTCTTCTGCTGGCATTTTACACATGAGCGCTTTACAAAAAATAATAAAGTCTTATCTGTGTTGGAGACTGAACAAAAGAATCACAACCAATGGCATAGTGGAGTAAAACTTCTTTTTGCACATAGTCAAAATATTCTTATGGCTCTAGTTCTTTAGTTGTTTTTTAGTGTTTTACTCCAAGGGGCTGTGGGAATACAGCTGATTATTTTGACTTTAGGCAGTTGGCTATACAGATATAATGTTATCTACAGAGCTACTATTACTTTGTCATCATTCTATTGATGCAGTTGTGATAAACACATTTTTTATTTATTTCACTATTTTTAAAGATTTCATTCATTCATTCATTCATTCATTTGTAGAGAGAGAGCACGTCCGTGCATAATGGTGGCAGCTGACATCCGCATAACACTTGATCTCAGGATCTCAGTGGAGATTTTGATCTGAGCTAAAACCAAGAGCCAAATGCTCAACTGACTGAGTCACCCAGGCACCCCTATCTATTATTTTAAAATATGTTTTTTAAAGTCCTATCCCATTCCTATATTCTTACAATTTTCAAATGAAATTAATTGTGATCTATAGCTAAGCTCAGAGACTGAATATCATTAAATACTACAATGTTGCTGATTTAAAATAGGTAATTATTTTTCCATGTTGTAAGAATTTCAGGTTTTTCTTAATATTCCTTAGCCAGTATTTTGTCTATGAAATATTCTCACCAAAAAGTCTCTAAAAAATGAAAATTTTCCTTAATGTCATTATCATGTCTTTTTTTTTTTTTTTTAAAGTTAGAGACTTTAAGAGAGAAATGAGGGGGGGATAAAAGAAAAAAGAATCATTCAACTTAAAAATGGAAGTCAATTACCTCTAAGATTTGAACAACCTGACCTTTCAATTGCTTTATCTGCATCAACATTATGCCATCTAGTAATTGTGTGATACATGTCATAAAAAAGGAGTGTGACCCAAATTCAATACATCTTAAATAATCTTTCCTCCAAAAGGGAGGAATATTAGAAGTCACAGGAACAACTTACTAAGGTGGCAATTGAAGCTGTTATCTATAAACATTGAATACTTTTTAAAATATTTCTGAAAAATCAGGGAATAAGTGCTTTGTATTATAAATATAATAATAATGACTGTTTATATATATGTATATCTTTTTTTTTTCCTCAATACTTACAACCCATTTTTTTTTTCTGGAAATGAACTAATCAGATGTTCAGAATTAGAACCCATGAACATTTATGACATTACTAATTTATAATTATATTCAAATACCTTTATTCTTATTAACTCCTTAATCATATAAATTGTATATATCGGTTTGAGAAAGAGAGAGATTGAGAAAGAATCAATTTTATCTCATAGCTTTTGTGGTTCCGGACATCACTGGTGAGTTAGCTAAGTGGATCCTGTTCGGGGTCTTTTTTGATGTCAAGTTGAGATACTGGCTAACACTGGAATATCTACTTCCAAGACGGCTTGCTTGTGGTGTTTGATGACACGAGGTTCCAATTATTTTCTACATGGGACTGTTAATGAATATTTGAGCAACCACAGGTTGTAGTGGCTGATTTCCTACAGATTAAGAAATCCAATATAGGGAAACCTAATTTGCAACACTTCCATTGCTCTGCCTTAATCACACAAACGTATTCCAATAACCTATTGATAGCACAGGTCAGCACTATTCAATATGGGAGAGAACTTCAATGAGGAATGGATACCAGCAGGTTACAATCATCTGGGGCTATCTTGGAGGTTGGTTTTTACACATATAAAGATCTTTGGAGTTGGGGGATATCAACTTTCCTAACTATGAAAAAGCACATAGAATAGTTATGAAACAGGAAAGAATTTGGCATTTTCAAAGTAGATAGAAAAAACAAAAACAAACAACAAACAAACAAACAAAACAGGCCACTGAGCACTGAAGAGCAAAGTGTAGATAAGGGAGGCAGAAGGCAGATCACGTAGGACCTTGTACACATGTATAAAAATTTGGTGCTTATCCTAAGTGAAATGGAGATTCACTGAGGTGATTTGATTACAAGAAGGATAATATGAGTTAATTTCTTCAAAGATTACTTTGGTGGCTGAGTAGATATTAGATCGTAGGGAATTAGAGAGAAGGTAGAAAGATCAAATACAGTCACTAATACTACTTGCTATAAGAAATCTGAAATAAGCTGTTCTGGAAAACAGCATGGAAGTTCCTCAAAAAGTTGAAAATAGGGCTACCCTACAATCCAGCAATCACACTACTGGGTATTTACCCAAAAGATACAAATGTAGTGATCTGAAGGGGCATGTGCACCTGAATGTTTATAGCAGCAATGTCCACAATATCCAAACTATGGAAAGAACCTACATGCCCATCAACAGATGAATGGATAAAGGAGATGTGGTATATATAATGGAATACCATGCAGCCATCAAAATAAATGAAATCTTGCCATTTCCAATGACATGGATGGAACTAGAGGGTATTATGCTGACTGAAATAAGTCAATCAGAGAAAGACAATTATCATATGATCTCCCTGATATGAAGAATTTGAGAGGCAAAGTGGGGAATTTGGGGAGTAGGGAAGGAAAAAAATGAAACAAGATGGGATCAGGAAGGAAACAAAGCATAAAAGACTTTTAATCTCACAAAACAAACTGAGGGTTTCCGGGGTGAGGAGGGTATGGAGAGGGTGGTTAGGTTATGGACATTGGGGAGGGTATGTGCTATGGTGAGTGCTGTGAAGTGTCTAAGCCTGGTGATTCACAGACCTGTACCCCTGGGGCTAATAATACATTATATGTTAAATAAAAAAAAAAAAAAAAGGAAAAGAAAAAAAGAAAAGAAATCTGAAATAAAATTTGTCTTTCCCTGAAGTAGTAAAATTTGAGCAGTTCATTAAAGACGCTTAATTTTAAGGGCTGATATATCCTATACTTTTAGAATTCTCACTGACTTTCATCCTTGAATACAATACCAAGAAATTATTTATGTTTAACTCTCTTTTACAGGAGACATACTAATTCATATCTTTAGATTTCAATAAAACAGTGACAATGCTTTCTTGCTCTAAAAACAAACAAACAAAAAAACACCTAAGTAATTTTCCATTTATTATCTCTTATTTGCATACGATTCCATTAACACAGTTTTTCTAACTTTTCCAATGCTTAAATATGCTGATTACATTTATTTTCCATGGCCACATGGCTATTCTCTGTACTAATATTAGATATATTAAAAATCAGTACCTGCTTTTAAAGTTGTTTTTTTTGTTTTTGTTGTTGATTTTTTTTTTTTTTTTGGTAATTTGTATTCCTTTTTTTAAAATTTAAATTCAATTAGCCAACACATAGTACATCATTAGTCTCAGATGTAATGTTCAACAATTTATCAGTTCCACATAACACCCAGGGCTCATCACATTAATTGCCCTCCCTAATGCCCATCACCCAATTGCACCATACCCTATACCACTAACCTCCCCTCCAGCAACCCCTCGGTTTTTATTCTCCCCGTATAGTTAGGAATCTCTCATGGTTTTTCTGCCTCTGATGACTTCCCATTCAGTTTTCCTTCCTTCTTCTGTACTGTTTCCTGTATTCCACATATGAATGAAACCATATCATAATTATATTTCTCTGATTGACTTATTTCACTTAACATAAAACCCTCCAAAGGGACACCTGCTTCTAAAGTTTTGTCAAGTTCTTCTTGAATTGTTTCTATACTCAGGGTTTCCACTAAGTTATGCCTAAATCCTACAACAACATTTTCCATAAAACCAAGTCACTAAATTTATATAAATCTAGTCTTCAAAAATCAAGAGGTAGTAATGAAAAATAAATGTAGTGTTAGAGAAATATTAGAACAATTAGACATTAAGAAGGGAAATGAAATACGATATTCTTTTTTAAATATTTGTAAAAGCTTTAAAAATTTAAAAAACAGCTTGCCTTGTATCATTATATTTAAGAGATTTTGATTAGAATATTACAGAGAATTTTATTGAATACAATGTATGGTAAAAATACAGCAATTGAACAGCTGGGAAGAAACATTGTCTTTCCTGTTAAATGATGGTATAACAGCATATAAACTACAAAAAAAAAGTCTTTGCTTCCCTTGCTTTTGGCGATGTTCCTAGGAAGATGTTGCTGCGGCTGAGGTCGAAGAGGTTGCTGCCTGTGCTCTCCTCAAGGATTTTGATGGATTCCTTTCTCACATTGAGATCCTTCATCCATTTTAAGTCTATTTTCGTGTGTGGTGTAAGGAAATGATCCAATTTCATTTTTCTGCATGTGGCTGTCCAATTTTCCCAACACCATTTATTGAAGAGGCTGTCTTTTTTCCATTGGACATTCTTTCCTGCTTTGTCGAAGATTAGTTGACCATAGAGTTGAGGGTCTATTTCTGGGCTCTCTATTCTGTTCCATTGATCTAGATAAAGAAGATGTGGTATATATACACAATGGAATACTATGCAGCCATCAAAAGAAATGAAATCTTGCCATTTGCGACGACGTGGATGTAACTAGAGGGTATCATGCTTAGCAAAATAAGTCAATTGGAGAAAGACAACTATCATATGATCTCCCTGATATGAGGGAGAGGAGATGCAACATGGGGGGTTAAGGGGGTAGGAGAAGAGTAAATGAAACAAGATGGAATTGGGAGGGAGACAAACCATAAGTGACTCTTAATCTCACAAAACAAACTGAGGGTTGATGGGGGGAGGGGTGTTGGGGGGGTGGGGTTATGGACATTGGGGAGGGTATGTGCTATGGTGAGTGCTGTGAAGTGTGTAAACCTGGCGATTCAAAGACCTGTACCCCTGGGGATAAAAATATATGTTTATAAAAATAAATAAATTAATTAATTAAAAAAAAGTCTTATACAATATGTTTTCAAGGTGGGTATTATCAAACCTCTATAGTTTCTTTCTGATTATGATCTATATATTAAAAAAGGTTTCATGTTCATCTATTAATTCATAGTCCACATCAAAATGCATAACTCTATTTCCAGAATACCAGAGTCACAATCTCAAAGCTTAGCAAGGTAATTCTTTTTTTTTTTTTTTCTTAAGGTTTTATTTATTTATCTGAGAGAGAGAGGGAGAGCAGGAGCAGAGGGAAAAGGAAGAGGGACAAGCAGACTCCCCAGTGAGCAGAGAGCCCCATATGGGGCTTGATCCCAGGACATTAGGATCATGATCTGAGCTGAAGGCAGGTACTTAACTGACTGAACCACCTAGGTAACCATTAGCAAGGCAATTCTAAGTTCTTTCAGGCAATGAAGTGAATTTAGAGAAATATTTTTTTTTTCAAAGTTGAAGTGATTTTTTATTAGGTTTTTAATTTTGATTCCAATATAATTAACACACAGTATTACATTAGTTTCAGGTATACAATGTAGTAATTCAATAATTCTGTACATTACTCAATGTTCATCATAAGTGTACTTTTTAATCCCCACCACCGGTCTCCCCTACCCTCCACCCATCTCCCCTCTGGTAACCATCAGTTTGATCTCTACAATTAAGAGTCTGTTTCTTGGTTTCAATCTCTCTCTATTTTCCTTTGCATATTTGTTTTCTTTCTTAAATTCCACAAGTGAGTGAAATCATATGGTATTTGTCCTTCTCTAACTGACTTATTTTGCTTAGCATTATACTGTCTAGTTCCCACCATGTTGTTGCAAATGGAAAGATTTCATTATTATTATTTTGTTTTTTTATGGCTGAATGATATTTTATTACATATGCCATATCTTCTTTGTCCACAGGTCTATTGATAGACACTTGGGTTGCTTCCATAATTTGGTCATTATAAATAATGTTGCAATAAACATAGGGGTGCATGTATCCTTTTGAATTAATGTTTGGTATTTTTTGCATAAATACCCAGTAGTGTAATTACTAGATCACAGGGTAGTTCTATTTTTAAACTTTTGTGGAGCAGCCATACTGTTTTCCATAGTAGCTGCACAAATTTACATTTCCACCAACAGTGCAAGATCGTTCCTTTTTCTCCACATCCTTACCAACCCTTGCTGTTTCTTTTGTTTTTAATTTTAGCCATTCTGATAGAAGTGTGATGTTATCTCATTGTAGTTGCAATTTGCATTTCCCTGAGGATGAGTGATATTGAGGTTATTTTCATGTTTGTTAGCCATCTAGATGTCTTTGGGGAAATGTTTGTTTATGTCATCTGACCATTTTTTAACTGGGTTATTTATTTTTGGAGTGCTGAGAGTTATTTATGTATTTTAGATATTAACCCTGTATTGAATATGTCATTTGCAAATATATTTTTCTTTTTCTTAGTAGGTTACCTTTAAGTTTTGTTGATTGTATCCTTCACTGTGCAGAGCTTTTATTTTGATGTAGTCTCCAAGAGTTTATTTTTGCTTTTACTTCTCTTGCCACAGGAAACATACCAACAGAAAATTGTTGGTATGGGCAATATCAGAGAAATTACTGCTTATACTGTCTTCTAGGATTTTTATGGTTTCATATCTTACAGTTAGGTCTATAATCCATTTGAGCTCGTGTGTGTGTGTGTGTGTGTATCTTTCCTGCTTTGTGGAAGATTAATTGACTATATAATTGTGGGTTTATTTCTGGGTTTTCTATTTGTTCTCTTGATCTATGTGTCTATTTTCTGCCAGGACGATACTGTTTTGATCACTACAGTTTTATGATATAATTTGAAGTCTGGAATTATGATTCCTTCAGCTTTACTTTCCTTTTTCAAGGTTGCTTTCACTATCCAGGACCTTCTATGGTTCCACACAAATTTTAGGATTGTTTGTTTCAGCTCTATGAAAAATACTGTTGGTATCTGCTAGTATTTTAATAGGGATTACATTAAATATCTAGATTACTTTGGGTAGTATAGATATTTGAACAGTATTTTTTCTTCCAACCACAAGCATGGGAGGTCTTTCCATTTCTTTGTGTCATCTTGAATTTCTTTCCTCAATGTTTTATAGTTTTCAGAGTACACGTCTTTCACTTCTTTGGTTAAGTTTCCCCCTAAGTGAGGGACAAGACAAGTATGTCCACTCTCACCACTTTTATTCAACATAGTACTGGAAGTCCTAGCCACAGCAATTAGACAACAAAAAGGAATAAAAATGTCCAAACTGATAAGAAATAAAGTGTTTTCTTAACAAATGATAAAATATGGAAAATATTAAACTTGTGGATATGTCTTCTTATTAACCAATCTAGATTTTCATTTGTCAGTGAAAAATATAAATAACTTAAAAGCACCTACTGATTTGTTCTGCAGCAGAATTAAAACACCATGCCTTGGCAAAGAAAAAAGAAGCACAAAAGCACAAAAATTCAAAGTATTTTAGAAGTCATATTTCAAGCATATGTGTGTTTATTTGTATGTGTATGTATGTGTATGTCATACATACAAGGATATATATGTATGTATAAACATGAATGCACATATATGACTACATACTTTTATGTACATATTTATATTCATCATTCATTTATTCATATGCACAGCCCAAATTATTTATTCTACTTAAATAACATTTTTTGTTACTTTACTAGTGTTTTCTAATAGAATTATAATGTAAATAATAAGGACAAATCACATCAACAGATTTTAAATTTTCTAACGGTCATATTAAAATATAAAAAAAGATGAAATTAAGAATTAAACATAATCATATATTTTATTTAATCCACTATAACAAAATATTATTTTAATATCTAATCACCATAAAAATTATGATATATTTAACATCATTTTTTCATACTAAGTTTTGCAAATCAGTGTGTATTTTATACCTATAGTATGTCTCAACTAGGATTAGCAATATTTCAAATATTCACTACTGATATGTGACCCTTGCTACTATTATTAGACCACAGGTCTGGAATTATTTAAGGAAAAATTTGAGGCTTCTCACTCTAAATTGTTCTTTTAACAGAATTATCTTCAATGAATGCCATATCCTCTAAGAAAGTCTAAAAGAAATTCCATGTATGACTTCTCAGCTACCTTTATCAAACGAATGTTTTGACTTCGATTTAAAGAAAAAAAAAGATCATAACATATTCAATAAAGACCTAGATATATCAGAGCTGGTGTTCAGCAAACGAAAGCAGTCTTTTATGAGGAATGTATATATCATTCATATATTCTAAAACTAGATTGAAAATATTTCTGGTACTTTATTTTGCTCAAAAGATTGACACAGACCAGGTTTAAATGGATACAGTTAAGGAGAAAAGAAAACAGGGGAAAAGGAGGCAGGAAACCCATGAGACTTGAGAGCCCTGAATGACTGAATCCAGAAGCCTCACGTGTTTGAACAAGGAGACTTTAAAGAGAGGTTTGAGCTTGAGGGTGTGTGAATGCTACAAGCTATTAAAGCTACAAAGATTGCATTCTAAAGTTGTTTATTCCTGAAAGTGAATGGGGATATCTCCTGGCCAAAGGAAAACAGAATTGAATGAGCTTCTGGTGTGTCTTGGGATTAGTGGTATGCATTTTACATTATTTTTTCATGATAGAAGATGAAAATATGAGAGGGAAAAATACAGCAGTTTGGCTCAGAGATCCAAAAGGGAGCAGCAGGTTCAGAAAGTCAAGTCTAGGATAGGGAGTTTGTTTTGAGGCAACTTGGGTTTGAATTGTTGTTGTGACTAATGAACAATCTTTAACGTACAAAATTGGGAGCCAACTGGAGGAAAAGTTTATTTCACAAAACTGCCTCCTTTGCATAATTCTTGGAAAAGTTTAAAATACTGTTGAAGCATACTCAGGGTTTTGATGTTTCTGTTTATATTAATACTTTATAACTGGTTAACGGTAGTATTTTTTTTTTTGAAAGTTTTTTTTTTTAATTTTATTTATTTATTTGACAGAGATAGATCACAAGTAGGTAGAGAGGCAGGCAGAGAGAGAGAGAGGGAAGCAGGCTCCCTGCTGAGCAGAGAGCCCGATGCGGGACTCGATCCCAGGAAACCTGAGATCATGACCTGAGCAGAAGGCAGCGGCTTAACCCACTGAGCCACCCAGGCACCCCCTAACGGTAGTATTTAAAAAAAATATTTTATTTGGTTCAGCAGTAGTGGCTAAAAAAATAAAAAATAAAAAATAAAAAAATAAAAGTGAGAAGGCCAACATTTCTTCTTTCACTTATCTCTCCAGAAATTCTTGCCCAGAGTATCCCTTCTTAGAGGCATCCTCTGCCAGGGTCCATTTTGTATCTAAATTTGTTCTGTGGGTCACCTCCTTAAAAGCAGTGCATTTTAAAATAACAAAGGAAGAAAAACTAAACGATTTTTTTTAAAAATGAAATTTAAGACTTTTTGAAACCTGAGTATGAGGACTTTATTTTGAACACTGGGGTTTCTCCCATTATTCCTCAGATTATGTCAAATATGCAAATTACCCCTTCAAAATGCAAGTGGAGGATTGACTCTCCAAACTTTGCTAAATTAGTAGATGGTAGCAGGAAAATAGAGTAGCAATGCTAATGTCGGTGACAGTGGAGGGAAGAGGAGAGCTCAAACATGCTTTGTACATGGACATAATAGATTATAATGCATTACAACTATAGATTCTGTTGTTCTAAATGGTTGAAGTCAACATGCATTTACAGAGTAGTTTCTTTCAGTGAATGCAGGCATTGTCTTTCCTGCCTTCTTTTCCCAAGTATTGTAAGATGAAAATGTAATGCAAATAAGTCAGGTCCTAAGGCAACTTGACCACATTCTCTATCATTAAAATAACTTCCAATACTGTAATCAAAATGCTCATTTCTAATTCTCCTCAATCTATGAGATAGCATGATCTTTTGAAAGATATCATTTTTTTTTTTTCTTTTTTTCTGGCTGTGGTCATATAGGCATTCAATTCTTCTTTCTCCGTAGCATCCTGAATGAGGAGACCCCATCTGCTTCATTGATCCAAAAGTTTTTAGATCTACTCTAACTTTAAAAAAAAAAAATATTTTAATTACTTTATATTCAAAGTTCAAAGTACAACTTAATTTGGCTTTTTATCAAGATTAAACTTTAGGGGCACCTGGGTGGTTCAGGTGCTTAAGAGACTGCCTTTGGCTCTGGTCACGATCCCAGAGTCCTGGGATCCAGCCCTGCATTGGACTCCCTGCTCCACAGGAAGCCTGCTTCTTCCTCCTTGGGCTCTCTCCCTGTCTCTCTGTCAACTAAATGAGTAAAATCTTAAAAATAAATAAATAAATAAACTTTAAATATTTGAAGAAAAATAACAGTAAAGCACATTTATGTTTTGTTGCTTCTGCAAAGAAAGTTTTAAATTGTATGCCTCATCAAAGGTTATATTCTGTATTTGTTATGAACCCCACAAATATTTAAATAATTGTGCAAAAAACAAACATAATTCATGAATTTACCTGACTATCAGTGGGTGCTTTCTTTTAATGCTCTTGGTTTGTATATCTGTATAACATGGAAATGAACATGGGAAAGTGCCTATCATGCAGATTTGTTAATATAGAAATGTATTTATTGTTTGAAGTTAAATATATATATATATATGTTTAAATATGTATATATATGTATGTGGGTGCATATATATATACACCTACACACACACACGCATACATACATACATACATAAACTTTGGTGGAAAGATTTATAATATAAAGTTTATACATTAGAGTTCTTAACAGAGAACCAATTACTTTAGGATAGTGCTTTTTGACAACTCCAAAGAATAACCAAACCAGTTTTTCCTGTTAACATTGTCAACTTTGTGTATTACCAAGTTACTCTGTTTTGAATCACAACTTGGATGCTGACTCACTTGACACATTCTTTTTTTATTTTTTTAAAGATTTCATTTATTTATTTGACAGACAGAGATCACAAGTAGGCAGAGAGGCAGGCAGAGAGAGGAAGGGAAGCAGGCTCCCTGCCAAACAGAGAGCCCGATACAGGGCTCAATTCCAGGACCCTGGGATCATGACCCGAGCTGAAGGCAGAGGCTTTAACCCACTGAGCCACCCCGGCGCCCCTCACTTGGCACATTCTTAAACAATCGGTTCCCTTGCCACTCTACCCAAAAGAAGGCTAATTCTAGTTGATCAACTTATAAATGGGAAAGTAAATCTTGTTTCATTGGTTTCATAATTATCTTATAAATAAATGTCCATGTTTTAGTTTATTTATCCATGTAATAAATACTAGTCTTCAGGAATAAAATTGCCAAGGAAGAGAAAGAGGAAAATAAAATAGGGACCGAATGACTGAATAGGTTGAAAAACAATGGCCAACAATGTCAATTTTTTTTTTTTTTTAAGATTTTATTTGTCAGAGAGTGCACAAGAACACAAGCAGGGGGAGTGGCAGGCAGAGGGAGAAGCAGACTCCTCGCTGAGCAGGGAGCCCAATGTGGAACTCAATCCCTCTGGGATCGTGACCTGAGCTGAAGGCAGATGCTTAACCAACTGAGCCACCCAGGCATCCCAACAATGTCAATTTAAAAGTAAATAGAACAATAACAACAACCACAAAAAGTAAATAGAACAACAGCCATTTTTCTTGATGATGAGGTAAAAATAATTGATAAGTTGCTGTAAGATTTGGCAAGTGTGAAAATGGATAAGCCAAGATATCCAAGCATTTAATATGTAAAAATTTTAATATTAGTTCTCTAAGTGATTTTAATCTTTTGAGAGCAATTGTATAACAGAGGAAAAACTTGCAAAATTCCAACACACGTCAGTCATTAACAGGATTTATTTATTTAAAGGATCCAAGAAAGAGAACTCTTCCTAAGTCAATTATGGATGCATTGTTTGTGGAACGAATTAAAAGGGTTAATATTGCTATTCTTTATCATTTCTCAGATATAATAATGCTTGCTGACCTTTTAACAAATTGAAATGTCAGGATAATTTTAATTGCCTCAGATCCATATTGCAAGCCTATGATGGATCACGTAAAAAAAATGGCCATTTTGTGGTCTAATCTTATGAAGAATACTTACTATCTGGAAACGAATGCTAATTATATTTCCATTAGATTTATAACATTAAAAATTAAAATGTCACACACAGTTGGGAGTTAGTAAATGAGTATTTGCTAACAGTTCTGCAGGAAAAAATTAGGAGTTATGCGTCTTTAGTGAAATAAATATGTCTTTCACGAAAATTCAGTTGGTGTTAGTATTCAATACCATGCATATACCGAATTCATTACTTCTTACAATGTTACAGACAATACATTTCCCCAAGGAAGCAGTGATTATTCACTCTTTCTGGGCTGTTCAGTCCAGTAATGGGTTGTTATAACAATGGGCTTAATATTTGCACTCATGATAGTAATTTTTTTGCTTATTTTTTGCTCTAGCATAGTTCTAAGTACAAAATTGTAATTTCTTTAACTTAATTGTTTTGCAAAATGTGCAATTATAAAATGAATCAAAGCTGTCAAATCCAGGGAATCTTGGTCTCAGACTTACCAACTCCCTAAGTTGCTTACTAACTCCCTAAGCAAATTAGTTTCTTCACCTCTAAGACCATAATTTAACTCTTCTTGTAGAAAACATGAGGGAGAAACAAACTAGGGAGAAATTGATCTTACCTGTTTACTGTGGGCCAGGGACTGTGCCAATTGTTGGGCAGCTTCATATCATTTTCACCATATTTCTTAGAGTTAGTTACTAATAATTTGGTAAAATGAAAGTCATGCCTAGTCATGTAAAATCACCACCTATCAAGATTTGCTGAACCATAGTCATTAGGCTACATATACATATTTAACTATTTATCCTGGAATGACAATAAAACAAAATAATGATAGTAAAAACAAAGCAATAACTACTTGTTAGAATTAATAAAGATCCTCACATTTTCTACAGATCACTCATATATATCATCTTACATTTTTTTTAATAGTTCTATATATTATACATTAATTTTTCTTCAGTTTACAAATTAAAAACAATGCTATAAAGTGAAATTCTCCAAAACTACACTGGAATAACTAGCAGAGTGAGGGTTTACATCTAGGACTTACATCTCTAGATATTGTTTTTTCTATACTTTAAAATGCTGAGCTTATGTTGGAACTTCACTGAGACATCCCACATGCAGATCTCAAAATGATGAAGTGTGCTTTGGTAAAGCCTTTTAGCTAAGATTAGAATGCAATTTTATAGATATGAAGAGTCAGTTCATCTATCTCCATGTAAAGATAGCTCCCACCATATAATTTTTAGTTGGTTTGTTTGACTTTATTCCTAGTACATTCTCTTTAACATGGTTAAATTGCTTAGCAGTCATCCTAAATACCTAACATCAGAAAGCCCTCATGGGGTAATCCTTTTTGAAAAACTGCATATCTCATATCCGATGCCATGCTTTTGAAAATGTCTTTCTGTAATTCTACTCTTTAAATAATGACAAAAATACATAAATCTCACCGTGTATTTATGTGTTTAAACAAACATATTATTTGCTCTTCTAAACACTTAATGCAATACATAACATCCAGAAATGATTTATTGTTACTATCTTTGAATATTGTTATTACTAAGGAGATAGAGATACACTACATTACCTAGGTGAAATAATCTAACTTTACAGCTTCCAATAACTATTCTAGTATATTTGTCAATGGTTTCCTTAGAAAAATATCTCTATATCTCCCTGCTAGAATAAATTTGAATATTTTGACAAGCAGTCAAATCTGAGTACATTTTCAGTACATATGGAGAATAAATGACCCAAAAACATAAATCAAAGGAATAGTATATGAGATTTTCTGAAGGTATAGAAGTTTCCCTGAGAGGAGAAACCTAAAATTAGATTTTTAGTGGGCTCAGAGTAGACTGGAAACCAGTTAAAAGTCAAAAACATATTAATGATCTAAGAAGTCAAACTAACAAAATAACTCTACAAAATAATTTTACTTTCATAAAATATATAGGAGAAATAGATTTTTCTTCTTGGAAAATCTCACAAATATCTAGGTATCTAGATTCTCCAAAGAAGATACACAATAAATAGTTTGGTATTATTTATGGCAAAGAGCAAATTCCTATATAGATTAATTTCACCACAATTTTTTAAAGCCTGAAACTAGAAATTTTAAATCCTTTTGTACCTGATTCTCATCTCCATAAGTAGCAGATTGATTGGATCTCTATCAGCTCCAGCAATTTTCAATCCTACCTTTATTAATATGTTGCTCCTTCAGATCAATACAGTTAAGAAATAGTAAGTGGAGTAGCTCAAATAAGTCTAGGCATCCTATTCCTGCTTGTTTTCTGCACATACTTCACTTACATTCTCTTCTAGATCTGATGAATAGTTACATGAATTCAGGTAGCCTCAATTATAAATTGCACTAAATATGGCCAACTCACATATAAATCTTTACTGATTCTTTTTACATATATTTTCTAATTTAAATTAAAAGCACTGTCAAGATTTTGGTTATTGATTAAGAACCAGTTACATATTCATCAATCTAAAATGTGACAGACCTTACATGCTTGATTTGGGAAATAAAGGTCAACAACAACAATAGCCAAACTCCTATTCTCACAGAGCATTGAACTGGTAGTAGAAACTGATAGTAATTAAACCATCAAGTAAAGTAAAATCCTCAGTCTGATCAATGCTATGAAGGGAGATTAATGTTTATATGAGAGCCAGTGGTAAGGGATTTGACCTAATCATGCAAGCCTTAGAAGGGGCCTTAGGTAGGTTGATGGAGTTGAGATCTAAGAATAATAGAATATAGTGAGTGGGAGAGAAGAGTGTTTCAGAAGTTTTTGGAAACTGTAGTGCCTGGCCTGGTATTTGCAGTGACATAAATGAGATTGGCATGACTGATACTGTTAGAGTTGGAAGGAGCATACTAGAAAATGAGTGTGGAGATTAGGTCATGTCTTTATTGGCCATGCTAACACTAATTTGACATTGGGACAGATGGCTAAATATGCATTTGAAAAGATTATATTGGCTTCAATGTTTGAAATATTTGTTTATGTGTGTCAGTGGATATCAGGTGGAGAAGGGAGACATGGGGATATGGAGAAGTGGGTGGACTTAAGGTATTATTAAGAAGAAAAATGATAGGGCCTAAAAATAAGATACATTTACCAGTAGAAAAGGGAGACATAAAACATCATTCTCCTGTTTCTGAGATTCTAGGATGAGCTGGATCTTGCACAATTAAAAGGATTATTCTTTGCTAAATTAGAGAACATTGGGTCATAGTTTAGTTTCGGGAAGAATATGAGAACTTAAGCTTGACGCATTAGTGTGGGATGCCTGGGAGATACCCAACAGAAGATGTTTTGTTGGTATTTGATTTTACAACAGAGGTCTGAACCAGAGTAATATACTTGAGAGTAAACAGTGTAATATAGAGTAGTAGAAGCTTTACTTCCCATGGAAGCTTAGGTTTATAAAATGTTTTTTTTTTTTAAAGATTTTATTTATTTATTTGAGAGAGAGCACATGAGCAAGGAGAAGGTTAGAGAGAGAAGCAGACTCCCTGTGGAGCTGGGAGTCCGATGCGGGACTCGATCCCGGGACTCCAGGATCATGACCTGAGCCGAAGGCAGTTGTCCAACCAACTGAGCCACCCAGGCGTCCCTATAAAATGTGTTTTTAAATTTGGCAAAAATATGTTGATGGAGCAATATGAAAATATTGCAAAGTTCATGTTTTGCAATTTTATTTTAAACTGCAATAACTGTATGACACCTTGGGAAATAAAATTAACTTAGAGCTTTAAAAATTACTACAGGGTTGGTTTTATGGGGACTCAGATCAGATAAAACTAGAGAACAAATTTTTCTTTTGCTTACAACTCAGTACATACAACTGATAGGCTAACAGGCTCCACTAAGAGAGAACTTGCAAATTGCTAAAAGAAGCCAGTTTAATTATATGCAAACTTGTTCAGTGTATATATGTATGTCCATGTAATTTATCTAACAGACACACAACTATATAACACTCTAATGTTCCAGAAAGTATTGCACTTGATTTACTTGTTTTAACTAGGTTAATCCTCAAAAAGACCCTATGAGAAAAGTTTTACTTACCATTTTGCTGATGAGGAAAATGAATCATAAAGGAGCTAAATGTCATTATATAGTTTTTCTAGCTACCAAAGGAAGTGGTTAGGACTCAAACGTGGTTGGCCTCCCTCCAGTGTTCCCACTCTTATGTAAATGACACTTTTGTTTCAGTTATTCACTGGCCCACCCTCCCTATCCTAAGATTTCCCTACTCTTTATCATAATTGCTTATCTCATTATCAAGACTTGCATTAATTTCTTCCAGGAAGAAGATTCTTCCCCATCTCATTAGATCAGGTTGGCCATTTGACCTGTCCTAGGCAGTGGTATGTAAACAGAAGGGACAGAGAGCAATTTAAGCGTAAGATTTAAGAATCATTAAGTGTTTTTACCATCCTTATTCCCTCCAGCTTCAACAACAGTGTGTGACAGGTATACTCCTTCAATCTGGGTCCCAAAATAGGTCAGATGAGTGGAGACACAAACAACCTACTGATACTAACGCCAATACTAAAGGAAAAATAAATTTGTGGTTGTAAGACATTTATTATGAATAGAGGTCATTTAAATTTAATGAAATGTTTCTTCTTAAGGGAGTGATAATGAATAAAAGGTTGAGAAATACTTTTGTAAGACAATGGGGTTTTTAAAGTTGTCTCTATAGCTATACCTAATAAAGCTTATTACTAAATTTGAAGTACTGTGTAGTGATTCTTCAAACAAAACAAAACAAAACAAAACAAACACAAAAAAACCCTCTATAAGCATGTAAATGATGTATCAAGATATTAAATGTTTTCTTGTTGTTGGCTTTTTTCTTTTGTTTTTTTTCTTTTTCTTTTACTTTTTTTCTTTTTTTAGAGAAGGAGGGAGGGAAAGAGAGAAAGAAGGGTAGAGGGAGAGGAAGAGAGAGAATCCTAAGCATGCTTGGAAGCCTACACAGGACTTGGTCTCACAATCCCAAGATTATAATCTGAGCCAAAATCAAGAGTTGGACGCCCAACCAACTGAGCCACCCAGGCACCCCAAGGTATTAAATAATTTAATGCCATAGAATGAGATGACCACAAATATCCTTTTGAAAGCATGCATGTCTTTAACAACTGCATTTCTCATTAAAACTAGAAACTGGAGACAAGACATTAAGATGTAAAATATATTTTGTATTAATTTTTTTTTTTTGTATTCATAATACTGAATATAATTTTCCAAAAGGCTTTTAGGATTTTGTCTTTCAGTTCTGTCACCTTTTTTTTTTTCCATTTTCATTTTAATAAATGGTCCATTTGGCTGTATGTAAATCCTTGCTCTTCTGTATTTTGATTATCAGAGAGATTTATATTTATTGGATGAATTAGGTTTATTGACTTTTTATAGATTTTTATTAATATAAGTGTTTACTTCTATAGACATTTGTTGAATTTTCACTGTGGGACAAGCAGTATTTGTTTATTCTCAAAATCATTTTCCCCAAAACTTTTAACAATTGTTAGAATGTCATTTTTCTTGCTCAGGCATCATATGGGCAGTTTTACTTTATTTAAAAAAATCAAATTCCTTGGATTTTGCCACTACCTAGTATCACTATGATCAACAACAGAAATAAAACTGATGAATTACTTCAAATTTGAATACTGAATAACTAATAAATAAACCAGAGATAATACAATTCACAAACAGGAATGATTAAGATTTATATTAAAATATATTAAGTTAAACCAGTTAAAGTTTATTTGGTAAAGAAGCATTGCCATATAAGCATCAATAATTTTTAAACCTTGAGTATATAAAAAGTTCATTTTCAGTAGTTTAAGGAAAACATCCAGTTTTAGTCATTATTTTATATTCAGCACCTGTTCAATGACTAATAAATTTCACACACACACAAAAATCCAGTTACAGTCATAAAGTAATAAATGGCTGGTGTTTCCAACAGAATAGGGTACATCCCTAGGAAATTCACCCTTTACTATATGTCCCTTTCATTCACACTAAACTGTGAAAAAAAAAATTCCCTATTAAATGTCTTTTGTTCATGAATAACTTTACCTAATCATCCTTTAAGTGAAAGAAAACAAACAAACCAACCAACCCATACTGTTAAAATATTCCAGTGAATTAATTTTGTTTTAATTTATTACCTGTTCTATAGTACCTTTTATGATCATGGTTTATCTATTTTTCTTATATTTCTTGAAAAGCATTAGAGGACCACTATCTTAGGAGAACTATAATTTTGGCATATTTTTGAGATCAGTAAAAATGTTGTACGCTAATAGCTACCCTTAGTCCCCTGTTACTTTGAATTCTCCACATATTCTCTCTTTCCTGAAAAGAAAATCCATAAGGAGAGTAGTTACTTTTTAGCTCTTTGTTTTTACAGTAGATAAGAACATAATTCTTTTGTCCTACCTTATGTATGTGCTAGGCCTATGCATATTTAAGAAAAAATATAAATAAAAACAACTCCAAGCTTAAAAAAAGTAAGAAAAATAAATCTAATTTACTTTTCTTTTATCTCTGTTTTCTTTCTTCATTTATTTTCTACAAGAAACCCATTCCTCAACAATTGATAATAACACTTGAATTAACAATGTCTCTCTAATCAAGCTGAGAAAATAATAGAATGTTCAGGGTATTTTTTGTTGTTGTTGTTTTGTTTTATTTCCCATGCCTGGAATAATCAGCATTCTCTTCCTGAGTAAAGCAAGTCATTAATTAGTATAAACAGTGGTTACCCTGAAAATCAACAAGCTTCAAATACACAATCAAAGCCAGACATCTATGTAGAATACAGCCTGTAATCAGGACAGAGCAGTTGCGCATAACAAGTAAGAGATAAATATAGCAGAAATTTGTCAGGCCACTGTAGTCTAAGATTGTAGAGAATAAAGTTTTATTTATTTATTTATTTGTTTGTTTATTTATTTATTTTTTGTCAAACCAATCCAGTTAGAGCAGCAAAATCAAAGCTACTATATTATTTAAGTGATAAACGATCTGTAGAGGAGTGTAGTTATAGAGCACTCAACCATTTCCAAAGATGTCCATATGTCCTGTGCAATCCACCCCAGGTGTTTTATACAGCAGGAAACATATTTGAGAAATGGTTCATCCCTTTACTTTGCAACACTCACCAATATAAAGCAGTACTTAAACTATGTGTGTTTGTTCAGAAGATTATTGTCTCCTATATTTTCCTTCCACAATTTGATTTTACCTGCATGGTAGATTTGTTTTATATTGAAAGAGATCTGAAAAATTATAGAGGACCAAAAACATCAGGTTTATGAACTGCCTTGGATGAATTTACACTTGCTTCTTTTGAATAAAAATAACAAGAGTACAGAAGATTCAATTCAATAAAACCTGATATGTTTATTATCCCTCTCACCATTCATATTTCTTTTATAGTTCATAAGCACATTATGACATCCAGTTTATTTATCTATATAACAATCTTTTAAATAATTTTGCATTGTTATCTACAAGCATCATAACAGCCAATACTAATTAAGTTGGGAAAATGCCATATGCACTGTATATTAAGAAAGTATATTAACACTTGTCAGGGAATATGAGATAAAACAACAGAGGCCAGTATCAATAGACCTGAAAAATGTAGTTAAAATACAAAAACCTGCAGTAAATATTTTAGGAGAACTTGAACAAAGTACAAGGGGAAAAAGGGAAGAAATGTCTAAGTTTCTTTTAACTGCTTGTTAAGTGTCAATCGTGTTCTGGCTTATTGCCATTTTCTTGTCATGACCATCAGCACCAACTTTACACTTGGTGACCATCTTACGCTCCTCATTTTTGAAGAATCCAGTGGCTTCCCTCTGTCTTACTTTCTTTGGAGGTATTTCTGGGAGCATGAAGTAAAAATTGCAATGACCATTTCCTCTAACATTTTCCTCCCCTACTTCCCAGACTACTGGGTGGATGCAATCAGACCACTCATGGGTGTTGTTCTCTCAAATGTCACCATCCCATAGCATGGTGGTACAACTGTTATAATATTTTAAAAAATCTATTATGTGTCTTTCTGTGTTGTTAAGATTTTAATTTCTTAAATTTCCTCTTGCTTTAACTTCTCTTATGCTATGTAATTCTTGTTCTCTTCTTGCTCCTTCAAAGGCTTTGCAACTGTGCTCACCTTAGCTCTCAAATAAACATTTACCACATTTTAATCTTTTCAAGTATTAGTGTCCTTAAATGTTTCATTCATTGAATTTACAGATTACCAAATATATATTTTACTTCTACTGTTAAAACATAAAATCTGTACTACTCCTATCTCATACATACTGGGGTTCCTGAGACTTCTTCATTCTATCCTCTGGAATCCATAATAAGTCTTCACCAAAATTCTCTGTATTTTCAACCTCATCTCTAGGTATTTCTTTAAATATTTTTTATCTGACAGAAATCTAACTCTTTCATGGCCCTCTTCCTACTGGGCTTGGATCTAGAAACATCATGTCTTCTTACTCCCATCAAATAATTCCTTTTCCTGCTTTTCTAAGTTCTCAGTTTTATATCTCATATTATGAGATTATATTATCACATCACTTCATTGCAGTTGTCATTTACTGACATTAGATTTGTTTTCTTTGTTTATGACAATTTCAACCTCTAGCTATACTCTCCCTAGTATAACTGGTTTTGATTAAAATGCACTTAGACAGTGTTTCCAATACTCTGGAGTCTTTTTATTTTTCTCTGAGCGTTATCTTTATCCCAAAATTATGTCAGCTATTCACTGTTATGGTCATTTTTTTTCCCCATTGATTTTGTTGTTAGTGGCAATGTGTGTTTATTTTATTTTATTTTATTTTAATTTTTTTTGGAAGTGTGTTTATTTTAAAATGAACATTCTTGCAAGTCTTTTATAATCTTAATTACAGGGATTCACTGTCAATTCCTATATTCCTAGCCCATTTCTTCTAGAACATTGATTCCAATAATTCTACAATGCTATCAGGTCCTACAGTTTCTTGCTCCTATCATCTTTTCCTTGTTCCTCACCTCGTAGATGCTCTTACCCCATTTCCTACTCAGAATAAATATTCCCTGACTCCCATTCCTTGACTTGTTTTATTTTATTTGAAAAAATACTTTGTTTACTTTAAACCTGAAAATATGACAGCAAGGCTGGGAGAGAAAACACAGTCATGTTAACTAGACTCATGATAAATTCATTGCCACAAAACTTACAGGGGCTCTGGATACTGTTAGAAAAACTTAAATTTCCCTTAACCTCTTTGCTTTTTCACTCTGCTCAGCTGCTTCACACCTTTCCTCCTTTTTTTCAAGCCTTCTCCCATTTTCAGTTGCAGCTAATTATCTTGATTCCTACTTCTCTGAAAAAGTTAAGCAATTAATAGAAAATGCAATAAATTTCCACCGCCAAAGACATACACAAATACACATGACTGCTTTTTGTATACGCTGTTCTCCTGCTTGTTACCATAGATAAACCATCCACACTTATGCTTGAATCCAACCTCTCCATTTGGACACTAAATTCTACTCCCGCTTGCCTGATTTTTGAACATTTATCCTACAGTTCTAACCCTCTTCCCTATATCATCAAATTTTCCCTCTCTACTATCAATCCTGGATAATTATTTTCACAGTTGCATATGTTACCTTTACTTTAAAAAACTACATATTTTCCTCAGATATTAAAAAGATTAAATATTACACAAAAATTTCATATATATCTATAATATGTATAGATTACATATATGTCACTCTTTTGTATGCATAACAATTCATAATAATCTTTAAAAGAAAGAAAATTAAGGAGAAATATGTTATTTAGAAGGTGACCAGTTTTATTCTCTCAGGGGGAAATTTAATGGAAATTCTTTTCCATTAAAAATTATTTCAAACATTCAAACAACTTTCTGTCATGCACATGCATGCACACACACAAATACACACACACAAGATTTCAAATTATAACTGAGTTGATCCAGAGGTAACCATAACCATGTTTGCAGGATGCTGAGAATGAGGGACTGTCTGTGTCTAGGAGATCATGAAATACAACATCCAATAGACTTCTAGGTCAAGAGCATTTCTCAGCACCCTATTTCCATCAGAAGGGACTCTCAATATCTTTCTAACACGTACTTCTCTAAGTAATCTTTGTTGGTCATTCCTCTCTCAGATAGAGTCAATTCCTCCAACATATTTGCTTCTAATTTACTTCATCCCCCTACTCCAATCATTAATAATATGTTTGTGGGTGTGTGTGTGTATGTGGACATACTTCCGTATGGGTGAGATTTTGAATTACTTGACTAAATAGCTGCTTAATTGGCCCTCTATCCCTCTATCTTCCACAGGTATTTAAATAAAAGTTTTAAAAAGTTAGATGATATTATAAGACTACTCTCCCCACATTTTCATTTCCATTTTCATGTTTATACTCTTTTCTCATTTTTGTAAAAATATAATTTTGCTCAGTCTATCAAATCTACTCTCTGTGAGGCTTCCCTAACAATTATAATGCAAACTGATCTATTTTCTTCTGAAATACTACAATACTTATAATGTGCACCTCAAAACATAACATAAATATAGAAGATAGGTAACAGAAGAGATTATTTCTATCTCAACCTGGATGCTGGTGGCTGATAAGGACTCTCATCATATTCTCTCAAGATATCTGATAGCTAGTAAAAACTCTCACCATATTTTCTCAAGATGTTTCCTAATCCCAAAACATTTTCAAGAGTAGAGAAAACAAACAAACAAAACAAAACAATACAAGAGACATGCAACAGATTGTTTGGGTTATCCAAATGGGGTATAAATTCACAGTCTTGGCTCAAAACTTCCTCTTATTGTTTGTGAACAGATTGGTTAGAAGCAAATATTTCTCTGCAGTATTATTTCACAAGCACCCAATTTTTTCATGAAGAAACTGTGTCTCATGAAAATCTATTATATTTGCCTTCCTTCTTCCCTGAACACTCAGGCAGACTTCATTCACTAACAACTTCCAACCATACAAATGTACACAAAAATAAGACAGGATATATTTTTTGCTTAAATCTATGACCTAAAATTCTTTACCGCTATCTTGACTTCTAAGCCCTTAAAAATAGCCTTTCATAATATTTTTTGGGTATTTATTGGTTTTAACTTCATAATAAACTTTTCTTTGTTTTATTTTTCAATGTTTATTCCAAACTTATGCTCATCACTCCACACTTTAAAGACACTTATTTGTCTGTTGATAGGAGAAGCAACAATGTGAACAAACATCATTTTTTTAAAAAGAAATCATAAAATTCCCTATTATAATGAGTCAGTAAACAAAAAAGTATGACTAATGCATCAAAATAATTTTCTAGTAATTTATAATTGAAAACTCAGACTTTCTATTTACACAAGTTTCTTCTCTATCTCCAGTTTTAGTTTAATATCTAAAGTACAGTGGAGAAAACAGTTCTCTGATCATTTCAGAAACCACAATCACTTGCAGAGGAACTGATCCCTGAACTCAGGTCTTAGCAGGTAAAGAAAAAAGCAATCAGCTCATTTTCAAAGGCTAAAAAATAATCGTAATTTTTATGTGCTTTTTCACTTTTACTGCAATTTCCTATATAATATGCTAGTAATTTCAGTGGGATGGGTATACTTTATGGAGTGGAAGATTTTATTTTATTTATTTTTTATTTTCCCACAATGTTCCTTCTATTACTAACTTCTGATGTCATTAAATCCCACTGTGATATTTTTCTTGTAATAAAGCCTATGAAAAGAACAATTTTTTCAGAAATTTCATTAAGACTGGCCCATGAACTACTTCCTGACTTATTCCTGCATGGACAGTGTTCCTCTCTCCGCCTTCTGGTGCTCACCCTCCATTATGTCTGAGCAAAGAAGTCAGATTTGCAATTTTCTAGGCAATGAGAAGGGGATTTGTATTTTTCAAGAGCCAAACCCCTAAGCATTATTTACAAGTTTGAATTAAAAAAGGTTGCAAGAAGATAAGATTTTAAGGGTTTTTTTTTTAGATGAATGTGGGGAGTAATAAATAATTTATTAGATTAAAAAAGATAGATCTGTCACGACTGCCATGTTCATCAATGAAATCAAGAAAAAAATGATATATTTACATTACCCACTTTTGAAAGGAGGATTGAAGTAGAAAAGAATTTATGTGTGTTACTTTTTAAATGACTATTTTTACAAAATAGTAAGGATCACTTTAGGTTTTGCATTATAGAGAAAATACATCTCCAATATTAAAAGATTATGTTTTTTTTTCTTCTAAACCATCCCCTCCCTATTTTTCTATTATTTGAAGTCAGAATCTTTTTAAGTCTGGGTCAAGGATATCCAAAGGTCCTACTTACTTATGTACTTCAAAATGACCATTTTTCTTTTATGTTTCCCTTTGATTATGGTTCATTTCCTGAGGGAAGTTCTGTGACTGCTCCCAATATCTGCCTTCCCCTTGATTACCCCTTTAGCCTCACCAGGTGTCACTCAAGACAGCTAACAGACCTGCTGGTCTCCGTGACTCATTGGATAGAAGAGGTCCTGTGAGTCCTTGCCCTCTATCTAGCAAGTGTGCTTTCTCCATTCATTTTTGAAGTGACAAAACTGTAGAAATGGAGACACAATAGTGGTTGGCAGGGATAAAGGGGGTGGGAGAGAATAGGGTGTGGTTCTAAAATGAGGACACAAGGAGTGTGAGGTAATGAAACTGTTGTGTATCTTTAATGTGGTAGTGGTCACATACATGTGATAAAGATATGTACAATGAAACACATACACAAACACACAAATAAAATTAAAACTGAGGAAGTCTGTGAAAGATTGGAAGATCATATTGATATCAATCTTCTAGATGTGATATTGTATACAAATCATGATGTTAATACAGTATCACATTTGGGGAAATCAGATAACGACTACAAGGAATTTCTCTGTGTTATATCTTAAAACTGCATGAAAAATTACAATACCCCAGGGATGCCTAGGTGGCTCATTCAGTTAAACATCTGCCTTCGGCTCTGGTAATGATCCTGGGCTCCAGGAATGGAGTCCTGCACAGGGCTCCTTGTTCCATGGGGAACCTGCCTTTTCCTCTTCACCTTGCTTGAGCTCTCCCTCTGACAAATAAATAAATAAATAAAATCTTTAAAAAAAAATTACAAACACCTCAAAATGAAAATTTTAATTAAAAATTAAATAAACTTGATAAAGTTGTATGGTGCATTGTTTCAAGAATGAGGTACAGAATAGTCATTCACAATTTTAGGATAAAAACTATAGAGCTACTGTAGCCAACAATAGTGTTATTTATGAAATCAGACTATAATTGCCATTATGATATCTCATGTCAATTTAGAGAAAACCATGGAGAAGAAATACATATCTTCTGATTTGTAAACTTTGAAACTTCTGGAATGTAAAGGGAAATATTAATAATATAGATGTGACCATTAGTTAAAGCAAAACAATAAAAATAATATTCACTATACTAATCAGAATTGAAATAATTTAACATCCACTCAAATCCTACTCTTCTCAAATATATGGAAAAAAAAGTGGAGATAACTTACAGAAATTTGAAAGCTCACATGGGTATTGAAAGCCTGTTATAAATAAGGAATTTAAGTGTCATTCAATCCTTACTCTTCTAGTATTTTGTTCCTAAAATAAGGGAATGCTTTTGATGTTCCCCTTCAGTTATTTCTAGATTTATCTTTTCAAATCTGGTGAACATTTGAGATAGCTCCTGGATCCTTGAAATTAACTATATTTAAATTATAACTTTAACTTTCTTACCTACACATACTTTTTAAAAAATCAAACTTTGTTATTTTAAACTTACCACATCATATGATTTTATTTTTCATTGAAAATAAGTCACGATGCATTTAATTTCTCATTATGAGTATACTATCTCACAAAGAACAACAAAAAGTCGTACGTTCTTCACTTGGTAACAACCTCAAAAAATGCTTGGATTAAATATTTTCTAAGACAATATAATTAAATTAAAAAATATTTACAATCTTATTCACCATCATGCTAAAACAAAGCAAAACAAAACAAAATACCCCCATGAATGTTACATCTACATTTGTCTTTCATAATTTTAATTTTCTTCACCCAAAATAGAAAGTGAACAATTTAATTTTAAAATACCTCCACATGTTTAACCAACACATAGAAACAAGAATTAAAAACTACTCTAGGGCAAACTCACATGACTGCTACTATAGGGACTCAAAAGGAGAAAAACAATATAAATAGCCCTAAAGACAACAAAATACCATGATTTTGAACCAGGTGATCCCAGCACATGTCACAGAAATACATAGATTAAAATGGATAACATGTTTCTGAAACTCAAAATATTTCATTTAAATTCTCCTAATGTTTTGTTTACTTAAATAAACCAAGATGCTCAGATATTTGTGATTTTTCTGTTTAACTAATGACTAAGAAATTTATTTTAATTTAACTACTCTGATATATACATCATATAGTCAGAATCTTTGTTCATTTGCTAGGGATATCCTACAAAGTACCATAAACTGCGTGGTGCTGGTTTAGCATACATTTGTTTTCTCACAATTCTGGAGACTGTAGTCTAAGATCAGGATGTCAGGAAGGTTGGTTTCTTCTGAGGCCTTTCTCCTTGTCTCATGGATGTCTTCTGTCATTCTTTCTGTGTCTTTACATGGGCGAAACACTGTACACATTTGTGTCCAGATTTTATCTTCTTATGAAGACACCAATCATATTGAGTTAGAACCAACTTTAATTACCTCGTTTGAACTTAATTCCCTCTTTAAATATTCTATATTTGCATACAGTCACATTGTGAGATAATGGGGGCTAAGACATCACCATATGAATTTTACAAGAATATTTTTCAATCTGTAAGATTCCAACACCATTCTGGTTTGACTTTCCTACAGAAAATTTTCAATAGCTGTTTATTTTTTGACACATCCTCCATTTGTCTAAGATTCCAATTTTGCCATACCTAATTTCCCATTTATGCATTCATTATCACATCTCATTCATATATAAACAACTCATAAAAAAGTTTGTGCCCTGGGAAAGGGATATGTCACATTTACCTTATATATTATGGCCTCTAACTTCTTATGTGGTTCAGTTTCATGTCTTTAGGATTTTGTCATAAATAAAAAAGCTGCAGGGAATGTAATATTCTAGGTAATATGAAGTATTGTATTTTTTACATTTAAACACTAAAGAGCATGCAAATTGTTCCTCTACATGACATTTTATGATTGCTTAATTTATCTGAATAAAAGAAAAACTGTGTTGTCAAACAAGACCAATCTTATGATGAATTCTATGAGCTATGCAGATTCCAACAACATATAGAATAAATTAATTTTCTTAATTAGCTTCTGATAGGCTGTTTCAGAAAGAGTACTAAATATGGCTTCACTTTTAATATAAGTAATTTGGCAAAGGGGACAATATCATTAAAACAAACAAATAAAAATGTATATAACAACAAACAAAGGTATATAACAGAGTTGATAAAGGCAGATTATGAAGCAAGTTACCAATTTAGAAGAAGCTGGGAACAATCTAATTTCCATATGAAATCAAAGTAGATCTAAGAAAAGCAAAAACATTTTTCTTTATTAGCTTCTTTTTGTCACTAACAAATTTCCACATATTTAGTGGCTTAAAGAATGCAAATTTATTCTCTTTTGTTCTGAAGTTCAGACATCCAAAATTAGTTTTATGAGACCAAAATTCAGGTGTCAGCAGGGCTGGTTTGTTCTAGAGATTTCAGGGGAAGATCCAGCCTCTGCAAGCTTTTAGAAACAGCTGACATTCCTTAACTTGTGGCCACAACATTCAGATCTCTGCTACATTTCTCATGTGACCTTCTTTGTATTCTCTGGCACAATATTCCTCTCTTCCCCTTATAGGGATACTTGTGATTATATTTAGGATTTACATGATAATTCAGAAGAATCTTCTCAAAACCCATAACTTCATCACATCTACAAATTTCCTTTTGCTACATAAGGCAACATTGACATGGATTAAGACGAGGATATTTGTGGTGGCCATTGTTATCAAAATCGCTATGTCTCCCAATTTCTTGAGTGGGACTTTATGGAAAACTTAAAATTCATCAATCTACAATCTCTTTAATGAAATACTTTGGGAGCAGAGTTAACATGTCAAATTAAAGACCTTTCAAAGTATATATAGGAAGTCCTAGGCTTCCTATGGCGCATGAAGCAGGGATGCACATATAGCTATTTCTCACCCAGCTTAGTCCTTTTTCACACTTTGAGAATCTGATGTCTATATATAGAGCTTTATCCCTTGTTGGTTATTCATGAGCATGTTTAAATTTCTTATAGATCCCAAATTATAAATAGATCCATTGCATTTGAAAATCATTTTACAATTAAATTTGCTTTGATGTACTTAATACTTCCCTGTTGATTATCTTATTAGGTATGTGTCTAGCGATGTTATCTTATATAATTAGACGCATCACTTTAAAACAATTTTCTGGTTATTTTGTACACATTCATCTTATTACTACAGCTAGATTGAAAACAGCTTAAGGAATAGGGCCAAGTATTCCACTTCACGTGTGTTCTGAAGCTACAGGGCCATATATCCATTTTGAAAGACAATTCTCAAGAAAAACTTCTTTCTCCTACAGGGCTAGGAAAGCTGTCTCACATATTTGAATTTAATACCTGTGGTTCAGTAACACAAGAAATTTACCTACCCTCTTTATGATGCTAACAGAAGGGTCACACCTTTGAAGAATATTTCAGGTTAGTATTCCCCAACTATTCTTCTGAGGACACTTACTCATGTGTAGCCAAATTTTTATCATCCAAGACAACATAAAAATATAAGGACAGTGTAATAATGGTTTATGAAACAAAATATATTTAATGTAAAACATTTTTTTTGTTTTAATTTTATGTTCATCCAACTATGATGTTAATATAAAACAGTAATTAATATCAGCTAATGTCTGTTCTGATGGGTCAGTTTCTGATACCATACCCATAAATATAGTGAATGTCATTCCCAGCTTTGATTCAGTTTGGGGGGGAATCTTTAAAAGTGCTTTGTTTTCTATAAAATGAAAGTAATATTATATTTAGTTGTTTTCTATAGATTTTTACTATGCCTATACATATCAAAGCAAACATTTGCAAAATTTAGGTCAGTTTTCTCTTTAAATATCTATCTACCATCTATCTATCTCTTCATTATGTATATTGATTATTACTTATTAAAAATTTATAGTTCAAGAAATCTAAAAATATGCTAATAAATAGGTTATTTCAGTACTCCATGGATGGATCCACTATAAATGGGGTAAAGTGAGATTTTCATTCACTAGATAAAGTAGTTTTTTTTCTTTAATGTTACCAATCAAGGACTTTTTTTAAGGATGATTTTAACAGAAGACAAAATGTTATTACTATTATTGTTGTTATTATTATTAAGTTTTTATTTATTTATTTGAGAGAGCAGGAGCAGGGGTAGAAGCAGAAAGAGAGGGAGAAACAGACCCTTCTGAGCAGGGAGCCCAAAGTTGGGCTTGATCCCAGGATGCTGAGAACATTACCTGAACTGAAGGCAGATGCTTAGCCGACTGAACCACCTAGGCACCCCAAACAAAATGTTATTAATATAAATGTTAGTTGTATGTTGCCTTAGATAGTAAATGAGAGAAAAAAATGCTTCAGTGCAATTTCTTTTTAGTGCATAGCTAAATTTCTAAAGTCTCTAATGCACTGCATTTAAAATAGAAAATAAGCCATGGAACAAGATTAAAACAAACTCATAAAATCAAAGAAACTCAATCTGAAATACTAAATACTCCATACAGATTTATAAACACACTACTTTAAAGGTGATAACAAATGTGTTAAATGTGACAGACAGTGAGGTAGGATGAGTAGTGTGTTAAGTGCAGCCTTCAGATCCTTGCAAGAATAGCTATGCTAGGGTAATTTGATATGTTTAAATATAAACTTTATATACTCAGATCTTAAAGCTTGTAAAAATCTCAAAGTTTCTCTAGCCAAATCCCATGACCTGTAGAAATATCTCCTGACATCTCTGAGCCCAATTCATCTTTTTCTGCTTAGAATTTGTGTGATCAGAAAGCTTTCTACCCTAGCATATAGAATGAAAAGCATCAAGTGTTCTAGATGTCCTCCTGAAATGGAACGTGATTATCTCTTGGTTTTACCTCTTGTTCTTGGTTTATCTCCGAAGCCAGAAAAGCTTACTAACCTCTTTTCAAAGCATAAGAAGAATTCAGATACCTTAAAAATCACCAGGTCTCTTTTCAGTTTTCTTTATTCAATGGGATAATGTCCATTTTATCTCACTTTTAATCATGAACTTTCATCTTTCAACTTGAAGCACACAAGAACTGAGAGAAAACTTTTTTAATCTTATTTATTTATTTATTTATTATTTTTTTAAAGATTTTATTTGTTTATTTGACAGAGAGATATCACAAATAGGCAGAGAGGCAGAGAGAGAGAGAGAGAGAGAGGGAAGCAGGCTCCCTGCTAAGCAGAGAGCCTGATGCGGGACTCGATCCCAGGAACTGAGATCATGACCTGAGCCAAAGGCAGAGGCTTAACCCACTGAGCCACCCAGGCGCCCTGATCTTATTTATTTTTTTAATTGAAGAAAACATGACACACAAAAAGTGTCCAGATCTTAAATATACAGTTTGATGAATTTGACTTGTATGCCCACCAACCAAGGCAAAATATAGAACATACACCTTGCTTCCAAAACATGTTGCTTGCTTTCCCATTGTTTCTCACTCTGAGAAGTAACCAGTGATCTGCTCTTTGTTACATGAAGTAAAGAGATACCAGTTTAGCATCTCTCAGGAAGTGAGGAAAAACTCCAAAAATTTGACATTTTTAAGGATATGTATATAGGGAAAATAAATTCCATATAAGCTATCTAAAATATGTTTTCAGGGAGGAAAAAAGCCAACAAAACCAATAATCTTTTTTCTACAGAAAGCAAGTGGTATCTATGCAGCAAGTCATTTTTCCTATGATGGATTTGTAACTAGTAATCACCACACAACCATTAAGAGGAGGAGTTTGATAGGAATGACTGCTTTTACTTTCCTTTTCAAAATCATAATCTGTTTCCTTAATCATAAGATGACTCGGGCCTCTGCCACAGTTTTTGTGCAGTGACTTTGTATATTTGTCCCTATATAAATATTAATGTATTTACACTATGCGGTAATTACCTTGAGGGTAGATTTTAGTGTCCCTTGCACTTGTAAGATGAAATGCTTGTGGTGTGTTTTTCATTTTTTTTTTTTTGTTTTGTTTTGTTCTGTTTTGTTGTTGTTGTTGTTGTTATTTTTTCAGATGATTCAGTCCAGGGGTTCAGCCATGATGGTGATATAAGCACAAGGGAAATGTATCTCTTCATAACTATTTCCTTGAATAAAGTACCTCTGATAAACTAAAAGTATAGTTGATTTTATTCTCTAAATCTCTCAAATCCACCACCTGTGCCAACTTCATGCCCACCCAAACCTCATTTGAAACATTACAAGTCTCTTGGCAAACAACATTTCCAATGTAGGATGGCATTTCTCTAATCTAAACATGCCTCTTCTCTGTTTAAAATTCTCTAATGACATCCTTCTGCTGAAGTGATAAAGATTATGTTATTAAATCTTTGCTTACTCTGACTGCACACTATCATTCTCCATTCCAACCCTTTGACCAAATTTCAGTGTCTCCTACCATATGGCTTTTGCACATGTTGTTCCTTCTACCTTCCCCATGTGAACTAATTAATGTCTGTGCTTCCTTCAGATAGCAGCTTAGTAATTAATACCTCCAAGATTTCTTTAAGTCAAATATCCTTATTTTAAGCTTGTCTCTAGAACCCACTCTATTGTAGTAATTGTTACTGTTGATATTTTATTGTTCTCATTTAATCACTTGACAAACATTCATCTCCCCCACCTGAAGAATGAGAAAGAGTCCACATGTGTGACTCATTTATCACCAGTACCTGGCACAGGATCTAGTAGGTAGTACAGGGTTAATAAATGTTTACTGAATTACTTACTAAACCTCTTTATAATGAAGAGGAGGCCAGAAATCAGCCAGTGGTTATGGGTAGTTTCTGATAAATGGATCAAGAAAAGGGTGATTATATAATCAATTCACAGGATTTGATTGTACCAGCTATGAATTTAGTTGGAACAGCTAAAGAGTGCAGTGTCTTTCAATTGCTTTACTTAGAAGTTAGTTTATTGACTAACATTCAGAAATTTGCTTCCACTAACAATTGAAACTAAAATATTCAGGATATTTTACTGTGTTAAAGAATACTAAAATACAAATTTTTGATTTTCATAACTATACTATTACCTGAACTGAAATAATATATGCAAGTGAATATCATCAACTACTCAAAGGTTTTTAAATAGTATAAAATAAGCATGGATAAGCATATAGAGTCAACATCATACTATAAACACTTGTTCTCAGAATATGTGCATTTCTAGGCATAAAATTAAATGCTGTATAATCATAGTTTTCCTGTTAAGAAGATCATAGAATAAGGATTTCCTAAGAATCCACTACTAACTGTATGTTTAGAATATAAAAGTATTAAAGGCCATAGTTTATTTAACAAGACTTTGTAAACAGATCCCAATAGGGACAGAAACTATATGCCCTAAGGTTTTAAAAGGTTTTAAAGAGGTTTTAAAAACTGGTAGGTCAGTCTCCACCAAAAGTAGTAATGTGCTGTTTTTCCTAGATATAGACCTCTAGGAATAGGGCAGACTAACTCAGGTAGAGAAGAAAGGGCTGTCCTAAATCTGTGCATCTAAGGGTCTTCTGCCCGTATAATTCAAGATTGAAGAAAGCCAAGGGAATCCAGCGATCAGTTAATAGAGACTAGACATAAGATGTGACCATTCCTCCAAGAATACAGGCACCTCGATTACCAAAATATTGCTCTGAGGGGTTGCCATGACAAATTTCTAAGCATAGCACTCACTGCACCGCCCCACCCCCACAAACAAAACAAAACAAAAAACGCTCAGTCTTTCCATGTAGCTAAGAAATTCTCAGCAGCTGAGGGATTTGGTGACATTTTAAAAGTGCTTCCTCACCTCAGAGAAAACATTCAGGTTTGTTGTTTTAGAGAAGATTTAAGCATTTTTATATTACTCTACCACACATAGTGTGTAGAAGTAATAGTAGTGTTGATGTGGGAAACAAAGAAAGAGGAAATGTAGATACAATTAAATGTCCTTATAAACACCAACCTGTGGACAAATCCTTGAGGCAGGCAGAATAGAACATTTCTCCAGGAAGCTTCCAACTGTCTTAATACCATGCTAGAGAAAAACCTTAGTTTGACAAAAGCAAGGCCTTCAGGATCCTGTGAGTCTTCTTTAGCATATGAAAATCCTATTGAACTTCCCTTACCTTTACTTCTCTCAGTCCAGAAGTATATAACCAGTAGCTCCTCACAATCCCAAGGCAGCAGCTCTTCCGGCACAAGGGTACTGTCCTGTACCTTAATAAAATCCTATTTTTGCACTAAGTCTGTCTCAGGAATTCTGTCTTGCCCATCAACTCCAGCCTCACCAACATTTCAAAACAATACAGTGTTGCCTGATTCTGTAGAATATCAAGAAAAGTGGGAATCAAACAAATTTAAAAAATAAATAAAAAATATCTAAGTTCTTTGTGGCAATAACAGTTTGCAGTCTTCATATTTAAAGACTAATATGAAAAGTTCTGTTCTCAAAGAATTTGCAATCCTGTACAAGAAACTGAACTTGTACACAGAAAAGTAAAAACAAAGGAATATAGACATTCCATAAAAGGTCTTCAGGCAAAGAACTGTTAGAAAATTCATGTTCAGGTATAGAACATGAACATTTTGTCTAGCCTTTCATCTAGATTTGTGTTACTCAGATTTTTGGTGGGACTTCCCTAACATCTAAGTTTTGTTTTCAAGTTTTGCTTTATTGAAAAAAAAAATAAACTTTTGCTGTACTAAAATATAATTTAATTCTGTCTTTGATATTTCATAAAATTTTCAGATAGCTTAATTCTCTTCTGATGAATGATTGATCTCAACTGGGTTTTACCATCAGCTGAAGAATCCACCCATCATCTCATATGCACATATCACTGGGATAGAGAACTTAGGCCCCAAATGGTGAGTTGCTTCTTGAGATAAAAATAAATGAATTAATTGTTTGTGATTTAAATTACTTTTTTAAATTTAATTTTACTTTTTCAGTGTTCCAAGATTCATTGTTTAGGCATCATACCCAGTGCTCCATGCAACATGTACCCTCCTTAATACCCACCACCAGGCACACCCATCCCCACACCCTCCTCACTCCCAGAATCCTGTTTGTTTCTCAGAGTCCACAGTCTCTCATGCTTCACCTCTGCCTCCGATTTCCCACAATTTACTTTTCCTTTCCTTCTCCTAATGTCCTCCATGTTACTCCTTATGTTCCACAAGTAAGTGAAGCCATATGATAATTGACTCTCTCCTCTTGACTTATTTCACTCAGCATCATCTCCTCCAGTCCCATTCATGTTGATACAAAAGTTGGGTATTCATCCTTTCTGAAGGAGGCATAATACTCCATTGTATATATGGACCATATTTTCTTTACCCATTCATCTATTAAAGGGCATCTTGGCTCTTTCCACACTTTGGAAATTGTGGCTATTGCTGCCATGAACATTGGGGAACAGATGGCCCTTCTTTTCCGTACATCTGTATCTTTGGGGTAAATACCCAGTAGTGCAATTACAGGGTCATAGAGTAGCTCTATTTTTAATTTCTTAAGGAATCTCCACACTGCTTTCCGAAGTGACTGCACCAACTTGCATTCCCACCAACAGTGTAAGAGGATTCCCCTTTCTCCACATCTTCTCCAACACTTGTTGTTTCCTATCTTGTTGATTTTGGTCATTCTAACTGGTGTAAGGTGGTATCTCAATGTGGTTTTGATTTGACTCTCCCTGATGGCAAATGATGATGAACATTTTTTCATGTGTCTGTTAGCCATTTCTATGTCTTCCTTGGAGAAGTGTCGGTTCATGCCCTCTGCCCATTTTTTGATGTGATTACCTGCTTTTTGAGTGTTGAGTTTGAGGAGTTCTTTATAGATCTCAGATATCAGCCCTTTGTCTGAAGTGTCATTTGTGAATATCTTCTCCCATTCTGTGGGTTGCCTCTTTGTTTTGTTGACTGTTTGCTTTGCTGTGCAGAAGCTTTTGATCTTGATGAAGTCCCAAAAGTTCATTTTTGCTTTTGTTTCATTTGCCTTTGTTTTGAAAGAAGTTGCTGTGGCCAATGTCAAAGTGGATCTGTCTATGCTCTCCTCTAGGATTTTGATAGATTCCTGCCTCACATTGAGGTCTTTTATCCATTTTGAATTTATCTTTGTGTATGATGTAAGAAAATGGTAAGTTTCATTCTTATATACATATCTGTCCAATTTTCCCAGCACCATTTATTGGAAAGACTGTCTTTTTTCTACTGGATATTCTTTCCTGGTTTGTCAAAGATTATTTGACCATAGAGTTTAGGGTCCATATCTGGATTTTCTGCTCTGTTCCATTGGTCTATGTGTCTGTTGTTGTACCAGTACCATGCTGTCTTGGTGATCACAGCTTTGTAGGAAAGCTTGAAATGAGGCAACATGATGATCCCAGTTTTGATTTTCCTTTTCAACATTTCCTTAGCAATTCAGGGTCTTTCTGGTTCCATATAAATCTTAGGATTGTTTGTTCCAGCACTTTGAAAAATGTCAGTGGAATTTTAATCAGGATGGCATTGAAAGTATAAATTGCTCTGGGCAATATAGACATTTTAACAGTGTTTAGTCTCCCAATCCATGAGCACGGAATGCTTTTCCATCTTTTTGTGTCTTCTTCAATTTCTTTCATGAGTGTTCTGTAGTTCCTTGAGTGCAGATCCTTTACCTCTTTGGTTAGGTTTGTTCCCAGTTATCTTATGGTTCTTGGTGCTATAGTAAATGGAAGCGATTCTCTAATTTCCCTTTCTGTATTTTCATTGTTAGTGTATAAAGAAAACAACTGATTTCTGTACATTAATTTTGTATCCTGCCACATTACAGAACTGCTGTATGAGTTCAAATAGTTTGGGGGTAGAGTCTTTTGGGTTTTCCATATGAAGTATCATGTCATCTGCGAAGAGAGAGAGTTTGATTTTTTCATTGTCAATTTGAATAACTTTTATTTCTTTTTGTTTTCTTATTGCTGTTGCTAGGACTTCTAGTATTATGTTGAACAAGAATGGCAAGAGTGGGCATCCTTGTGTTCCTGATCGCAGAGGGAAGGCAGTCGGCTTTTCCCCATTGAGAATGATATTTGCTGTGGGTTTTTCATAGATAGATTTTATGAAGTTGAGGAATATTCCCTCTATCCCTATACTTTTAAGAGTTTTAATCAGGAGCAGATGCTGTATTTTGTTAAATGCTTTTTCTGCATCAATTGAGAGAACTATGTGGTTCTTCTCTATTCTCTTATCGATTTGTTCTATCATACTGATTGATTTGTGTATGTTGAACCACCCTTGCATCCCAGGGATAAAGCCCACCTGGTCATGGTGGATAATTTTTTTTATTATCTTTTTAATATATTGTTGGATACTATTACCTAGGATCTTGTTGAGAAACTTGGAATCCATATTCATCAGGGATATTGGTCTGAAATTCTCCATTTTGATGGGGTCTTTGCCTGTTATGGGGATCAGGATAATGCTGGCTTCATAGAAAGATTCTGGAAGCTTCCCTACTCTTTCTATTTTTTGAAACAGCTTTGGGAAAGTAGGTATTATTTCTTCTTTGAATGTTTGGTAGAATTTCCCAGGGAATCCGTCAGGTCCTGGCCTCTTGTTTTTTGGGAAATTTTTGATCACTGCTTCAATCTTGTTACTAGATATTGGTCTATTCAAGTTGTTAATTTCTTCCTGATTCAGTTTTGGAAGTTTATAGGTTTCCAGGAATGCATCCATTTTGTCTAGGTTGCTTAATTTATTGGCATATAACTGCTGATAAGAATTTCTGATGATTGTTTCTATTCTCTTGGTGTTAGTTGTGATCTCTCCATTTTCATTCACAATTTTATTAATTTGGGTTCTCCTTTTCTTTTGGATTAGTTTGGCCAGTGGTTTATCAATCTTATTGATTTTTTCAATAAGTCAGCTTCTAATTATGTTGATGTGTTCTACTGTATCTCTAGTTTCTATCTCATTGATCTCTGCTCTAATCTTGAATATTTCCCTTCTTGTGTGTGGTCTTGGCTTAATTTGTTGTAGTTTCTCCAGTTCTTTAAGGTGTAAAGAGAGCTGGTGTATTCTGGATTTTTCAATTTTTTTTGAGGGAGGCTTGGATGGCTATGTATTTCCCCCTTAGGACCACCTTTGCTATATCCTGTAGGTTTTGGACTGAAGTGTCTTCATTCTCATTGGTTTCCATGGATTGCTTAAGTTCTTTGATTTCCTGGTTGAGTCAAACATTCTTAAGCAGGGTGGTCTTTAGCTTCCAAGTATTTGAATTCCTCCCCACCTTTTTCTTGTCGTTGAGTTCCAGTTTCAAAGCATTGTGGTCTGAGAATATGCAGGGAATAATCTCAATCTTTTGATATTGATTGAGCCCTGGTTTGTGACTCAGTATGTGGTCTATTCTGGAGAAAGTTCTGTGTGCACTCGAGAAGAATGAGTATTCTGTTGTTTCAGGATGGAATGTTCTGTGTATATCTAAGATGTCCATCTGGTCCAATGTATCATTCAATGCTCTTGTTTCTTTATTGATTTTTTTGCTTGGATGATCTATTACTGATAGTGGCATGTTAAGATCCCCTATAGTTAATGTATTCATATCCATATGACTCTTTATTTTGATTAACAGTTGGCTTATGTAGTTGGCTGCTCCCATATTGGGGGCATAAATATTTACAATTATTAGATCTTCTTGGTGGATAGACCCTTTAAGAATGATGTAGTGTCCTCTAATTTATCTGATATGTGAATCACTATCTCAGCTTTTTTTTGAGGCCCATTGGCATGAAAGATGGTTCTCTATCCCTTCACTTTCAGTCTGGATGTATCTATTTTTTTTAATTTTTTTTAAAGATTTTTTTTATTTATTTGACAGACAGAGATCACGAGTAGGCAGAGAGGCACGCAGAGAGAGAAAGAGGAGGAAGCAGGCTCCCTGCTGAGCAGAGAGCCTGATGCGGGGCTCAATCCCAGGACCTGGGATCATGACCTGAGCCGAAGGCAGAGGCTTTAACCCACTGAGCCACCCAGGCTCCCCTGGATGTATCGTTAGATTCCAAATGTGTCTCTTGTAGACACCATATAAACAGGTCCTGTTGTTTTATCCAGTCTGCAACCCTGTACTGTCTTATGGTAGCATTTTGGCCTTTCACATTGAGAATGTTTATTGAAAGATAAGATAAGTTTTTATTGACATCATGTTTCCTGTAAAGGCTTGTTTCTATAGATTATCTCTGTAAATTTCTGTTCCATGACACCCTTGGGTTCTTTCTTCTTTATAGAACCCCTGTTAATATTTCTTGTAGTGCCAGCTTGGTGCTCACATACACTTTTAAACCTTGCTGGTCTTAGAAGCTCTTTATCTCTCCATCCATTTTTAATGTCAGCGTTGTTTGATAAAGTATTCTTGGCTGCATGTTCTTCTCATTCAGTGCCCTGATTATGTCTTGCCAGCCCTTTCTAGCTTCCCAGGTTTCTGTGTACAGGTCTGATGTTATTCTGATGGTCCTTTCTCTGTACATAAGTGATCTCTTCCCCCTAGCTGCCCTTAAGACCTCCTGTCTGAAATTATGATTTGTGAATTTAACAATTAAGTGTCTGGATATCTTTCTAGACTCTCTGATCTTGGGGCGGGTGTGTCCCTTCTGCTTCTAGGACATGAACACTTGTTCCATTCCCCAGATTAGGGAAATTTTCATCCAGAAGTTGTTTAACTATATCTTTTAGTCTTCTCTCCTTTTCCACCCCTCAGGGATCCCAATAATTCTGACAGAACGTTTCTTGGTGCCATTTATTTCCCTAATTCTGTTTTTATGGCTTCTAAGCTGTTTGTTCCAGGCCTCCTCCTGATCCCTCTTTTCTGTTAGTTTGTCTTCTAGATCACTAATTCTATATTTTGCTGCAGTTACCCTAGCTGTTAGAGTATTTAGATTAGATAGGATCTCATTGATAACATTTTTAACTTCTGCCAAATTGGCTCCCACTTCCGCCCTTAGAGATTCTATGTTGTCACTAATGGTCTTCTCCAACCTAGCCATTGCCTGGATGATTGTTACCCTGAATTCCCTTTCCAACATACTGTTTATATCCATATCCAATAGTTCTGTGGCAGAGGGCACAGTGTCTGAATTCTTCCTGGGTGTTCCTCCTCCTAGTCATTTTGGTGAGAGGTGGTTGAGGGGATGTATAGCTGAATATATCAACTACTATCCAGGCAAGTTGCATCCTGGAAAGTTTCAGAGCAATCAGAAGTCACCACCAAAAATAAAAAAATAAAAATAATAAAAATAAAAAAATAAAAATTAAAAAAAAAAAAAAATAAAAGAGAGAGAGAGAGAGAGAGAGAGAGAAAAAAAAAAAAAAAAAAAAAAAAAGAGAGAGAGAGAGAAAAGCCAGCCAAAATGAATCCCAAAATTAAGATTTATAAGGTACACAAATAACAATGAACAAACAAAAATACCAATAAAACTAAATGACAAGGAAAAAAAAAAAAAGAAAAACCCAGCCAAAATCAACCCCAAGAATAAGATTTATATAATACCAGAACAACAACAAAAACGACAACAACAAAAACAACACACAACAACAACACAGAAACACTAACAGAAGAAAAAGATGTGAGGGTGGTTATTAATCTTTGATGTGGGTGAAGAAGGTTATTTTGATTCTTCCTGGGTGTATCTTGATATCTTTGTTAAAAGACTCAACTTTCCAGAGATACAGGGAAACCCTCTCTCTCTATACACACACACACACACACACACACATATGTGTGTGTGTGTGTATATATGTATATGTATACATATATATGTATATATATATATATATATATACATATATATGTTTATAGGTAGTATTGAATAGGGAGAAAGGATTACCTTGAAGCCTATATCTATACGTATATTAAAAAAATAAAAAAGAAAATGAAACACAAGAATATGTATGAAAAATTTCAAGTTAATAAGTTATTATGGAATATGTTGTATTAAACCTCTAGTTGTAATGGTAAGTAGGTTAAAAAAATTAAAAGAACAAGAATTGTGAGGGTGAATTAAAAAGAAAGAAAGAAAGAAAGAAAGAAAGAAAGAAAGATTATATCTATGAAAATATACAGGTTTGGGGACAATACTGGGAGTTTAATATATTGATTTCCCCTGATGTTGGGGTTTTACAGTTTTATGGAGACCCTAGGGTGGCTGTCCTCTTATTCTTTTGGCTTGTCTTCTGGGGGTGGGGCCTCTTGAGTTGTTTTCCATCAATCTTACTTGGGTTGAGTCATTCTGCCCCTTATCAAGGGCCTGGGCTCTGTGGAAACCAGTTTTTCAGGCTTTTGTTTTCTGGAGGTTTTTGGCCTTTGGTGGCTTTTTGTGGCTTTTTGGTGGGTCAGAGCAAAGAATCTGTCTGCACCCAGACCTCTGCCACAAAAAGAAGCCTCAGACTGTTCCCTCTGGGTGGTCCAGAACACACAGATTCCCCCTCTGCAAACTCCACTGAACAGCACAACCTCCCACAGGCAGTGCACACCCCTAGCCACCATCCCAGTGGTCATGTGAGATCTCCGCTTGTCTCTGTACCCCTGTGCCACTAAAACCACGAGGAATATTGGTCCGGGGAGCCTGCTTCTGGTGGCTGCCTTTGCCGGGACTGCTTTCTGGAGTCCAGGCTCACACTGGGTGCATTCAGACCTTGTGGCCCTGTAGGTCACAGAAAGCTGCAGGCCAAGTTCCCTAACCAGACTTCATGCCAGGTTCTCTCAGGCACAGGCTGGGTATGCACAGACCCCGGGGTCACACAGGTCATGGAAGGCTGTGGGCTTCAGAAAGCTGCTGGCCGCAGAAGGCTGTGGGCCAAGGGATCCTGACCAGAAATCAGACCAGGCTCTCTCAGGTGTAGGGTAAGAGTGCACCCAGCCTGAGTGGTGGTACAAGCCCTGGAAAGCCCCAGGCTCAGGGACCACAGACTGGAGGCCCTGCTGGACTCTCTCTGGCACAGGTGGTTGCCTGGGACTGTCAGCTTAGGCCTGTGCCCATGATCACCCATTTCCATCAGTTGCCCCTTAAGATCTTTTGCTCTTTTTGAGTGCTTTTAACCAAACTCTAAGTTAATCCTGGTCTCCATTCACAGGGCACTTTTGTATTGGGGTATTACTTCCCAATGGGTCACTTCTGGTGGCTCTGTCCCCCTTCTATTTATCCTATGATATCAGTCTGAGCATTCCCACTCTACTTTACTTCTTCAATTATGTCTTCTACCCCCGTCAAGATCCAGAAGTGTATAATCTTACATCTCAGGCTGATTTCATGGGTGTTCAGAATGTTCTGGTAGATATTTAACTCACTTTAGGGGACTGGTTGAAACAGGGTCTCCTACTCTCTGCCATCTTGCCCCTCCTTAAATTATTTTTAATAGTGAAAAGCATTGAGAAATGTTGTGGTCATTAAAATGTTGATTATATACATGCAATTTATCTTAAGATATATAGAAATAACACTCAGGAAACACCAAATGATTTCTTTATGTTTTATGGACACAAAATGATATCAACATTTTAAGTCAACCAAACACTTTAATTTGTCCCAATTCTCCATTTAGAAACTTTTCAAATAACAAAGGCCAGGCCAAATATTAAACTGTCTCTAGTCAATGACACTCCCAATGTATGAGTCATATTCTGGCAAGAAACAAATCTACTCAGAAGTCTTTAAGAGAATGTAATTCAGTAACCGGAAGAAATGTGGACAGGACCCAGGGAACCAGCTGGGGAGTGTCACAGTCTACCTCTCTCAGGCCTAAAGGAGTGAAGGGAGGAGATGATGTTATCAGAGCTGGTGAGAGCTAGAATCATGGGGAAGGACCACCTATCTAGACTCTAGACATAAAAAGCAGCAGCTATTCCAGAACCAAAGTTGTGAAACAGAAAGGGCAAAAGGGAAAAAATGCCCTGACTTATTTCTCCTCCAGTCCTCTGAAACCTTGCAATTTTTTTCTTTCCATTGAACTGCAAAACCAGAGGCCAAGGGAGTCTGGTGTTGCAACCTGCAAGGTTTTGAATCCTAGAGCATCAAGCAAAGAGAAAGGATAGAAAGAGAATGAAATCAGGGTAAGGAGGGGTAAATATAGAATAACCGTCTTTTCTTCTCACAAAAATTCACACTCACTTAATGTATTTATGTATGCTAAAATTTATTAATCTTGTCCAGCTTCTATTCCTTTAAAGAGTGTATCTTTTACTCCACCCCAACAACTTATATTCATTAATTTTATTATGCAAAGAATATAACTGTCTCCTCTGTTTGTTCTTGGTCTTCCTCTTTTCTTCATTATCCAATACTTACTAATATGTTCTGCTATGGCTCTACTTCAGGCTATATTCTTCAGCTGTAATTAGCAATCACTTGGGAATTTCTAACACTCTCTTCTTCTTGCTTCTATCAATGTTCTGTAGTGAAAGGTAATAGCAATATAGGGAATTTGTTCCCACTGGGATGAATTATGCTGTCCTCTAAACCAAACCACCTATCCCACCACATACACAAGAGTGGAAGTAGTTAATATCAATTTTGTTTCAAATAGCATTTCTCTGCCTCTGCCTCCTTCATTACTGCTGGTGTTAGAAATTAACTGAATCAGGGCACCTGGGTGGCTCAGTTCGTTAAGCATACAACTATTGATTGTGGCTCAGGTCATGATCTTAGAGTGGTGAGATCAAGCCCTGTGTCAGGCTCTGTGCTCAGTGGAGAGATTGCTGGAGATTCTCTCTCTCTCCCCCTCTGCTCCTCCACCCACTCATGTTCTCTCTCTCTCAATCAAATAAAATAAACAGATTAAAAAAAAAGTAACCAAATTTGAGAAGAGCTTGAGAGATGAGCCTCTCAGAGAAGTGAGATAAATTAGGGTATTTCTGTAAAATATAATAAAAACTTAGTTGTATACTGGCTACAATTTTGTATTGTTAATTTAAGAATACCAATATTTTTATAAAAAGTATGTGTTTGCTATATGTAACTGTTTATAAACTGGGTAAACAAAGTTTGGTCTCACCTCTTGACAAGGCTTACTGTTAGAAGTAAAGTAACAAAAAAATCTTATTCTAGCTTGGAGAAGGTCAGAGAGAAGCAAATAATAATGTCAGATTTTTTTTTTTTCAACAATAAACACCTTACTTAGTGAATAAAATGGTTAGAAGCAGGGACATGTTAACTAGCAAAATTATGGTACAAAGAAAATGGTTAAGAAAGGACTAAGGAAGTAGTAAGTTTCATGTGTTCTCTGGGTATCATACCACTATTTCCTTTGGGGGTTGTTTTGGTAACGCAAACTGGTAGAAAAAGCAGATCGAATGACTCGTAATTCTCAAACACAATGGAAGTTTATTTCTTACTCACCTGTTTAGATTTTCCTGGTTCATGAGTGAATTAGCTCTATGATCCAGAGAATTAGGAATTTCCATCTTGTAGTTTTCCATCATTTTCAGCCCTTTGTCATCTGGATTCTGTTAGTAGAAGGAATGAGAGATGTTCTTTAGGAGCTATTCTAAACATGTCAGTGATAAAATATTCTTCCCTGGTGGGATGGAACTCAACTACCACTCTGTTCTTGGTACCCAACTGGGGGACACATCCATTTCTTAAAAACCTTCACATAACAATAACACATAGGACTTTGATTCACATTTTATTGGCTAGAACTCAATAATGTGGCTAAGTCTAAACGCAAGGAAAACTGGGAAATATAGTGAAGATACATACCTAAGAAGAAGAAAAAAATGGATTTGTTTTAAAATGTTAACTGAATACTAGAAATTTCTATTGCATAGAGGTTATGGAGTTAAATATATAACTCTTTCTCAAGATGTATTTGCAATTTTTGTTTTTAAGGTTTAGGTTAGCTCTGGAGTTAAATTCTAGGATAAAAGATAAGTTCATCACTTCTATGTTTGATGACTTTAACCATACACATTTAATCAGTGTAGATTGGATTCAAGTAACTTTTCTTGCCTGTTAATTTGGGTAATTGCACAGGAACAAATTTCTGTCCTTTTATTTTGAGACATACTCATCTATTCACATGTAATAGTGTTAAGAGTTACACTTATAAAAAGGAAAAAAAAACAATTTTCTTCCTATTTCCTTAGAAAATTTGTTTTTATGCACTAATTGCTTCTGAAAACTTGAATATCATTTTAACAATATTTAAATCCAACCTACCATCCGTTGAAGTTTTTTTTCACTACAGCAACATTCGTCATGCTTCTACTAAATGTCAGACATGGAGCTGTATATTGATAATATAATGATAAAAAATGGATTTGGTTTCTTTGCCCCACACATTTGCATGCTAGTATGGTAAGATGATAGCGATCAGTTGAATCAGTTGAAGCTTGCTGTATTTTGACTTAATCTTTAAAAATAGAGTAGGTATTATTACCTCCATTTTATAAATGAAGTCATTTAAGCTCAGAAATAACTTGTACAGGGTCTTAGAATTTATAAAAGTAAAGATGGAACAAAACTCCCGAGTTGGTACCCCTCCAAACTCAAAAGGCAGTGATATTTTTCATATGTAACTAACACTCTGTTATAAAATTATCTGTTCTTGCAATCGCAGTGGAAGTAGGTATATTTCAAGATGTAGTTTTCCATATTTCATTTTAAATTATTTCCCATTCTAATTTTCAAATAAATTATGTTTTATACCAGGTATTTCCTCTCTATTTTTTAAATAAAGCTGTTTTCCTCACAGGTAGCTTTTTAAATTTTCTTTTTGTTCTAAGAGGAGAGATTATTTGCTGATTTTCTTTCTTTTTTTTTTTTTTAAATAATGAATAAACAGTGCCATCTTCTGTTGATGTTATATTCAACAATTGGGAATAAAAAATGGAAAGATTGGGTTAATATAGATCAGCAAAAAGAAGCAAATGATTTGGAGATTTTACTATCTTGGCATAATGTATTACATCTTTGAACACTTGCAAAGAGGCTAATTATTTGAAAGGCCTCTTGGGGCAAAGACATGTTTAAAACAGTTCCGTGTGATTAATTATCCAAGACCTTTGAATATCCATTCAAACAATGGGCGGAAGAGAAACGATGCACTGGGAGATGAGTGACAGTGACAGAAACAGGTGGCAAGTGTTGGTAACAATTTGATGTTAGTAGTGTTGTGGGAATAAAAATTAAGAATTTTCCCATTTTTATGCCATCAGTTAAGCCCCCTCATTCGTCTATCTCTTTACAAATGTCTATTTAATTGTGAAAAAATCCTCCCGTTAGTTATTTGCCAGAAAAAAAGGTGGAAAAGTAGGGATAGGTTTTTTAATAAGCTTTTAAGCTTCAATGTTAATATATGTATTTTTTTTTTATCTCCATGTAGTTCATAGATTGCAAACTTAAGGCAAAAGAAGTAACATATAAATAAGACATTATTATCATTATTTAAGATTTTATTCCATCCATTTGACACAGAGAGAGAGAAAGCACAAGTAGGGGGAGCAGCAGGCAGAGGGAAAAACAGGTTCCCCCCTGAGGAGGGAGCCTGATGCAGGGCTTGATCCCAGGCCCCTGGGATCATGACCTGTGCCAAAGCCAGATGTTTAATTGATTGAGCCACCCAGGCGTCCCAATAAGTATTTTTATTAGTTAGCTAAGGAAACATATTTCTTAGACATCTTGATATTTGGAAAACTATATCTTCAAGTCCAATTCACTTCATCCATTGTTGCCCTTCCAAAGGAGAAAAACAAAAACAAATTTATCTCTTCCCTCTACCAATAAAGCCTATATATCTGATCATCATTGCATGAGAACATTTGAATCACTTTTAGAGTATTTTAAAAATCATATACCGAGATGAGATTTAAATTTTATGACTGGTAGCATTTTCGGTAAAATTTCAGCAATCATTTTTTAAAACCAGGCCAGGAATTTTTCTTCTAAGGAATTTGAAATAATTGAAGGCAAATCAATGAGAATTAGTGAATACAAAGTGTTCTTTTTTTTTTTTTTTAAAAGATTTTATTTATTTATTTGTCAGAGAAAGAGAGAGATCACAAGTAGGCAGAGAGGCAGACAGAGACAGAGGGAGAAAGCAGGTTTCCTGCCGAGCAAGGAACCCGATATGGGACTCGATCCCAGGACGCTGGGATCACGACCCGAGCCGAAGGCAGCTGCTTAACCAACTGAGCCACCCAGGTGTCCCTGAATACAAAGTGTTCTTATCCATAAGACTCCAAAGAGATAAAAACAAGGACATAAATTAAAGGCAGTTTCATTCCATGTTTCAAAAAATCTTGACTCCTGTAAGGTTGATTCCTAAGTATGATTACTTTGCATATTCTGAGACAAATCACAGACACAGGTTAATATATGTGGGTGAAATCTGAAGTGGCAATATGTGACCAGCAACCTTTACATACTTCACAGGAAAGACAACTCTTTTTTTTTTTTTTTTGACTGAATTATTTACAGTGTACTTTTGTATAATTCTATTCTTTAAGACTTATTCTAATTATTTAAGGTGGGTTTTGTTATCCATCCTCTCCTAGATTAATTCCCATTCTACTGATGGATCTCTTTAAAGTTTCTCCAAATCCCTCAAACATTTTAATTCACTTAAATTGTTGATTTTTTTTGTGATAGTAGAAGAATCAATGCTGGACTGAGATGGTTGGCGTTGCATAAAATTAACAAGGTAATAGTATTATGACTCCAAGAGTGTTGGATATTTGAAGTCTGAAAGATTACAAGGCTTGAAGATAAGAATCTTTTATCTATTTTTGAGTGCTTCATGTGAGGGCCCTATCTGTTTCTGATGTGTGCTAATATCCATGTTCTATTCCCTGGTATTTCAGGATATTACATGTTCATTTGAAAATATTAAACACACTATAGGAAACCCTAAATTTCATGTTTAGATTGTTCCAATCAGAAAGCCAACAGTGTACAAAACACTATTTATGAAGACAAGAAATTTGAGACTTAGGGAGATTGGAAAATAGGTATCTGCAATCATTGTACAATTTTTTTAAGCTAAATGATTTATTTAACTTTATAAAATAGAAAATTTTGTCAGTCAGAAATAGTTACAGCAATTTCAAATGATTCAAAAAAATTGATGGAAGGAGAAATCACTGCAGTCTTTACCTAAAACAGTTCAATGTACAATCAGGAGATTTGAGAAAGATAGCCTATATTAATAAAATAAAACATAAAAATAACTTGTAGGAGCCAGGAGTAATTATTTATGCAAAAAAACCTTGAACCAAATTCAGGTATTGGTGGAGGTCAGGGATGGAAGATACTCCAGATATGGAGAGAACATCATAACCATCTTCCATAGAATATTTATACAGTTGATATCAGAAGCCAATGTGTGGTCAAGGCTCTATCAGTCCCATGACAACCTTAGTATATCCCTATTGGTGAAAAAAGTAAAATAAAATCATCCATATTTCCAGTAAAACTTCACAAGTAGTAATTTAGTAATGAATAGTAAAGTAATATCAAGTTAATATAAAATATGGAGGTGAAAATAAAAAGACTAATGTAGTGTCTCAAAAATCTTATTGTTCAACAATTTAATAAGAGGTATTTGGTAGAAAAAATTTGGTGTCATGTTACCGATTAATGTTATAAGGATAATTTTTACATTTGTAGAAAAATAAAATGGGAGTACACTATGCATTTAGTGAGGCCAACTTTTAGGATCTGTTCTTTGAGTGTAAAGGAATCCTGTCAGAAAATACTTTCCCTATACTAATTGGGAAGGATAGGCATCCTAACTGGTACAGAAAATCATTTGGGGGTGGGAATGATATTATATGAACAAAGAATAATTACAATGATAAAAATAATTCAAAATCATTGGTAGATAAGTGAAGAGGATTACTATATTTAAAGTAAAAATATAACAAAGAGTAAGATTTATAGAAATGGGTACTTCAGTTTTCTAAAAGCTTCTCAGAGATTTGACGTTTTCTAGGTAAGGTTATAGGTTATGAAAATCATTAAAAGGCTATTTTTGTTGTTGTGAGTTTGTGACCCAAAGGATGTCTTGATTACACCTTGCAGCTTTAGAAAATAACACTGATATCCAGCTTGACAGATGGAGTGATCTCTGATGGCAGAAGCAATTTCAATAGTCCAATCAAGAAATTATAAATACTTGTTCCAATAATATTATAGTCAATGGAATGGAAGTAATAGATGCAAGTGACATGGTAGAATATTTTTTGGACTTGGCCATGTATTATACAAGGGAAGAATTGGAGATGCTGCTGAGATTTCTAACTGGGATGGTTGAACAGGTGGTGATACTGTTAACCTAGAGAAAGGAAAGGAAACGAAAACTGTTCATTAGTTTCCTATAGCCATGGTAACAAATTGCATGTACTTAGTGTCTTAAAATAGCACAATTTATTATCTTATAATTCTGGAAATAAGATGTCCAAAATGGGTTTTAGTGGGCTAAAATCAAGGTATTGGCAGGACTTCATTCTTCCTGGAGGCTCTGGGGGAGAATCTGTTTCCTTGCCTTTTCCAGTTTCTAGAGCCTGTCTATATTCCTTGGCCTCCATAGTCGTTTTCTATCTTCAAAACCACCAATGGCAGACGGAGTCTTTCTTCAATGATGTCATCTCTTTGATTCTGAATCTTGTGTACCCCTATTCCACCATTTAAAAACCCCTCTGGTTATACTGGGTTAGCCCAGATAACCCAGAAATATCTATTTTAAGATAAACTGATTAGCAACCTTAACTACATTTGCAAACTTATTTCTTTATTGGGATCCAGAAGTTCTAGGGATTAGAATGTAGACACTGTTGTTGAGGGTGTAAATATCTTTTTTATTGCTGAATTTATTCCATTATATATTCACATATATTATTGCTGAATAATATTTTATTATACACACACACACACATATATATATACACACATGTATGTATATGTTTATCTCAAATACATGTATATGTATATGTATGTGTGTGTGTGTATATGTGTGTGTGTATATATATATATATATATATATATATATATATATATATACATATATATCTCAGATCTTCTTTATCCATTCATCTATTAATGGACACTTGGGCTACTTCCATAGTTAGGCTATTGTAATTAATGCTGCATTAAACATAAGAGGGCATGTATTCCTTTGAATTAGTGTTTTTGTATTTTTTTGCATAAATGCACATTAGTATGATTACTAGATCACAGGGTAGTTCTATTTTTAAAGTTTTGAGGAGGCTTCATACTGTTTTCCACAGGGCTACATCAATTTGCTTTGCATTGATGAAAAAAATTCAAGACAATGCAAAGAAATTGAAAGACATTCCATGCTCATGGGCTGGAAGAACAAATGTTGTTGAAATGCCCTAAGCAACCTTGCATTCCTGTAGACTAATAATGAAGCAGCATATGTGAAATTAAGAAAACAATACCATTTATAATTTCACCAAAATCAAGAATATATCTAGGACTTAACCAAAGAAGTGAAAGACCTATACTCTGAAACTAGAAATCTCTATTCTTTTAAAGAACTATGTGATTAAGACAGACTCACCTGAATCTTAGAGTCAACAGTGCTCTATAATATAGGTTAACATACAGTAATCATGCAAGTAAAACTCAATAGCCCCAGAGTTCAAAGATTATACAGGTGGAGGAGTGGACATCTTAGCTCAAGAACATCTTAGACTTCTGCCTACTTCACTCATCATTATTATTGTTCCTGCCTTATTGTCTCATAACTCTCTCTAATCTTTGGACTTAAAATCTTGATACTTTTCTCCACTTTGACCATGGTTTTCTCCCCTAAGACAATGTGGCATCTTCTTTATAAATATATCAACCACATCTGTAAGACATCCTCCCATTTTCCATTGTGTCCCTCACACAGCACAGATACTTGTCCAACCTTCTCCCTCTCTTCCATAACATGGAAGGATAGCCTGTTGCAGAGAGGGGCTTGGGTCATAGCCCCAAGTTTGGTGTTGGTTTAGTGTTATTGGGACTTTTATTAAAAACAAAGGAATGAAAGAGATCTGAGATTTTCTTTGGACCATGTATAGAGGAAAAAGAAGAAAAAAGTGAAGAGAAAAGAGGTAGGATGGAGAAGGGCAAGAACAGGGAGGTAAGAGAAGCAGATATAACAGATTTTAAACATTATTTTAGGTTAAAATTTTATATTGCTTACAGAATTTTCTTCTCTGTAACTAGAACATAAAGTAAAAAACAAAAACAAAAACAAAAAAACAACCTAAACACACATGTATCTGCTAGTGCAGTACTGACACTTTCCTTCTTTAGAGGATACTGTCATGGTTTCAGAGTTAGATTACTTGGAGAGAATTACTCAAAGAGGCATTTTGCTGGGGTGCCTGGGTGGGTTAGTGGGTTGAGCCGCTGCCTTCGGCTCAGGTCGTGATCTCAGGATCCTGGGATCAAGCCCCGCATTGGGCTCTCTGCTTGGCAGGGAGCATGCTTCCCTTCCTCTCTCTCTCTGTGTGCTTCTCTGCCTACTTGTGATCTCTGTCTATCAAATAAATAAATAAAATCTTAAAAAAAAAAAAAACAAAAGAAAAACAAAGAAGCATTTTGCAAAAGGGGACAAAGGTGGGTGGGACAGGGCATTTGTTCTGAGAAAGATGAAGAATAAATCAGTGTGCAAATTAGTTGGAGACCAAATATGGAGATAGAAATGAGTAAACAACTGACACAGGGTTGGGGGGAAAAAAAAAGAATGAATGAATTCAGAGTCCGCTTTCTACTTCTCATGACAGAAACTTGCCAAGGTGGGGGAATTTTTTTTTTTTTTAATTTAGGAATGCAGACAACCTGTTTTGTTTGTTTGTTTGTTTTTGTTTTGTTTTGTTTTGTTTTCTCAGTGAGAGAACTTATCAGAGTCAGGCTGAATAACAGTTTCAATTAGCCACCCCCCAAAAAATCTTACAAATAGTGTGGATATACAATTGTCTTTAGCTATTCATTAATGGAATTCTTCTGGGTTTTCTGCCCTGTGCATATTTAGTATAATGGTGCCAGGCCAAAATAAATGGTAAGTACAAAACTGCTTTACTGATTTTGGTGAAGAAAAATGTAAATAATACAAATCAGAACAAGTACCTTTAAAAAAAATCTTAACAAATTAGACTTTTTAAAAACATTTAAACACTTGAGGGGTGCCTGAGTGGTTCATTTGGTTAAACTCAGACTCTTGGTTTGGCTCAGGTCATGATCTCAAGGTTGTGAAACAGAGCCCCTTTGTACTCTTCATGGGGCTCTGTTCTCAGCAGGGAGTCTGCTTAAGTATCTCTCTCCCTCTCCCTCCCCTCAAATAAATAAATAAATATTAAAAAAAAAGAAAAAAAACACATTTGATTTTATAAGATTTATTTGATTTTTATAATTTTATAAACCTGATAATTGATATAATCATTCATTCAGTTAAATTTGTGAAAAAAGTGTGTTATTTTATTCTATAATTTGTGAACTGGAAAAGAGCAGAGACAACTAGTGAGGAATGGAAAGAAATGTAGAAACTTAGTGTTCCCGTGGAAACAAAAGCAAAGCCCAATTTTCTGCTGACAGTATAACCTTTGTCACAGGTGAATAGGTGAACAACTTGGTAGCTTGGGCAGCTTTATTATTTAACGGATTTGGGGAAGGAAAGTGGGCCTGGGTGGCTTTGTTATGAGATAAGCAAATAAGAGGCAATGATGAGAAAGAGAGATTTGATTATATGGGTCATAAAAGTGCTCATTATTACCCTCCCACATTTGAAAAGATGTGTCTCACTTTCCTGAGGGACTGCCTGAAATGAAACAGTGGCTCTTCAGAAACAAGGAGGATTTTATTACTTAGGCAGAAGCCCCATTAAGGCCTCCAGGAGATTTGCTTTGGTCTATTAGGAAGGGGCTTTCATCATGAAGGTCTGCAAAGCCCCGTATAAGGTGCCCCAGAGAGCTTGAGGAGACAATTTACTCCTTATAATATCTCTGAAAAGGAGATTTCCTGAATCCTGGAAGAGGAAATTATCTTGTTTAAATAGCTTTTAATTAACTGCAAGTATCTGTGAGTCCTTTTTGAGTGGAGTAGGAAGGGGCCGTTTGAGCCACAGAGGGATTTGGGCATACATGGCAGCCTCCTGGGGAGATTGCTTTGCTCTCCTACTAAAATTATTTTCCAAATTGAAGGATGATTTTTTAAAATCTCCGTGGGGAGGTCTTCCCTCACTCACCAAGAAATGACATCCATTAGAGTTATAGGAACTTATTTTGTACTGTTTATGTACAGTCATGTATGCTAAAAAATATATAAACTAATGCTCTGTGAGGTGTGACTTGACAAAGCTTCTTGGGTCTCATCTTTACATTTGCAGCAGTATTTTGAACAGAGGAAAGAAACAAAGTAAGACCAGTTACTTGCTCTACTGCATATTATTCTATAGCCTCTAAACCTGCTTGCTATCAACTGTATTGGAAGAAAGAACTGCGCCAAAAAAAAGAAATCATGTAGACATTGACAGATGGGATAAAGAAGTTGTTCGAAACCAATAGACATGATTGTGTTGTCTCTCTCTAGTAAAGAAAACTGTGGCTTTGGATAACATCAATATACAATTTTTCTTTCATTTTTATTTCAGTCAGACACTACCTCATCAACCAAAAAGCACAGAGCTTTCACAGCAAGGCTTGGTGGCATATTGACCTTCAGCTGTTCCTACTGTGGTGCCTATGTTGTGTATTCACAAAGCTACCAACCAGTTTTGCTTAGGAAATTGACTTTTGCTTGTGATGAAAACTATGAAAGCAAGTGGAAAACAAAAAGTGTTTTTTCTTACGTTCTGAGGAAAATAGGCAGGTTTTTGAAGACTTTATTATTTGTGAATCCCATCACACTCTTCTTATGGAGAAATACGCAACTAAAATCATGGCCTAAGTCCTATGTTACCAATTTAAGAAGGAAATTACAATCCTTTGTTTATGAATTATTCCATTTTCATATGAACCACATTTAATATAATGTGGGTTTTTAATTTATAAATTTATAATTTTTACTTTATTCTTCATTTAAACATTTTCTGTTACAAAAATGAATAGTTGGCACATCATTAATGATGAAAGTATTTTAATATTCTGAAATTAGATATAGACAATTTTAGCCAGCATTGGCTGTGTTGAAATTTCTATAAAATAAAATTAAAACACATGCTCTTATAGAATTGTTTAAAGAAAGAAATACATGTTCTTACATTCATATCATCATAAGCTACGTGCAGTAAGTTAGTCTTTAGGTATTAAAGTAAGAAAAATAAAGTATTTTGTTTCAAATTAAAAAAAAAATAGTTTGGGGCACCTGGGTGGCTCAGTGGGTTAAGCCTCTGCCTTTGGCCCAGGTCATGATCTCAGGGTCCTGGGATCGAGCCCCGCATCGGGCTCTCTGCTCAGTGGGGAGCCTGCTTCCTCCTCTCTCTCTGCCTACTTGTGATCTCTCTCTCTCTCTCCCCCTCGTCAAATAAATAAATAAAATCTTTAAAAAAAATAGTTTACTTAGCATATTAGAAATTAGAGACCACATTCATAAAAATAAATTTCTCTGACTTTAATATTCCAAAACTAAGTATGTGTTGAGGTCAACCTGGACATTTTTAGAGATGCTAAAAACAGGAGCAGATATTTATTGGGAGCCCACTCCAGACATCTGTATTAATCCAAGTCCTTTTAGAAGCAGATGATAATATGAGTATTAAACATGTAAGGGTTTTATTAGGGAAATAACTGTGTGGAAAAAAATAAGGAAGACTCTGGGGAGTAGGGAGAACTCTCAGACCCCGTCTCATCCCCAAGTGAAACAAGCCTGAAGCCAACTAAAAAGAAAGGAAGAGAAAGTCAGATGGAAACATCCTAAATGGTCCTGAAGTTTAACGAATAATTGGCAAATATGTAAAAAAAAAAAAAAAAAAATTGAGTCTAGGTCAACTGACATTGAAATCCCATGTTTTTCAGGAAAGGATCTACCTTAGTTTCCCTGACACATTCGGAGATTAACAAGGGGAAACCTTGGAAGAAAATGTCTTTGCACACATTACAGGATTGATTTTCAAAGCAGAGGAGTGAGGGTTCTGTGTCATTTATGCTTTCCAAAGCCAGGGGTCTGAGAAGCTCATTCTCTTTGGTTGTCAGAACAATATTTTTAGTGTGTATGGAAAAACAAATTAAAGTCAAAAACAGAATATGTTGCCTCTCTATAGACACCTACACTCAACTCCAAAATCTGTTCTGATGTTTCCCACTAAAAAAATAAACATTTAAAAAAATTTTTTTGAGATTTTATTCTGAGCAATTACCATTCTATTGCTCTACTCTCCTTCCAAAATGTATCCCTATGAAAGTGTTGACAATACTGACTCCATGTTTGGCTTCCCATTTTGTCCATGTTCTCTTGGTGACCTCTCTTGTGGCATTGTGTTCCGAGCCTCTTGGAGATTAATACACATACCTTAGAAATACCCACCAAGGCTAGAATGGTTTGTATTGGCCTCCCAGGTATCTGTTAGTGATAACACAGTCTTTCCTCTTCCTAATGCAAAGGTAGTGTCACAGGATCTAAAGGTTAGCTGTCAGTTAGGTGCATCCAAACCCTTGGAGGTGCAGGTGAACACTTTGATATCACTAAAATGTTCTTCTCTGTGTCCCCTTGCTCTCTAAATTCTGTGGACTAAAGATCAGACTTTATAGAAAGTAAGTGTGCAGCTGCCGGGGATCTTTTTCTGCCTGATCCCCTCTGGTGGTAAGCTGCCCAGAAAGAAACTGTGTAAATTGTATGGAGTCACTTCCTTCATTTTCTGGAGCCAAAGTGCCTTCTCAGTTTGGGAGATATTCTTCTGTCCTCAGCACCGCCTTCTAACAATCCCATGGTCCAATCTTTAAGCCAAGAAATCCATCTTCCCCTTTGCACTTTCAGTGAAAAAAGAATGTTCCCTAAGTTTTGGCATGGTTTTTGAACCAGTAAGATATAGTAGACATTTTCAGACTCCATTCCTTGAATGGTCTACATTCTCTTAAGGGAAGTGATATTTTGGATTGTTTATAACTCAGTTGCTTTAATTGAATAACAAAGAGTCCTGGCCTCTGTAAGTGGGAAAAAGGGAGGTATCACACGATGATTTGACTCTCTATACAATCTCACTGCTTTACATGTGTGTGGGACATCTGTAAATCAAATGTTTGTAAGTTGCACACACAGGAAGCTTTATGTTACAATATAATTATCATTCTTATGGCTGTACTTTCACCATCCCTCTCTTAATTCATGCTTTCCCAGTAGAGAGGATTCTACATAGAACAAGGTGTCTGTTTGGGTGGGGAGGGGTCACAAAAGGGGACTGTGGAACAGGACAAAATTGTGTGTATTCATGTTGCTGAATATTCAACAGATCAGTAAGAAAGGAGTGGTCAGAGCCCGGAAAAGTCAGAGTGGAGAAGTAATGACACAAAAGAAAAAAGTATTCAGTATCAAGGCAAGGTCCCTAAATGTGCACTAAAACATCTGAATTCTAATCTACCTCGAATATTTACTAACTGGATGGTGGTAAACAAAAACTAAACTAGTTAATACTTCTGTTAAATAATACAGAAAAATGATTGATAGAATGAACAAGTATTTATAAAATATCTGAAAACTGTAAACTCTATACAAATTAAGCAAATGTATTATAAATTTTCATATAATAAATATTTACACATATTTTTATTGTCTACAAATTTATTTTCTCACCAACTGTACAACCTAGTTATTTGGTTAACAATATAAATGCTTTAGTTTGGGTAAACTCATTCCCTCATATGTATTACAGAAATGCAACCTAAAATGATCAGTTCATGCAACAAACAGTTTGTTTCAGGTACACTTAGAATCAAGGTTAAATTAATATTAACCATGCCTGTGCCTCCATTTCTCCATTCAGCTTATCTGTGCTTCTCTTTTCATATATATGTCTTTTCACTCCTCTTGCAGATAAACTTTTTCCCCAATCAAGAAGGATTAACTCCTAGATATCATACCCTATTTAATTATTATTTGATTTATAAAATAATATTTATAGCTAATGTTTAAATAATGAAGACAGTATTGTCCATCATTCACAGCAAGAACATTCACAGGATAATTCTCATTGGTCAGCGGAGTCATCAGGCTCATCTTCAAATCAGCTTCCAATAGGGATGCAGTGTTATAATTGGTCTTACTTGGCTTAAATGCTCAACTTTATTGTCATATAAAACAATACAAAGAATGACCATCCAGCAGGGCCAGAGTTGAGATAAATTTCAAAGAACCAGTGAAAGAGGACTGAGGAATCTATAGCTTACTCTGAATTGTTGAAATAAGGAAATAAATAGCAATCTAACATATTTATAGTGTTGGAATTAGAGAAGAAAAGAATTGGCAATTTAGTTTGACAGAGAAAATTCTCATAGCTAGAAACTTGTACAAGCACTGGGACTCTGGGAGTAAAGAGAATAGAAAGGAATTTGAAAAGACTTCAGGCATAGGAAGACATGTAAGAGTATATCTTACATCAAAATTGGGCCTCTAATTTCAGTGCCAATTGATATCTGAAGTTTCACTGAAAATGTCTTTATTAATCAGGGATGCTATAAAATTCAATCTAGTTTTCCCAATTCAGGCAGTCCCAATCCTTCCAGGTCAGGTGGTATATTTCTTATCAAATTCTACTCCTATGTGGGAGGATATAAACAGGAACAAAGAAAAGTCAAGGAGAAACCCCATGTTCTACTACTCTCCTACTGTTCCCCTTGTATTTTCCAAAGTATGTTCCTTTTCAATCTCTATTTGTGATATATTTAAAACTGCATGGGATTTCTCAATGCTCATTTTTCTTGAAATATGTGAGCCAATAAAAATAATTACTACCCTTAGTGCCTTCTAAAGTGTGATGGTAGATAGAACTGTTTTCTTTTGACAGAGTCTTATATTTTTGTCCCTTCTCTTCATTGTATAGCTTGGTGTTCATTTCTGTAGCAATGAATGTACTATATACCTTAAGGCAGTTTTAACTCTAATCAAGGAAGTGGGAGTGATCTAAGCAGGAAATTACAGTAAATCTTAAGTACATGTTGGTCCTTACAGCATACTCATTCATCTACTCAGGGAACTAAGTACTCATTTTGTTGTATTTCCCAAATTTGTTCTTTTAAAGCAACTGAATTATAATAATCTTACACTCATTTCTTTTCTAATGTGCTCATTACCTTAGCTGGAAATGAAATACTTAATGACCCCAGTCTAAGGAGAGTCATACATTTTAAATGTAAGTAATCATCAAAGTTTGAAATAGAAATACTTCATCTATTTACCATTTCATTTGTTGATTAATTACTGGAGATTTTGAGTAGTATCAGACCACAGGGATTTTGAGTAGTATCAGACCACAGGGAAAAGCTGTATTTGCTAAAAAAAAAAAAATAAATTTTCTTTTTAGTATGTATGTATGTATGTATGTATGTATGTATTTATTCTGAGATTCTGGGTTTTTCTTTGGGCTGGGGGGGAAGAAATGTTTAACGTTAGGGTAGAGTGGCACCAGTCTTTATTTAGATTTGCTGTCAAAGACAATTTAAGGCATTAACCAGTTGGAAGTTGGGTTAAATTATTTATTTAGGCATATGTTGAAGAAAGGATGAATGAATGAATCAATAGATGAATGAAGCAAACCATCTGTCCTCCCGCCCCAGGGTCCAGGATCCTGTCAGCTATTCTCCATGAGGGTGTTTGTGCCCTCTTTAGGAAATGTAAGGCATTGGTATCCTCCACTCCAGACCCTCTACCCCTCTATCTCTGGCCTAGCTCCCATTTCAACAAGTGAACTCTGCACATCTCATTCTGGCCTGTACCTCAAGGGAGCACAGAATACAAATGCTGGATGTTTCATACTGGAGTTTGGTGTCTTTAAGCCTTAATAACACTTATCTAAGTAAGGTACCTGATTCATTGGATTTGTTTATTAAGTTCATTAAGCTGTGATCACCAAAGAAATTTAATGAATCTTTATCATGGTTGGCATAATTAACATGTAAATATACAAATCTCAGTTGTTTGTGCTATGTGTATAAAAAATGGGTATAAATAATCCAAACTGGAGATAAAAGCAAAATCTGAACTATTTTAGAATCTGGTCATTTTCTAGAAGATATATTTTTTATTAGAGTTTTCCTGGACTAGTTTGCCGTATGTAATGATGTATTCTGACCTGATTTTTAAGGAGGTGGGCTGATCCTGAAAAGTGTTAGCTAAAGAGTACAAAATATTCTTCAAATATGATTTAATTTAGACCTTCTATGATATATTTAAATAAAGACATATAAAAGATGATTTTTAGCAATATTAAATAAAACAGTTATAACAGAAAATTGCTATGGGATATGTAATTATGCGTAAACAGTATTAAAACCAGTTTATGTTCTAACTGATGTTAGATAGTTATAATCTATATTTTATGGGATGTTATGCAGTAATATATAGTCTACGAATATGTCTGATCCCAGAAGAAAGCTATATCAATATAAAATTGACTCCTTATGACAGTATCTCATCATTATCATCATCCCAAGCAGCAGCACAAGTCAGTTATTACGTTTAACTCACTACATACACTACTGTATCTCATTTAATATTATGATAATTCTTCAAGTTATTTTTAAAAACATTCTAAATATAAGAAAACAAGAATCAAAGAGATTAAGCGATTTATCTCGACACATAGCTAGAAAATAGCATGCATCAAGAATTGACTACAAGTTTCTCTCTTGTTCTAGATTTCTTGTTATCAACTACTGCTAAACATGTTACAACTTCTCTTAGACACTCACTTGACAGCCAAGATATTTACTTGATTTTGCTGCCATATTTCATATTATCCTGTTTTTCTTCTTTGCATTAGATGGCCTCCATGGAAATTCTCTAACACCCAGTTCTACAGTCTACTGTTTTCTCAATAGTAAATGAAATGGAGTTTTTGAATTCCTCACTGTCAACTTAGCTGAAACTGATTACAGATTCTTGGCACATAAGTTTTACTTTTTCTATTTTTTCAAAGTGTTATTCTTGCCACATCATAAATGATTTTTATTCTTATCTTTGGCAAATTATCATCCCTGAAATCCAACATGCTGGAAGATTTAGAAATAAAATATTGCCTGAGACTTTGAGATATGGAAGTCAGTTAGATTTGCCCTACATGGTACCCATTCTCTAAGGCCCTGCCACTTCCAGATCACTTAGATCCTGTTACTAAAATGTATGAACTGAAAGTGAGGTAAAAATCAGGGAAAAACTGGTTCAAGATGTACAAAGGACAAATCTCATTAGAAGGATTTACAATCCAATAATATAAGTTCTAAGAGACTAGGCAAGTTATTGAGGCTATTCATATTATTTTACTAGAGCAGAATTTTATTGTATTGAATAAAGGAATTATTAGCTAGACTTTGAAAGTACTGTTAGAGATCTTTGTTCTAATATGATTTGATTAGTTTATAAATTGTTTTCTAAAGCTAGTTATAATTGTCATAGTTCATTATGTTTCCCTTTACCTTTAAATTCAAATCTTAAACTAGACCTTTGAATAAATACAAGTAGGATTAATATTAAAACTTTTGTTAATTGAAGATAACATATATTTTTGTTTTTAATTGTCTTAATAACATTTTCTAAATATTATTTTGCAATTACTTGTCATTTTACTGAATAAAGCACTAAATAATGAACATTCAAATTATAACATTTGCTTTCAAAACATCAGCCAAGCTTTTTTTTTTTTTTTAATTGTTCTGACTAAACTTACATAAGGTAGGGAAGAAAATGGAGAAAGCAAAATAGGAAAAAAAATTCTTTAGAGATTACAAATAGTGTTTTTCATTTAAACTTCAAAGTTTCACTCGGATTTGAAGTAATAGTTCTTCTCTTTAGATAAAAATAAAGGGGGTGGAGGAGTTGATGAGGGAGGATAGTTAAATCTTTTAAGAGCCTGTGTAGACATGTCTCTTGAGAAATTAGAGGATATTATATATGGAAATGCTTCACTGCTAATTAAAACTGCTGCATAGTTCTGAAATAAAACCTAAATAAGGTATCTGAAACTCTGATTTCTATTCCCCATCAAATTCTGACTCACTATGCAAATTTTGGGATTCTCCTTAATCCCTTCTTATGATTCTTCTCTCTAATTTCACCTATAAAGAAGAATTAGCTATCTTAATTCTATATATTTTTAATAGAAATGATGCTCAGTTCCATATGCACATAAATTCATTCATTCAGAAGTGTCTTTAACTAAGTACCCATGAGATTCCAGTTGTTATTCTAAGTGCTAATGCTAGAGTAAGGCCATGAGCATGAGGGTCAAGATCTCCATTCTCAGGGAAGCTTATATGGAGATAGGGAGACAAACAATAAATGAGTAAAATAAAATAAAATAAAATAAAATAAATGCATCTGATCATTTCAGGTTGTGATAATGAATAATTATCATTAAATTCAGGGTTAAAAAATAATTCAGGGTTCTGAAACAGAATAACTGGAAATTGTTGTATTTCATTGTTAAGAAAGGTTTTTCTGAGACGTCAACAATTAAGGAAATGAATTTTAGAAAGGATTCAGCAGTATTCTAAATGGAGGACAAAGTCAAACAAAGGAAGAATATAGGGGTAAGCTGAGAATGTTCAAGAAACACATCCTTGCCACTTTAAGCCTGGTCAACAAAAATTCCAGTGCATGATCCTCTGTGTTCTGTGTTCTGTGCAGATATAAGTAAGCAATCTGGTCCAAATATAAGTAAGCAATGGAAACCTTGAAAATTGTCTCTTGAAATTGGTGGAGCCAGGACTTCAAAAGATTTGACCTGTTTAATCACCACTGGGAGTGAGCTACAAGATAACCGCAAAGATAGGTTTTAGATCGCATGTGAGCCAAAACGAGCATTTATTGTTTTACAGAACTGCAATTTTGAGATGTATCTGTCTGTAACATGAGCCAGAATTACCTAAATAGTACAGTTGAGAATTTGGGTTTTGTTTGAAGCGTCATTAGCATGTGCCAACAGATTTCAAGCAGGCCATGGATGTGATTTTGTTTATGTTCTCAAATTATCATTCTGTCTGCTGTTTGGAGAATGGTTTGTGAAGGACCAAGGACAAGAAAACAGGAGTAGAATAATCAGAAGCTGATGGTGGCTTGGACTGAGGTCAGTGGTCAGAGAAACGGAAAAAAAAAAATGAACATGGTGTGTTTATATTTGAAGATAAATACAAAAGACCTGGAAGAGAGACAAAATGTGGGAGTGATGTACTGAGAGTAAAAAGGGTCTCTTTGACTCTAATTTTAATGTTTTGAGCAATCAAATGAATTTTGGTGTTAATTTTTAAATGGGAAGACAGCAGAAGAATCCAGTCAAAACATAAAAATTGAGGGGCGCCTGGGTGACTCAGTGGGTTAAGCCTCTGCCTTCAGCTCAGGTCATGATCTCAGGGTGCTGGAATGGAGCCCTGTATCAGGCTCTCTGCTCAGCCTGCTGTTCTGCCTACTTGTGATCTCTCTGTGTCTCAAGTAAGTAAATAAAATCTTTAAAATAAACCATATAATTTGAGGGACTTTTGTGACACCTAGGGCCAGGACATTAGAACGGATCAATAGACCTCCATATTGTGCTTCTTTACCCATACACATTTCTGGGTTTGGGATGGGGGTAAGGAGATAATTATTGAGAGAAAAACTACTTAAGTTTATGTGAAATGAAACCTAAGCTTTTCTTATTTTAGTAAATAGAGTAAGATCTAAAAGTATCTGCTTACACTGTCTTTAATGTGTACAATAGAAAATTAAAAAGGTTAATTGTTGAAGAAGTGACTAAAATAGGTACTGGTTAAGACAGGTGCAAATCTCACTTTGAAGCCTAGCCTACAAGCTCCACTAGTATTCTATCTATAAGCCACTTATTAACTCTAATTAACTTTATTCATCCACAAATAGAACAGAATATAACTTACATATTTCTCTCAATATGCTTGTTATGACCCTCAAAATAAAATCCAGGTGAAAGCACTATGTGAACTATAAAACATTATAAAAATTAGGTTAAAAATTGAATGACAGACACTTTCAACATCAACTCAAATTGTCAAAGTAACTTCCAAACTTTAGGAATAATATATTATAACTTTTTGCTAAAATGACATCTGGCCATGAAGAAATTGTGTGGAAAACAGAATACATGAACACTGGAAATAAACATCAAGCTAAGTTGTAAATAAGAAAAATTAACCATAGTATTTCCTAAATGAATTCCCTTGGAGGCAGAAATTCCCCAAATTAATATCTTTTGGAATGTTGGGAAAAAAGCTTCAAGAAGGTAGTTAATCCTAGGCCTAATTATCAGTTTTATCAAAGAGCAACTTACATTTTATAAATAATATGAAGAAAATATGTGACCTAAGAATTAGGGGAAAAAGAAGAGAAAGTATATGATCTATTTTGAAACTACTAGGAAAAAAAATTATCCTTGATTTAATTTTCCAAAACAACCTAATACTATTGACATAACTAACAGTATGAAGAGTGACACACGTAGGACATGAACAATTTAAATATGAATTTTTCTCATTATCTGACACAGACAAAGTCAAACGCACATAGTGTAGGAAGATGAATGCGGTTGATGCGACAGAGTAATGTCAGACTGGAATCTTAAACAGATTTCAAAATGCAATGCTTTTATGCTGCAGAAATGACTTCATGGCAATAAGTATATATTTTTGGAGAAAAAATGTCAGAAGCATACCGTTTGATTTTAAGACATATTTTATATATCTCAAAGTTCAACTATGGAGAGTATACCTACCAGAGAATGAGGGAGATCAACCAAAGCAAACAAAAGAAAATAACTGACCCATATTAGCATCTAAAATGGGCCCTAAAGCCCTGTTCTGATATTAGCAGCATGGAGTAATCCTCTATCCTTGAGTGTGGGCTAGACTTAGTGACTTACTGCTAACAAAATACATCAAAAGTAATGAGACATCACTTCTAAGATTAGATTAAAAAATAATCTTCATTTCTATCTCTTTCTTTCTCTCAGGCCCTGCCTCTGGTAGAAGCAAGCTGTTATGTTGTAAGAGGCCTTTTGGAGAACCCATGTGGCAAAGAATTGATGTCTTCCTTCCACAACCAATCGGTATGGATATAAGACTAGCTGGCAGAACATGAGTGAGCTCAGAAGCACATCCCCCTCCAGCTGAGCCTGGAGATGGCTGCCTTCATTCTTCTACACCTAGAATGTAGCCTTCAGAGATCTTGAATCACAGGCACCCAGCAAAACTACATCTGGGATCCTGACTCACAGGAACCCATAGAAACAATGAATAATTGTTGTTTTCAGCCATTACATTTTGGAGTAACTGATTTACTTCCAATAGACAACTAATACAGGCCTTTACAACTGAAGTTTGGGGAAAATATTTAGCATTATTCCACTCTACTTAAAACTCTTTAACTTACTGTAAAATTTTGTTTTTTTTTTAAATTTTCTTCATAAAAAGTGCTTCAGAAATGCCATATGTATATATAAAATCTATCTTATACTATTATGTTTTTTCCTCTTAATCAAAATATGAAAGCTAAAGCAACTCTTTCTGTCCAAGAGGAAAAGAAAGTCCTATCATTGCACTAGAGAAAAGTTGATGAGCAACTAATGGTAAGATTCCATGGCTACAGTCATCCCTGTAAGATTTTTAAATTACTTTTCAAGAGGAATATTTTTCTAAACCTTTCAGTTTCACACTACATAAGGGTGTGAACATAAGACAGTTTCTGAAACTAAAGCATCGGCATGTGAATATTAACAGAGCTTTTAAATGTAAAGGGGAAAAGTTGTGACTGTCGGATAATGGCAGTAGTGTGATATCCTTGCAAATTGTAAAGCAGCATTCTGATCTAAATTTAGGGAAGCTGGCAGTGGATCAGATGTTAAATGAGGATTTGAGGAAACAATTGTTTTAGCCACACATATAAGCCAGGATAGTGTTGGCAAGATTACCTTCCAAGCAAAGCTATCAAAAACAGAGAAGGGAACAAAAAGTTCCTGACATTTGTAGCAGTCAGATGTAAAATGTTACACACAAATAACTCCAAATAAGTATTTCTAAATAATTCACTGATGATTTTTAGATAAGTTTGCTCTTAAAAGAAACGCTGATTTTCCTCCATGTTCTTTGGGTACTAGCCCTTCTATCTGGCTTATTTCCTTGGACTCAACCTCAGAGGACATTCTAATGTAAACCCTGATGGGAGGATGAGACTTAAAAAGAGTTTCTGTACATGGCGATTCCAATGGTCTAATGTGATACCCTGAAGGATGGCCATGTACCTACATTCATTGATTCTCCTTCCATATCTATTCATAGCATCTCTCTGTATATATGCATGTATGTGCATATATATATATGCACATACATGCATATATACATATGTACATATATCTGTACATATACATACACATATACATATAGATCGATAAATAAATAGATATAGATATTTATATAGATAAAATAAACTTTTATGAGAAGATGAGTAATTAAGAGGTATGGGCTAGCTTTTCTCTCTCGGCTGCTATTTTGGAAAGACAAAAGTAGACGGATGATTACAGCATTGGTATAATAAACTAGAATGCCCAAGAACCAGGCCACAACCATGTCTGTATTAAGCATATGATAAGAATGGTCTTTAACATGAAGACAGTTATTATTCAATAAACAGTGGAATAAGTGGGTAAGTACTGAGAGGTGGAATTTTATAGTAAAGAAAACATGCTCCATTCAAACAGCTTAATTTTGAGACTTGTCTTTGCAACTCACTGGTCCTTGGTCTTTGGGGAAGTAGTTTTAACTCTTTTCATCTTTGTTGTCTCATCTGTAAAATGAAGATAACACTAACTACCCCAAAAGTTGTTGAAATATTTTATCATGTTAATATACATAAACTGTTTAGAAGAGTGGTTGGGTCACACTAAGTGCTCAACCAATTTTAAATATTAAGTGTGTTAACAGAATACATTAAAAAACTTTCATAAAAATGGATTTATATTATTCGAAATGAAAATGCAAAATTCTATGGTGTCTCAAGGTGAATTCACTGGATAACTATTGCTTCCTATCAACTCTCCTAACACTTAGTGCTTTAAAATGTAAGTTACTCGTCATTACTCATGTGTCTGCAGGTTATGGTTAGGGCTTCAACTTTTCTATGCTCAACTTTGACCAGTTATAGGTAGCCTAGGAGCCCACAGAAAAAGGCCAGACATAGCAGGCCCTCTTCTGTTACCCCTGGGATGAGCACTCTAGCCTGGGTATGTTCTTAGGGCAATGTCAGAGGCAAAACTGAGGAAGGAAAATCCTGAAAGACCTTAAGTCTTAGGGAGGTACTGACACATTCTTCAGTTGTCTCTGAAACATTTGGTTAGAACAGGTCATGTGACTGAACATGAAACACAAGGATTGGGAAATATAGCCTGCCCTGTTGGTGGGAAAAACTATAAACTCACACAGCAAAGGGTGGGAATACAGGGATGAGTGTGTTATTAGGACCAAAAATGCAACCTGTCAATAAGAGAAAGTTCTTTCCAAGGACATTATGAAATAAAGAGTAATATTGGGGCATCTGGGTGGCTCAGTTGGTTAAGCAGACACTTTTGGCTCAGGTCATGATCTCAGTGTCTGGGATCAAGCCCCACATGGGGATCCACACTCAGCAGAGAGTCTGTTTTGCTCTCTCCTTCTGTCCCTCCTCATCTCATTCTCTCTCTCTCTCTTTCAAATAAATAAATGAAATATTTAAAAAATAATATTAACTCAATGTCTGAGAATAAAAAAAATGGCAAGCAAAATTAAGAAAAATTCTTTACTGTAAAATTCAAATAAAGTTGCCATATTACAATTTAAGAAAATAAGATAGTCCAGTGGAAAACCTGGAAAAGAAGATGAAAATATGGAGAAACAGATACTCACAGATCTTTCTAGATGAGGCCTAACTAGGTGAAACTTTCTTATAGTCATTCCTTCACTGTGATTCAAAAGTCACTATAATTATTTATATCGTGTCTATTATTCCTACAACAAATCGTATTCTAAAACTCTTGCCTAAGGGGGATCACAGACATACACAAATGTTGATGCATAATATCATGAATCAAAATAAAATTCCTAGTAATAAAAATGTTAGAAACAGGTGTTATTTTATTTAAAAAGACTATAGTGAAATATATCATAGGTAATCAAATAAATAGTCACCTTGTAGAAGTAGAAAATTCTTCACAATATTTTGTTAACATTTTTTGAAATAAATCAAAATTAAATAATGATATTAAATATAAATATTACTCTTAGATGATCATAATACACATAAGTCTATTTTAAGGCTCTGAAGGGCACTTGGCTGGCTCAGTTGGTAGAGCATGTGACTCTTCTTAGGGCTGTAAATTCAAGCCCCACATTGGGAGTAGACATTACTTACGAATAAAATCTTAAATAAATAAATAAATAAATGCTCTGAAACATGATGCAGTGGAGGGAAAAGAAAAAAAAAAAAAGCAAAACACAGCTTCCTAAGGATATTGGCATCATATACACCAAATTAGTTCAACAGCTAGATGGAGAAGCTTTATATGGACATTAATATTTAAACTCTGGAGTTGAGCAACCCAAACAGCCCATCTCAAAATGACAATCATCTTTTTTACAATTTAGGGAGTTTTTGTATTGCTTTGTTTTATTTTTTACTGTACAGTGAATATGCACTTACAGGATGAGAAAATAATAATTATAAAAGTACATATATCTGGAACATCTATCTTTCTAAATGGACTGTATAAATAAAATATGATCATGAAAAACAATTTTAGCAGCTCCTAAAATTCAAACTATCTTATGAATTTGTAAAAATAAAAGTAATAATAAAAGTGCCCCCACTGAACAATTCTTTAGAGATTGAGCTCTTTTTTTTTTTTTAAAGATTTTATTTATTTGACAGACAGAGATCACAAGTAGGCAGAGAGGCAGGCAGAGAGAGAGAGGGGGAAGCAGGCTCCCCACTGAGCAGAGAGCCCAATGCAGGGCTTGATTCCAGGACCCTGGGATCATGACCTGAGCGGAAGGCAGAGGCTTTAACCCACTGAGCCACCCAGGCACCCCTAGAGGTTGAGCTCTTAAGTAGAACTTTTATCTCACCTTTATAAAAGTGTTCTTGAATGTCTTTAAAACTCTGTCTTTTCATTTCTTCAATACTATATTTATTTCTCAAATTTATCCAGAGATAACCATGTCTGATTTTCCTGAATTACTCCTCAGTAGTAATCAAGAGTTTGAGTTTATGTTGTATATTTGTCATGGTTAGTACATTTAAAATGCAATATTCTGAGGTTTTTCTATGTGAAAAAATACAGCAACAGAAATTTTATAAGAATTCAATAAATAAAATGAGGATTTTAGCTAGCTTTGTTAAAAACTTCAAGCACTCAGGAGTTTTTTTGTTTTGTTTTGTTTTTTGTTTTTTCTTACTGTATCCCCATGCTATGTAACATCATAGGTGTTTAGTAAAGCTTTACCTGGACAAAGCAGTGAAGACAAGGCAATAGCCTGAACTGTGATGCAGAGCACAGGAAGGCCAAATGTGAGGGGGAAGAGAGAGACAGAAAGCTTGTGATACACTGTGCTCGGTGGGACTAAGTGCTTTTTCTTATTTTGATGCTTTTCAGCTCAACAAGGCTTACTCCGGAATAATTTAAAATGGCAAATCAATATAAAGAAATAACATTTTATTTTATTTTTATGTTTGAATTTTATATCAGAGATTATTCCTTCATTCACTAAAAGTATTTGAATGTCAACTCTATGGTAGACATTGCAAAAAAGCTCTTGAAGGAGAGTGAACTCACTTTTAAGCCGATTGCAGTATTTATTCCCTAATGCATCAGAGATTGGGGATTTAAACCATCGTGAAGCTAAGATATTTCCTCAATAAGAAGGAAACATGAACCTGTTTTTGAGAACAGATAAGGGCTTGCCTCCTGGCTCCCAAATTTAGAGAGGAAAGAGGTTAAAACAATGGCCATATGCAGGAAAGAAGCCATGTATTACCCGTGCCAGAAGCTGACTTCCTAGTAATTGCAAGAGCACAGCTTGAGATTGAGAGAGCTTGAACCAAAGTATTTATCTTAGCACCTGGAAGACCAGAGAGCCAACTGAGTTGCTACCAAAACCCAGAAGCTATGAGTTCAGAAGAGTCGTAGGGTTGGCATGTTCAGCAAGACAGAATGATCTTGTTTCTGTGACAATGCTGAACCATGAAATTGGATAGTTAAATGATTCTTTTTTTTGTGGGACTTTCAGTGTTCACATTCAATCTACAGATTACATTCTTATTAATTTTTCTCCTAATAACTCTGAACATTTACACAAGTAAGGGACATTTGGATGTCTGATGAAGATTTTCTGAGCTGTGGCTATTGTGACTAGAGGAAGGAGAGTGTGTTTCTCAATAACCTGTTTGTGGACTGACAATGCCATGTTTTAGTGGTTCTGTTCCTAGTGGAGATAATTATTCCCAGTATTTCTCATTCCCTTTGATTTCCCTGGAATCTGGCTTACTTTAAAAGAAATAACATGTTAAGTTTCATTAGCTATATTAGGTAGAATACAGTAGTTGCTTTTTAGGACATACAAAATTTCTGGCATTTATAGATTTTAAATGTCTTCACCTATAATGAGGTAACATATTTTCCTAATTATTACATTTAGTTTCTGAGCAGAAGTAAACTTAAAATAAGAGAAACATTTATTCATTCACTAGTAAATTTGCCTTGCTCTGTTAGGACATTCTTCTCTCTTTAATGATCTTATAACATGTCCAACAAGGTCAAGTTGGTTAGAAACCATGTATGGAAGCTTCTAAATTTACTAGTGAAGACAGCACAAGGATAACAGATAACCAAGATGTTTTTGTTCACCTCATCCCATGTCTTGAATTTCACTTTCTATTCTGCTCTAAGCTGCCTATTCCTTAACTTCATTCCATAACTCTATCAAGCACTGAAATGAGTAATTTGTGTTCATTGCTTTGGATTTACCTTGATACTGAGGGTTGTTCATCCTGGCTTGAATAGACCAGTCACCGTTTGTTCAATCTTGGCTTACCTCTTTTTGGCTTCTTATTTCTGTGCTTGGCTCTCTTACTGGAGAGCCTCCTGGTTAGAAACAATCTGCCAAATCCACCTCTTTCTCTTTCCCAAGTTTGGAAACATTTGCCTTCTGACTATATTGCGCTTTCTTTCAAAATTACCCTTTAGCTGAGACAGTGCTTGTTATGAGAAAAATCAGTTTAAGCAGGATTCTATTCTTTCATGGCCCTTAGTGTACCTTAGAGATAGAATCCTTACTCAAGGTGCAAATTATCGCATATGGGATCATAGACTTTCGGGATCCTAATGAACCTTATAGTTCCCCAAGGTTGTTTTCTTCCAGGGAGCTAGAGATGTTAGGCTACTTGTTCCCAACCATACAATGTATTACTACAATGTATTATTGTCTAAAAAGCAAAACATGTGATTGCAGTCTCATTCTGTTTTTTTTTTGTTTGTTTGTTTTTAGAATTATTCCACTGAAGAAATATGCTCATTTACTTCAATAGTCACATTCATTTTCTCAAGTGATGAATATTAAACTGGGACCAATAGGTACTTTTTTTTTTTTTAAGATTTTATTTATTTATTTGACAGACAGAGATCACAAGTAGGCAGAGAGGCAGGAGGAGAGAGGAGGAAGCAGGCTCCCTGCTGAGCAGAGAACCAGATGCGGGGCTCAATCCCAGGACACTGGGATCATGACCAGAGTGGAAGGCAGAGGCTTTAACCCACTGAGCCCCCCAGGAGCCCCCCAATAGGTACTTCTTATGCAGAGTTGTTCAGTGGAATCTTCCTTTGGCCCTACAAATATGTATGTGATTATCAGTCTACTCATTTTCACATGCTCCCAAGTATTTCAATTCTGGTGTCTATAACATGGGTCAGCCTTAAGCAAAATGGGAAAGTCACAGAGTTATCTTTACTGTCTGATCACGTTTGTGTGCCAGGACCTTTTTGTTTTCTAGTGATTCTTTTTAAGAAAACTATTTTGGGGCAAAAATAATACATACACTGGTCTCAATTATGCATATATTGAGAAATGAAATAAAGCAGTCTCTGATGGGGGTCAAATCAAAGAACAGGATTATATGTTCTCTTGAACACAAGCAGGAATAGAGCACCAATGTCAGACAAAGTCACTATGTGTTGGTGACGATCAAGACAAAAGACCACAATTATATCTGAGTGATAGAATGAAGGAACACGTGCGCGCGCGCGCGCGCACACACACACACAAACCACAAACGTGACCAAATATCTCCCCCTCGTGGACAATGTGAGCAACTCTTCTTTATCAATTGGAGCTTTCTCCCTGGTTCCCTAGCTCCTAATTGCTCTTTTTTCCTAGGTAAAAATTAAGACACAAGACCATACAATCGCTTTCATTTTCTGACAGCATCAAATGAAGAATAAAACTACCCTTTTTTGCAACTTCCCCAAAATATCCTATTACATGCTCAAATCCTACAACAAGACCCTCCCAACATCACTTGCTGAGATGCCACAGGATTCCCTAAGGTGTGGGTTCTTCATCGGTGAAGAGTCAATAACCCAACTTTGCCCCACTACAGGTATGTTCAAAGTGACTTTGGAGAAGGGAAATGGCATTCTTATAGAGCAATTCAAAAAGTAACAGTTGTAAGAGTTATTTGTATTTAAAATCATGGTTTTGCAATGAACGTTTTTCCAATCTGAGAGAAGACTCACATGAATCATAGAATAAAATAAATTGTGGGAAAAATAGTTAATTAAATACTCCTGAAATGAATCATATCAGGTATTATCCTGTACAAACTGCCAATTAATCCGGGGTCCCATCACATGAGGATGCTGCACTTCTTTAAGTACACCATGCATAAAACAGACTAGATTTTCAAGAGATACCTATTCCAATAATGGTGATTTATTTCTCTATTCTACTACTGGTTATCAAGTACCTGTGAAACATGAGGTATCTCCAGCAGATTGGATTCTGCAATAACAGATGTTGAGAAGAGGTATTTGTTCATAGCAACACTTGTAAAAGGAAGGTGAAGGAAGCAAGATTGACCAGAAAAAGAAATTGAAGTATTTTGCAGGATGATCAAGTCTTGGTCAGTTGGTGGATAGCTCTGGATGCAATATTGTCCATTACTGTGTCTTGCATTGGCTCAGAATACTCATCATTGAGACTCTACCTCTCTCAGTCACTAGATACAAGATCCTCTATACATGTCACCTCAGAGAAGATCGCTACAGCTATAGCCTTAACATACAAGTAAATTTAAAAAATTACATTTTTTTAACCTGTTCTTTGACAAGGAATTCTTTATATTGTAGGGATTTCTTCATCTTTCTCTGCAGAGCTGCAATAATTTGATAGCTAACTACTTGGTTCTCCACTCACTTTTATTTATGTCAAGACAGCCATTGTTGATTTGTTAATTTCTTTCTTTGTCACTCTTAATCCCATTGTGATTAAGCATCTCTCACATTTATGGGCAATTTTCATTCTGTTTTGTTGCCTCAGAATTAAATTGTCCTGGGTATTAAAATCCATGAGACAAATAAACAAAAGTAAGATAGTAGAAAGTCCTCCAATGTCACCACAAGGAAATAGGCAAGTAAAATGTGTGACAGGATTTTAACATTTACTAGGAAAGGTTAGATAAAAATTTGCATAAGTAGTTCAATGACCTGTCACTGTTTTTTTGTTGTTGTTTGTTTGTTTGTTTGTTTGTTTTCTGGAGATTGTATTATTTACTCATAGTATTATGGTAAAAGGAAATCCTTTACTATCTTTAAAACAAAACAAAACAAAACAAAAAACCCCACAAAACCTCCACAAAGCATCCATTACATGCAAACACAAAGGCTCACACACGGATACATACTAATACACACACTCACCACAGATACTACATCCACAGCTGTTGGGAGTGTTATAAACTAATTGTTTAGAGGCGGATGTAAAAAAGTGGGACCACCTGGGTGACACAGTTGGTTAAGCATGGGACTCTTGGTTTCAGCTCTGGGTCATGATCTCATGGTTGTGAGATGGGACCCCATTCAGGCTCTGCACTCAGTGGGAAGTCTCCTTGAGATTCTTTCTCTCCTTCTTCTTCTGCCTCTCCCTGCATCCTCTCTCAAATAAACAAATACATCCTTAAAAAAAAAAAAAAAAGAAGAAGAAGAAAAATGTGTGTGTTGGGATCAAGTGGTCTGAGAATGAGAATGAAGAGAAATGGGAAAGGAAGCTGGAGACATATTTAGTGAGCTCTGACTAGGGACTTGACATTGTATTTGGCATTATATAGGATTTTTTGTTGCTGTTGTTAATTCTGCAGCAGAATTGAGATATACTTAATATATAAAAAATTGCTTATGTTCAGTATATACATTTTGATGAGTTTGTACATATGCATACATCCGTGATACCATTTCATAATCAAGGTAACAAACATATACATCTTTTCGAAAAGACTTCTTGTGTTTCCTGGCTTATGAGTCTGTGTGTGTATATGTATGGTAAGGACACAGCATGAGATATATCCTCTCAAGTTTTTAAGTGCACAGCATCATATTATTAACTAAAGGGACTATGTGACATAGCCAGCTGATATCTAGAACTTATTCATCTTGTATAACTGTAGCTTTATACCAATTGTACAACTCCCCTTCCCCTTATCGCTTGGCATCCACCATTGTGCTTGCTGCTTCTATGAGTCTGACCATTTTAGATATCTAATAAAAATGGAATCATATAGCATTTGTCTTTCTGTGTTTTGTCTTTTTCACTAGGTATAATATCGTTCTGATCCATTCATGTTACAAGTGGTGAGATTTCCTTTGTTTCTAAGGATAGATAATATTTCACTGTATGTATATACCACATTCACTTCCTCAGTTCTTCTGATGATGGACATTTGGATTATTTATATATCTCAGCTTTGTGAATAATGCTGCAATGAACATGGGAGTGCAGATATCTCTTTGAGATTCTGATTTCAGTTCTTCTGAATGTATACCTAGGAGGAGGATTGCTCCTGGGAACTATCGTATGATAGTTTTAATTTAAACTTTCTGAAGAAACTCCATACTGTTTTTCATGGTGGCTGCACCATTTTACATCCCCACCTAGTGCTTACAAGTGCTCCAGTTTCCCTATATCCTCACTGGTACTTGGTATCTTTTGTTTGTTTGACAATAACCATTTTAATAGCTATTATTATTTAGGATATTCAGTCCCTGAATAAGTTATATCTCATTGTCATGTTGATGATTAGTGATGCTGAACACTTTTTGTACAACTGTGAACCTTGCATATATCTTCATTAGAGAAATATCTACTATAATTTTTTATGCATTTATTTATTGGGTTATTTATTTATTTATTTATCTAGCTATTAAGTTGTAGGAGTTACTTATATATTTTGGAAATTAACCCTTTATATTAACCCATACATATGATTTGCAAATATCTTCTCTCACATTGTTGTTAGTCTTTTGAATCTGTTGATGGTTTCCTTTGCTATCCAGAAGCTTTTTATTTGAATGTAGTTCCAGTCATCTAGGTTTGCTCTTGTTGTTTATAGTTTTGGTGTCATATAGATGAACTTATTTCCAAGATCAATATCATGAAGTTTCACCTCTATTGACAAACTGTTAAATATACTAATAAAAAAAGAGAGAAAACTCAAGTAAATGAAATTAGAAATTAAAAAGGAGACATTACAATTGACATAACAGAAATATAAAGGATTGTTAAGAGAATACTATGAACAATTATATACCAAGAAATTGAATAATCTGGAAGAGATGGATGCATTTCTGCAAACATAGATCCAACCAAGGCTAAATCACGAAGAAATAGAAAATCTGAGCAAAGCAATTACTATTAAAGAACTAAATCAATAATTAAAATCTCCCAATAAAGAAAAGGTTAGAACTGGATAGGATATATCATTCAGTTCTCAAATATACATTTATTAAGTAAATATTATTTTTTGTGTATTACTGGTGAATAAGCTAAATAGCAGAAATGTTAAATAGCACAAAGCCAGGATACCACAAACACAGATAGCCTGACTCTAAAAATATACTCTTCCACTATCATGTTGGTTCCAAAGCCTACTAAAAGGTTATATTCTGCCAAACTGACTGAATTTCAACTTTAAATTTTCAAATGTTTAAAGGATGTGTTGATAGTGCCTCACTGCTACATTAGCACAAATGCATATATTTTTTTTTTCTGAGCTTCCTTTAAAAAAAAAAAAAAAAAAAAAAAAACTTCCTTAAAAATTTCCCATGACCGCCACTTTGGAGAACAGTGTGGAGATTCCTTAAGAAATTAAAAATAGAGCTTCCCTATGACCCTGCAATTGCACTACTGGGTATTTACCCCAAAGATACAGATGTAGTGAAAAGAAGGGCCATCTGTACCCCAATGTTTATAGCAGCAATGGCCACGGTTGCCAAACTATGGAAAGAACCAAGATGCCCTTCAACGGACGAATGGATAAGGAAGATGTGGTCCATATACACTATGGAGTATTATGCCTCCATCAAAAAGGATGAATATCCAACTTTTGTAGCAACATGGACGGGACTGGAAGAGATTATGCTGAGTGAAATAAGTCAAGCAGAGAAAGTCAATTATCATATGGTTTCACTTATTTGCGGAGCATAACAAATAACATGGAGGACAAGGGGAGATGGAGAGGAGAAGGGAGTTGAGGGAAATTGGAGGCGGAGATGAACCATGAGAGACTATGGACTCTGAAAAACAACCTGAGGGTTTTGAAGGGGTGGGGGGTGGGAGGTTGGGGGAGCCAGGTGGTGGGTATTATGGAGGGCACGCATTGCATGGAGCACTGGGTGTGGTGCAAAAACAATGAATACTGTTACGCTGAAAAGAAATAAAAAAATAAAATAAATTAAAAAAAATAAAAACCTAAAATTGAAAAAAAAAAAATTAACCCATAACCTGTTACTGTTTGCATGAATTCACTCTATTAAAGGTGTCATTACATCTTTGGAGCTAGCTGCCTCTCAAACTATAACTTCATTTTTTCAAAATTCTTATTCTGATTTACTATCCAATATGTGTCCTACAAATAATTCGAATTTGATGTGCCCATGTTTGTGTTCATAAACACTCCAACCAAATCAGTGTTTTTCTCAGTAGCTGTTCCTTCTTCTCATTGCAACATCACCATTCTTCCAAAATTTGACATCAGATGAAAATTTCGGTCTTTGACTCTTTTATCCTTTTCCTTCTTTAGGCAATTATTTGACATCAAAAGAAAAATATATTTAAAATATCAGTTAGATTTTATTTTATTTATTAATTTGTTTGTTTATTTTAGAGAGAGAGAGAGAGAGGAGCAGAGGGAAAGGAAGGTAGAAAATATTAAGCAGGCTCTACACCCAGCATGGAGCCCAAAGTGGGGCTTGATCTCAAGATCCTGAGATCATGACCTGAACTGAAATCAAGAGTGGGCCACTTAACTGACTGAGCATGCAGACACTCCCAAAACATCAGTTAGATTTTAAAATATCAGTTAGTTTTCATTCCCACAAACATCATCAAGTTTTATCCATTACATCTTAACAAGATCATTGAAATAAATCTGTCTAGTCACACTTAGTCTAATTCACTCTACTCAACAAGTCCAGATTTGTCAGGCTAAATACATAATCTATAAGTAGGACATTACTGTTCAAAAACCATATGAGAGTCCTTGTTATTTAATGATAATTTCAAATCTCCTACCTTGCATTAAAGACATTCTGGTATTATTCATGACATTTCTTATACCCGGAATGTTGTGCCTCCTCCACTACAAATCACTGTTTCCCATCTGCTCACGTGCAATTGAAACTCCATCTCATGAGCTTTGCCTAACCTAGCCAAGGATGATTTGTTTTATTCTGCATTTAAAAAGAAGAAGAAGAAGAAGAAGAAGAAGAAGAAGAACTTTGTTTATACCTTTCTTAATTAGGTATCCACTTCTTCCTTAGATAATGGGTGTTGACTTCTATTCTACTATATACTTACAGGCAGGAATACCATTCTTTACTCTTGCTTGGTCATCCTGCTTCACATGGATTTTCCCTACATTTTGTTATTAACAGTAATTGCCCTATTATTATGTTAAATTCACTAGAAAAAGCCTAGAAAAATGTATTGAGGGAGCATTTTCAGATAAAAAGAGTAAGAGCTGGGGTGGGGGGGCGGAATAGTAAGCAGGAATGTTGCTTCAAGTAAAGATTAGATTTAATCTGATCTTACAGGGAGCTCTGGAGTACAAATCACAACATAGAGTTCTTCCCACCCTTTGGCAAGGAAGATAAATATTGATAATCTCTGTCAGTTCATCATTGGCCTGAGACTCCAAACCCTTTTGTATAATCTCCTAGGTAAGACAATTCCAGTTGAATTGTAAGTGGTATCCAGACAAGATAGCAGCTGTGCATAATTTACAGTTAGGGTGTGTATATATAAACTAGGTGAGGCTATCTGCTCAGGGCACCAGCAGTGTCTACTACTCCAATATATTTCTTGCACCATTCAAGTCAACCTTGTTCTCTCATTAAGTTTCAACTTACTACTTTCATTAAGTTTACTTCATTCAGACTCTGTATCTTCAGGATTTCATTTGATAATAATTTCCAGGAGAATTTATAAGAACAGAGTTAGTAAGGTAAATTCCCTTCTGCTGCATTTGATCTTGAATTTCTAAATGATAACCTGTCACCTCTTTCCTCTACCACTCATTCTAGATTACCCTCCCCTTGGCTAGCACTTCTTCTGGTGTGAGTGCTACAAAGTGCTCAAATGGCAGTCATAGATTGAAGCTTAATGGAAATATTATTATGTCCCTGGTGGAAATGTCTCCCTATGGCAAGCAAAATTTGAGATCTACAGAACCTAAAATTACTGGAAGAGGAAACACTAATACTCTAAGTGAATCATTGAAAACAATGATGGATCAAACACTTTCACCCTTACCATTTAGTTTCCAGAGCTTATGTGTTCTACATCTTGGGGGAAGTGGCATGGTGTAATGACCACTTTTAAGGCATAATCTTCAAGTAAGTATCACAAGTGTGCTTTCAATGTGTTATTTCATTTTTATGTCAGGCTGGAAGTTTGTAGATAAGCTAAAGAAAGATAAGTCCACTCTTCCTATAGCCCAGCTCCAATACAATCATCTTTTACTCCTGAATCTCCAACACATACTCCATTCATTTCTTCATCATATCCTATTGGTTTTACATTCAAGATACGTTGAGTATGCTTTTTCTCACTACTTCTATGGTTAGCACCATAATCTAAGACACAATAATCCTTCACTTCCAGGCCAAAAAAACTGAGTCTTCTTTATTTTATCCTTCCTCATATCCAGCTACATGCTTGCTAACAGATTTGATCCTTTCTGACGTATACTGGTCCATATCACTCTCTGTTCAAATCCAGTTGATGGCTCTCCATTTTACTCAAAATAAAATCCACACTTCCTTATGAAAATCTACAAAACATACTTTATATCCAAACAACTTGCATTTCAAGCACAGATCCGAATCTTATTATTTGTGTGAAATAAGCAAACTAACAGAATTACTTGTGTCTCAGGGTAGTATCTAGAACTATACCAGTTGGTGTATGGTAATTTACTTATAGCAGTTCCTGGTGTTAAAATAGCACCGCAGCGGGTGCCTGGGTGGCTTGGTTTGTTAAGCATCCAACTCTCAATTTTGGATCAGGTCATGATCGAGCCCCATGTTGGGCTCTTTTCTTCTCCTTCTCTCTCCATCCACTTCTCTATCCATCTTAGAGAAAACAAACAAACAAACAAACACACACACAAAAACATAGCACTACAGGAAGTTAAGTATTTTTGTTCTTTTTATTATTATTATTATAGTTGGTAATGTCTTTCCTATTTTTTTTTTTACTGATTATTAGGAAATATTTTTCATGTCATAATTCTCAGAAACATATGATTATACAATATTCCTATTACATGCCATTTTTATCTTAATCACTATACAATTAATCACTTACTCCAATCTAAGTATTACAGGAGCTTCTTGGGCTCACTTTGATGAAAATAAGTTTATATGAGGCAGAAAGAAATAACACAAAATAAGAACCACATGCATAAAATATATGATTGAATATGTCTATTATTTTTTCTGACAATCTTACCACAAGATATATTTTTTCTCCCTGATACCATTCCTAAACATTTAATGCCTTACTAAAATATTCTGATGAGAGGCTTCTGTAAATATCTGGAAAACTATGGAGAAAATCTCATTTTTTCCTTCCTTTCATGGAATATGCTGGGCTTACATGGAGAATTTGGTCCAAGGAGAGGTTAAATTTTACTTCCTTCTATATAACTTTTACATGTGTCAATAGTGTTATAGTGAATGTTGCTCTCCAGTCACTTCTCAACTACAGCCATCATGATTATAGAAGATATTGCATGAACCTCACAAGACAACAGAGATAAATACATATGAACAATATCGATATCAATGTTCTACTGATCACCTCATGACATGGAAACAGAAAGAATGGCTATTCCTGAGAATGAAACATCAATAAGTCATGGTAAAACGAACACAAATTATTAATTCTTTAAGGTGATTTTTTTTTTTTTTTTAGATTTTATTTATTTATTTGACAGAAAGAGATCACAAGTAGGCAGAGAGGCAGGCAGAGTGAGAAGGGGGAAGCGGGCTCGCCGCTGAGCAGAGAGCCCCATGTGGGCATCAGTCCCAGGACCCTGGGATCATGACCTGAGCTGAAGGCAGAGGCTTTAATCCACTGAGCCACCCAGGCACCCCTAAGGTGAATTTTTAACATAGATTGTTTTTTGAATAATTTTATTTCTTAATTTAATGGCCACCTAATTTTCTGTAATATCAAAGAAAAGTTTACTTAAATTCTATTTTCATCACCACCTACCATTCATCCCAAGAGTTTACCTCTTGCATTTGGCCACTGAAAAATACCATGTTAAGTGATATATTCTGGGCATGTAGCTGCAGAAGTTAAAAAAAAAAAAAAACCCTATAATATTCAGAAGTTCTGAAATAGATGTTCTTTTTTAATTTCAAAATTTTATCAAAAAGTTTTACTAATTTTCACTCAGGCTCAAAGAATTTTGGAGCTGTCATCCCTCACCTAAATTGAAAAGTTGGGGAAAACTGTTTTTTATCTGCAAGGGTATCCCATTATATTTACTTTCTGTACATTTTTTTAGAAACATTATACATGTTAACACATGAATTATTTATGCCTTGAAAAGCAGATAATTAGAGTCAAAAGGAAGATAGATCTTTTATATTCTCTTGACTAATGCATCCGAGCTTAGAGAAAAGAGTGTCATACAGTGAGCCAGTCAGCTGTAAGATCTCTCCTTCAGAAAACAATCTATATACAAGAAAAATAAGTGGCCAAAGAACAACTTCTGGAAACTCATTTTTATCCCATTCTTGCTATTTTTGTTCTCTCATAGTCTTTCACTAGAACTGGAAACTGGGATCAGGTAACTTACATTTTACCATCATAAGAAAAAAGGATAGGTTTCCACCAAGTTCTGCCATCCACTTGTATCTAATCTTCAGTGAGTGCATGCACACTTGTGAGCTCATGCCCATAGGCATGAGCATACACACACACTCTTTTTGTTTTGTTTTGTTTTTTAAACCTTCTAAATTTTGTGGCTGGGAAACCGTGTTTTTAAAGGAATATTCTCCTTCACATCTCTACCAATGTACATATGGTAGATTTCCTTATCCTTTTGCTCTCATAAGGCCAATTTTTTTTGCTTAATTTTTGCTCGGGATAAAAAGATAATTGAAGCCCCACTCCCATGAGACCAAGAGAAGACTATCTATTTTTTATCATGTTCTACTACTACTCCTTGAGAAATGATGGACTTTCTAACAATGGATTCCATGGTTCGCGAAGAGTACATCTGTCCCGACTCAGTTGTTCTGATGTGAAGAATGGAATTAAAGTGAAGGAACTGGTGTGAGGAACAGCAAAGATAAGGACAGTTTTAGTTTGGTGTGTATGTGAAACTTAAAAATATCAGTTACCATTTTTTCATTAAATAAGCTATTTCTGGAGTAACTGGCTATACTCTTCTGATTACTCCTTGCTCTTTAGACTCTCACTCACTCAGTATTTTTTTTTTTTTCATGTTACATTTCAGGAGTTATCTTCAAACTTTAATTCAAGCTTTAGCAGACACATTATGCATGTATTATTTTAACAGAATAATAAAAAATGAAGTTCTGTTTTCAGGGGATGATGATTAGCATAATAGCTCTGAAAACATCTTAAACATCAAGAGGGTCTGGGGAAAACATATATATATATATATATATATATATATATATATAAAATATGTGTCTATATATATAATATATGTGTCTATATATATAATATATGTGTATATATGTGTGTGTGTGTGTATATATATATATATATATATATATTTTATGAAAGTAGTCTAAATAGTCAGAACTCAAAGCCAATAAAGGAGATATGAGTTTTAAAACAGCCATCAAACTCTCATAAGTGGCACAAAATTATAATTTTTAAATCTGGGATATATTTAGGAGACAAAATTTATTCTGTTTCAAATTGTAATATTTAAAAAATGCTAAATTCATAGGTAGAAAAGTATTGGGATATGGAGAGGTGTATTACATCCCAGCATATTAAGGAACATCACATCTTTAAAGGAGGTCAGAGAACTCAGAAAATATGAATATTCTGTAATCTAAATTAAAAGTGGTTATGACAAACATGGATTCTTATATGGTCTTAGTAATTTCTTGGCAATTCTCCCAGATATATATTTATATAGATGACTGTCTTCATTTTGCTCATACTTTACATTACATAAATTATTTTAATATATTAATTTTCCATTATGCCCATGAATATGGTTCACTAAATATGCTGAATTGTTGATACATTATTATTTCTGAGAAAAATATAATATGTCACTGACTTTTGTGAAGAGGGTTTAAGTATGAATACTTTATAGACCCATATATATATATATATATAGATGCTATAAACTGATAACAATACCATGGTCTTGCATTTAACCTCCATGATAATTTGGCCCAACCACATTTGTAGTCTTGCCCTATATTGATTCCATTAACATAGTGAATGCTCTAAGCATGCTTGCTTTTCCCTAACAAGCCTTCTGTACTTTCTATCCTTCTTGAAAATCTTTTTTTTTTTTTAAGCTGTTATTCTCAATAGTTTTTGTCTCAGGAAACAAATACCCTCTCAAAAATTATTGTGGATCTCTCAAAGATTTTATGTAGGATGAGTCTATTAGCACCATATTAAAAATTAAAATTTAAAAATTGTTATTTTTATTAATACCTTAAAAACATAATGTTAAGTCTATTAAATTTATGCACAACTTACATTTATGCAAATAACTATATTTTCTAAAATAAAAAATAGTGAGAGAAGAGCATAATTTTACATTTTTGCAAGTCTCTTTTATTCTAGTGTTATGGACCACTGTTAAATACAAATATCATTTTTTAAAAAGATTTATTGTTTATTTGAGACAGAGAGACCATGTGCATGTGTGGGGGTTGGGGGGCAGTCAGAGGAAGAAGGCAAGAGAGAATCCCAATTAACCAACCATGCCACCTGGGTGCTCCTAATATCTGCTTTTGCATTCAGTCCATTATAATATGTTGTTCTGGTGAAAGCATACAACAGAAACTAGGCATCATACAGGTAAGTATTAAAAAAGGCAGTATCTTAAAAATCTTTTCAGATAATACCTAGAATATTCTCTGCTACTACACCAAAACTTCACAATTCATAATGTGAATCTGTAAAAACAATTATTATTGATTTATTTTTAATTTTTTTACTGTCTTATAATTTATTTATTTCTTCTGTGCTTGACTTTTTTACCCATTCAGGATTTTCTGCCATCATGCCCTGGCCATTTAAAAAATATTGGCTCACTAAACTATGAAGACTCTACCAATGTAGGATTTTTTTTTTTTTAATAAATACCTAACAGACTTACACTCATTAGTATCATCCCCAATCATATAAAAATTAAGTCTTGAGGAGCTGTAAAAATCAGGGGGCAGATAGAAGTTTCTCAAAATTCTAATTGTGCTTGAAAGCATGAATTTTATTATTTGCAACAAATGGTGTCAATTTTCTTTGAAGTAACAGTGGGTCTTCAATCTTAGAGAACCTTAGACATCAGTATTCGACCTCTTTCCTTCTTTATTCTCCCTCTTGAAGTAATATCAACTTAGCCCTATCATTTTAAATACCATGTATATGGGGTACCTGGGTGGCTCAGTGGGTTAAAGCCTCTGCCTTCGGCTCGGGTCATGATCCCAGGGTCCTGGGATGGAGCCCCACATTGGGCTCTCTGCTCAGCAGGGAGCCTGCTTCCTCCTCTCTCTCTCTCTGCCTGCTTCTCTGCCTAGTTGTAATCTCTATCTGTCAAATAAATAAATAAAATCTTTTAAAAAAATACCATGTATATGCTGATAGTTTGTTTGTTTTTAAAGATTTTATTTATCTATTTGTCAGAGAAAGAGAGAAAGAACACAAGCAGGGGGAATGGCAGGTAAAGAGAGAAGCACATTCCCCACCAAGCAAGGATCCCAATACCAGACTCAGGAATCATGACCCTGGACCCTGGAATCATGACCTGAGACAAAAGCAGAAGCTTAACTGAGTGAGCCACCCAGTTGTCCCTATCCTGATAGTTTTGAAATGCATATTTCCAGAGTGTCACATTCATTTTTAAGGAAATACATGACACTTACCTAGACCATCGTTTCTGTGTCTATCATTGTTCCAAACAAGAATGGTACTTCTTTAAAACAAAAAAAGTGTACAGTTCACTTCACAATTCAATGAACATATAAGCTCCTTCATTCTGGAAAAAGAAACACAACTTTATATTTTTTTAGATGAGGTACATTGCAGTGATAAGGGACAACCAGCAAGTTCTTTGACTTCTTTCCATATTATTTATTTTAATATTGTGCTTCATGGTTCTATTGATGTTATTTAGATATCTTCACAAATAGGTTACCATGAAGACTATCTTTGACATAATACTTATAGAGTCCACCCATCAATCAAGGTAAAAACCTTAGCTCTCTACTATACTGTCCTATGTAGATGATCTCTCCTTTATTTCAACCACTGAGACTTTCTTCAGGGCTTAAATAGTGTCTATTTAAGGCTACTTAAATAGCCTTTCCTCATACTGGAAAGTACCCTATTAACGTCTAACTAGCTACTCACTACATACATAAAATATATCCCCTGGTACTGTCAGTTTACTATAAGGATATTAGATAGAAAAAAAAATCATATCAAAGAATACAAAGAAAATGTATCAATATATGTTTAACTAGTTACCATGTTTGGCCATTAAATTTAGTTAATTACATTCTGAAAAGCTGAATAAATGGAAGCATGATAGATTACATACTTCTCATTATCTGATAAAAGGAAGCTTATACTAATTATTTAAGGAAGCTCATTTTTTTCCTGGTACTAAATGATAAAGACAATGTATCAAACTAAGGGACAGATTACTATTCAACTAAATTATTAAAACACACTATGATGGCTTTTTTGAGGAGATCTATCATATGGAAATTAAATGATAGAAATGAGGTTACATCACAGTAGGTTAGTTACTAAAACTTTAGCCCAGTTGGGGACACAAAACAGCCTTTATGGTTTAAGAAAACTCCCTTTGTGGGGCACCTGGGTGGCTCAGTGGGTTAAGCCTCTGCCTTCGGCTCAGGTCATGATCTCAGGGTCCTGGGATCGAGCCCCACATCGGGCTCTCTGCTCAGCAGGGAGCCTGCTTCCTCCTCCCTCTCTCTGCCTGCCTCTCTGCCTACTTGTGATCTCTTTCTATGTCAAATAAATAAATAAAATCTAAAAAAAAAGAAAAGAAAAGAAAACTCCCTTTGTAAGTGGTTATTTAATTTAAAAAAATGTGTGCATTCGATGTTGGAAAGAAAGTGTAATGCATAAAATAGCTTCCTTCAATGGTGTGATGAAAATTCCCAGCAACAATTTTTGCTCTTTCTTTATTTTTTAGACAAATTACAGCACCTAATTTACTAGACTTTCATCACTTCTTTCATTGTTTAATACAGGAAACATTTATAAGCATTAGCTAGGGTCACAAGATACTTTTCTAAGACCTGAGGACACAGTTTACACACTGTTCATTTTTATCAAAGTTATGAAGCTGGTCTTGGGTTGCCCTGTGTGATGACACTCCCACTGCAGGGAATCTGTCATCTTCTGCCAAAAGCAGTTCCATTGAAAGACTCACTGTGCAGCATAATAGCCACGTGGGGGATTTAAAAATATATTTCATTTATCAAAAAACTAGTGAGTGCTTTCAGTACAGGTAGACACAGTCTAAGAGATGAAGCTGCACTGTGTATTTCTTCCTTTTTTATTTTATTTCCAAGTAGGAAGTATATTAATTAAAATGCCAATTTGACATTCTAAATGTGACATTTACTACAGACTTCATATAACTTTTCTCTTTCTTGCATTCAAGTATATATGAAATGTATCAAAATGAACTTTTCTAAACTCAGAACAGAGTCTCATCAGTATTTTTCCAGTGCTCAGCTGCACAGCTCAGTATATCACTCATTTCTCAGTCTCAAAAATCACTTCATCTAAACTGGTTGTTTCAGTGCATTGCCATCAGTCATCCTTAATCCCCTGAAGACTACATTGAAAAGAATGAGTAAAAGGAGGCTCTAACCTCTCTTTCTTCCATATCTCTATTTTGAGAGTGGGTAGATCACTTGATACCACATGTTCCATTTAAAACATCACAGAGAGATGAAGCATGAAAATATATGTTTCTGATGTGCTTATAGCACCAGCTGAATCCATATTCCCATGAATTTCCTGCCACTGCATTGAATGTTCTTTTCATCATGCAGCATTTTATTCTAATTCCCTTTTAGCATAGCTTCCAAGAGTATGAAATCTGCCATTTGGAGCTGAGCAACATGAATATTCACATTATTCTGGGCAACTAGATTTTGGTAACATTACTGCATTTCCTAAACTGGTTGTCAATAAATTAACTTTAAGTGGCTTTGAAATGGCTGATTGGCTTGAGCTTACCTATAAGTGTGCCTCTCTGCCATAATTGATGTTACTTTTATATTTCAAACTATCAGTCTGAACACATGTGTTTGATAGAGATGAACTTGGTCTCTAGGGTTGGGTTTTGATGACATTCCACCAATATGCCTAGGATAGATAGAGTAACTTATTTTTTTCAAATTACATATGACAAATATATACCAAAGAATGGTAGGCAAAAAAAGAACCTCCCATGACTACTTAAAAAAAAAAAATTATCTGAGTGACTTTCCAAGAAGAAAAGCCCTTTTAATGTTATTATTTCAATTTAATTCTGTTGGTTTGAGCTTTCCACATCCAGATGTCTAATGTGTCAGTTCATTTAACTGGCCAAATCCCTTTAGAAGTGAAATTTTCTAACATTATGACCAAATCTGGAAAAAAAATGTCTTTAATAATTCAAATTCACACATTCAGTATAAAATATTTATCAATCACTATGATATGTCATACACTGTGCTTTTTCTCTTCTAGATATTCAAAGATAAATGAATTTCCTAGCACCCAAGTTCTGTAGTTTAACAGAGGAGTTAGACATATAAACTAATGAATAAAAAGTATACAATCTACAGCAGATGTATACATTAAGAAAATGTTGAGGCCCACAAGTACCCCTTATACTTTAGAATACATGGAACCCTTCGCAGAGGAGGCAACATGAGGTTCAAAATGCATCATTCTTTTATCCACTCATTTGAAATGGAAGCTATTATTCAATGCAGTTTCATTTTTCCTTCTTAAATTACATTTCTTTGCACTGTTCTATTTCTAAGGCAGAGCCTTGAGGTTATTTCCTTCCAGATGGGAAGAAAAAAATAGTCTGACTCAAAATACATGTCACTGGTCAACTTTGAGTCACAAAGAAGACATTCCTGACATTTTCAGCAAGATGGCATTGTTTAAAATCAAACTTTATGTGAGGAAGAGGAGAGGGAGACTTACTTAAGCTAATATGTCAATAGCAAGCTCAAGAAACTAGATAATAATGTTACTGTATACATAGGAAAGAAAGATGAAGAAGGATGATGAGGGCTGAAATACTGTGAAACATTCTAGTCCTCATGTCCCCTTCTACCCACAGCTACAGCTGGGATTGAGCTTCAAGAGGAAAGTCATTTGAAATGTATAGATAAGTGTGTGTAGGAAGCTGGGTCAAAGACAGTAATGAGGAATCAGCTCATGTGTAGGAAGCTGGGTCAAAGACAGTAACGGGGAATCAGCTCAAGTCATGCCTTATGGCAAATAAAAATAAAGAGCTGCTAGACTCTAGTGTGCAAATAAGACATAGTACAAAGGGTAGACACTGTTGGAGATAGGTGGAGGAGCCTCAGGAAGTGTCCTGGGTTCCCTGGGGTTTTCAAAGGTAACTGAATATCCAAATGAAGGTTTCTAAGAAAATGTAAATTCTCAGAGGCCTGGGATTGTGACAAAGTGGACATCATCAATAAGGCCTTGACAAATAAGAGCAAATAGTTGAGACCACAGGCTTTAGATGTTGGAGCAAACATATCAGTTCACAAGGTCATTTAGACAAACCCTGTATCAGTCACTACAAGAAATACATCAGTCTGTCACTCCACTGAGAATGATGGGAACAAAAGACCACCTTTATAGTCCAGAAGATCACATCTTCTCAAGTGTCAGTAAGGACTCAGACTCTTTATACTTTGCCACTATCATAGGGAGAAGATGCTAAAAATGTGACGTGGATGCAATGAAAACAATGAGTCATTTAAAAGTCCTTTTTTCAAATCAGCTCCGATAGGGCTTTGGATACTAAACAAGATGAGGACTTAGTGTTTAAAAATGAGAAATTCTTCAAATGCAGTCTTAAACCTTGCTGTCAACGAGTGGAATAATAGCTCTTAAGGGAAATCAAATATAAGAAATAAACCTATACTCTCTTTTATTTATTTTTTGTTTTTTAAAGATTTTATTTATGTATTTATTTGAGAGAGGGAGAGAGAGAGAGTGAGCAGGGGGAGGGGGAGAAGGGGAAGGAAGGGGACGGGGACAGAATCTCAAGCAGATTCTGAACTGAGTGCAGAGAGAGCCTGACATGGGGCTCAATCTTATGAGATCATAATCTGAACCCAAATCAAGAGTCTAATGCTTTACTGACATGCACCCCTCCGCACTCTCTTTTGTTGATCTGAACATGGTGTGAATGAATCTGTGATATCACCTCACATGCATTAAATACTTACAGGCACAGCTCTAGCAACTAGATATACAATTGATGGACAAGATAAATAAAGCCTTGTTTCTCAAGAATCCCATATTGAAATGAGAAATGTAGATAATGCAAACATATATTAAAACAATGTATGAGACCTCTTACAATAAAGGAAAGTGTCTAATGGAAGACCTTAACCAAATCTTTTGAGGAGGGAGTGACTAGGGAAGACTTCCAGACTCTTTCTGAGAGGAGACATAGAGGATGAGACAAGACATCATCAGTCAGACTGACTTCAGAATTGTGAGTACAGGGGCGCCTGGGTGGCTCAGTGGGTTAAGCCTCTGCCTTCGGCTCAGGTCATGATCTCAGGGTCCTGGGATCAAGCCCCGCATCTGGCTTTCTGCTCAGCAGGGAGCCTGCTTCCTCCTCTCTCTCTCTGCCTGCCTCTCTGCCTACTTGAGATCTCTGTCAAATAAATAAGTAAAATCTTAAAAAAAAAAAAAAGAATTGTGAGTACATATGCAGATTGCTATGTCTCACATTAACCTGGTCTAGAAATCCTCTCAGGTATGGGCAGGGTCCTGAACCATCTCTCCAGATTAGGAGTATTCCTTCATTTATCTGAACAATGCTTAGATGAAAGCAGATCAGACACATGGGATTAAATTGTCTAATTTATTATTCTTTTGCAGAGGAAGATGTCAGCTAGCTACAGGTCTTCCATAAGAGGACACAGGGTTCTCTCCTTGGACCTGTCCAGTTCAATGTGTTCATCATTAATCACAAGGAAGATACAAAGTGTATGTTACTCAATTCACAACCAGCATAAGGCTCAAGGGGTAGTGAATACAGTAAAAGACAGAGTTAAGATGAAAAGAATGTTGATAGCCTCAAGCCATTTCACAGCCATAAGTTGTTCCTGAACTTCGATATAAAAACATACAACTATAGAGGTATAAATATTACAAGATAAATTTTATCAATAACATGTCAGAAAAGAACAAGAAGAAAACTACAAGTTAAAGATTTAATCAATAGTAAACTCAAGGGAAGCCAAGAGTGTGACTCATGTCAGATTAATTTAATGAAAAATTTTAAGCATTGTTAATAAAATAAAATATCTATAAAAAGACAAATATTATATAATTTTACTCATGGGGAATTTAAGCAACATAACAAATGAACTAAGAAAAAGACTAAAAAAGGTTTATTTTATTTCTATTTAAAAAAATTTAATTCCAGTATAGTTAACATATAGTGTTATATTAGTTTCAGGGGTACAATATAATAGCTCAACAGAGAGGAAGTGCGTGGGGGGATGGGTGAAATAGAAAGTGGATTCACATTTTGATGAGCACAGAACAATGTTTAGAATCATTAAGTCATTATGTTATACCCCTGAAACTATATAACACTGTATGTTAACTATACAGGAATTGAAATAAAAAATTAAAAATAATAAAAAAAGAAAAGTAGAAATACGATTTCTGCAAGAAAAGAATCAAAATCCTTGTAAATACTCTATTTTTCAAGTTGCATTTGGAATATTGGGTGGGTCTGAGCTCTATAATTCATTTGCACAAATTATAAATTTTCTGTTCAGTCAATAAATGTTTCATGGGTTGCTTTCTATGTGTAAATCATTGTTTCATTGATTCAGGATAAATAGTGTGTTGGTCTTTAGAAAAAGAAATTAATAGTCTTTATTCATATATATTCAGAAATTCAACTAGATTAGAGTTGTAGAAGAGTTCATCAGAGGACAAAGTCTATGAAATAAAAGTATGTATGTAATTTGGTAATATTTTGGTATGGAATTTGGAATTAAGGCAGATTAAGAACACTAGGAAGACATTTGAAGGCTTAAGCACTGGACTAGCATATTTTTTAAAATCACTCTATATAAATGTAATATAAATTTTATGGATGTAATGTTTTCCTTTTCTTTGTATGGAAAGTTCTTTCTAATAGACCCATTTTCTTTGACATTTGAAAATTCATTCATAGAAGATCGTTTTCTTGCTATGTTCTCATATGTCAGAGAGAGTGCAAGAGAGCTCTCTGAGCTCTATTTCAAAAGGGTACTAATCTTATTCATGTTGGCTCCACAATGAAGGCTTAATTTCTTCCCAGAAGCCCCACCTCTTAATTCCATCATATTGGGGGTTATAATTAAACTTAAATGGGGCAGTCATTTAGAACTTCTCCATGGGAAGATTCTGTACAGGGATTAACTTATTGCTTCTTGAGTAACAGGGCTTGATTAGTTCCTTTTATCATTTAATGGGGAATCAAAGAAAAGAATAGATAAAAGTACTATGGTGGATAAAAATGGCATAAACATACTTGTTTAGCTCTCACCTGTGTTATTGTATTGCGTTAAAATCCCAGGGAAAGTAAACAGCGTAGATTGCATGGCTTTGTTCTGTACAGGAGGAAAAATGCAGGTTCAGAGAGGGAACAGAAGTTGCTAGAGAAGGCTGACTTTCAATCGCATACTCTAAAGGGCACACCTGGCCTTGTTGTGGTGTGATGATCTCGGATGATCTTCTTTTGGTAACCTAATATATCTCACTTTATATACATACATACATATATATATTTTAAAATATTTTATTTCTTCATTTGACAGAGAGAGAGAGACAGCAAGAGGGAACACAAATGGGGGAGTGGGAGAGGGAGAAGCATGCTTCCTGCCAAGCAGAGAGATTCAAGCAGAGAGCCTGATATGGGGCTCTATCTCAGGACCCCAGTATCATGACCTGAGCCAAAGGCAGACATTTAATGACTGAGCCATCCAGGTGCCCCTATCTCACTTTATATTGATTTGGGTTTGAGATTACAAGAACACCTGGATAAGATATTTATGATCTATCCCTTATTACCATTTCTATCACAATCACTATTTGAAATGGAAACTTGGCTATTTCAGCTATTTAGGATTAATTGTTTTTATTATGAAATGTAGTGGTTAATTCTTTGGGATTTTTTTTGTTGTTGTTTTTTTCAAAAACAACGCACCAATGAGCTTAGTTAAGCTACAAATAGTGTGAAATCAAACATCATTGCAGTCATTAAAAATAATGGGATTTTACAACCAAAGAACAGAGACTATCTTCTTTTATTCTTTGAGATACCAAAATTTATATTAAGACACTTTTTTTTTTTGTTTTGTTTTGTTTTTTGGTTTACATTTTTTATTTAAACCATTCCATTAGTGGAATTATCAGCTTTTCACTATGGAGAGATAGCAAAGAAGGAAAAACCTTAGCTAGGAACTGAAAAAGGGTGTATAGAATGCCTGAACTATTTCAAAGCCAAATTAAAATGGCCTGAAGGAGAAGGAATATAGCATGGCAGTTTTTTTTTGTTTGTTTGTTTTGTTTTTTGTTTAAGATTTTATTTATTTGACAGAGAGAGAGAGAGAGATCACAAGTAGGCAGAGAGGCAGGCAGAGAGAGGAGGAAGCAGGCTCACTGCTGAGCAGAGAGCCCGATGCGGGGTTTGATCCCAGGACCCTGAGATCATGACCTGAGCCATAGGCAGAGGCTTAACCCACTGAGCCACCCAGGCGCCCCAGCATGGCAGTTTTTGATCCGTCTCTCTTAGGTCTTCCCATACATTTCTTTTCCAGCCATGAGTCCGGGGAAATATCAGGTAATGAGTGCCTTTAAACTCTAGAAAGCATTCTCCATTCCCCATGTCCTGTCATGAATCAGGAGGCAATTTCACTTATTGTGTATTTATTGTTTCCAACAAACATTCTTAAGTTCCTACAGTGTGTTCTTTCCTAGGTATTGGGGATATGAAGATGAATACAATGGTCCTTGCCTTTAAATATTTCACAGATTAGTATTCAGATAAATAAATAATTATGATGTCAATTCTGTAGCACGAGTGAGGAAAGAAGATAGGAGATCATGGAAGAGCACCTCACTCAGTTTGAGGGATGAGCAGGAACTGTTTCCTGGAGGATCAGATGTGCCCTGAATCTGGAACCACAGGAGTAATTCAGGAAGAATGGGTGAAGGAAGTCTCTGTTAATAGTACAGAAACTATAGTACAGATGCACATAAGATGGTTCAATACTATGTCTCTGCATATTGGTTCTAGGCTCATCAAGTCATCTCTACCAAATCAAGACTGTTTAGAGAACAAAATATGGCTAATGTTATATGTAGAAAGCAGGTGGCAAAGATACAAAGGAAGGAAAAATGCATATGCTGGAAAACATTTTTTTGTTTGTTTCTGTTTTTATTTGTTGTTGTGGATTTTAGCATAATTTTAGTACTCCAGAACACTTTCAAAATAGCAGGGGTTAGTGAGTGAAGGGTAATCTATATATTTTTTATAAAACTTGCTTAAAATTTCCATAATGCAAATGAAGGGGAACTAACGATGGAATTTATCCTTATATAAAAGAGCAATATTGCCTATCGTAATACTTAATTTTTCAACTACCAGTGTTGTTTCTGCCTTTCCTCTTCTATTTATGTAAAAAGAAATGCAGAGATTGCAGAAGTGAGGTAAGAAAACCTTGTTAAACTTTTTCAACAATCCCTGTTATAATGTTCAAAGCAATTACTTTTGCTGTCAGCAGGAATCAAATTTACTACCATCAAAGAGTGCAAAGAGTCAAATGTATTGCAAAGAATTACAACATAAGCTGCATGCAAATAACCCCATAAGTTCTAAGGGCTTGTCTTCCCCTATTTGTATAGCTGAATCTTCAGTCATAAGTTGTTGAGGTTTCTTTGTTTTTAATTCCCAAGAAACTAGAGTAGAAATTTTCCATCAATTTCAGTGAAAAACAAAAGTCCGCTAATGCCTACCATTTTGAGGGGAAATATTACTGGTGTGCTTTTACAAAAAGAAATATTTATTTCTAAACAAATCACATAGTAAGAATATTGCACTATCAAAAATAATGGAAACTACACAAACAATCTTTTTTTTTTCTTTTTTTCAGAAAAATGTTTGTACTTGACCCTCACAGGGAAGCTGGAGTATAAACTTTTAATTTACTGCTCTCAAAGGACAGGAAGACCTTTCAGTAAAAACTCTTGACATTGGCAGAGCTTATTTCTGGAGGAAAGTGTTATATAATCCTGAAACAATGAGCTTTACTCCCTTCTCTAACAGTCATATCTATAACTGTAACCACTTGACCCCAACTCCAAAGTTTTATCCATGTCAAAGCCATTCTTTCACAGTCAATACTAGTAATGATGATCCATCCACATAGCTTAACAAATTGGATAATTCTTCAATAGCTGTTTAAGAAACAGTCAACATGAAATCAGAGAGAGAGACAAACCATAAGAGACCCATTTTTATTATTTGTTTTATTTTATTTTATTTTGTTTTATTATTTTATTTTATATAAGATATATTGTATTATTTGCTTCAGGGGTATGGCTTTGTGAATCATCAGTCTTACACAATTCACAGCACTCACCATAACACATACCGTCCCCAATGTCCATAACCCGGCCACCCTATCCCTTTCCCCCACCCCCCCCGCCCCAGCATCCCTCAGTTTGTTTCCTGAGATTAAGAGTCTCTTATGGTTTGTCTCCCTCCCCGTCCCATCTTGTTTCATTTTTTTCCCCTCCATTGCCCCCACAATCTCCTACCCTGCCTCTCAAATTCTTCATATCAGAGAGATCATATGATAATTGTATTTCTGTGATTGACTTATGTCACTTAGCATAACACCATATAGTTCCATCCATGTCATTACAAATGGCAAGATTTTGTGGGGTTTTTTTTGTTTCTTTTTAATGGCTGCATAGTATTCCATTGTGTATATACCACTTCTTCTTTATCCATTCATCTGTTGATGGACATTGACTTTCTTTGCATAGTTTGGCTATTGTGGAAATTGCTGCTATAAACATTCAGGTGCACGTCCCCCTTCGGATCACTACATTTGTATCTTTAGGGTAAATACCCAGTAGTGTGATTGCTGGGTCATAGGGTAGCTTTATTTTCAACTATTTGAGGAATCTCCATACTGTTTTCCAGAGTGGCTGCAACATCTTGCATTCCCACCAACAGTGTAGGAAGGTTACCCTTTCTCCACATCCTCACCAACATCTGTCATTTCTTGACTTGTTAATTTTAGCCATTCTGACTGGTGTGAGGTAGTATCTCAATGTGGTTTTTGATTTGTATTTCCCTGATGCCGAGTGATATTGAGCACCTTAAGACATCCAAATGGCCAACAGATACATGAAAAAGAGACTCTTAACTATAGGGGAAAAAAAATGAGGGTTTCTGGAGGGGTGATGGGTGGGGAGATGGGGTAATTGGGTGATGGACATTAAGGAGGGTATGTAATGTAATGAGCACTGGGTGTTATATGCAACTAATGAATCACTGAACTCTACCTCTGAAACTAATAATACACTATATGTTAATTAATTGAATTTAAATAAAATGTTTTTAAAAGAAGAAAATAATAAATTAACAAAACAAAAAATATAAAAAAATAGTCAACAATCCTCTATTCTACACCCCCACCCCCAGATGTAACACTTCTAGCAGATTCTTCTTGTACTTATGTAATCAGTTTTTCATAAATATTTTATATTTGGTCAGGAAAAGAGAATCCAGTCTCTGTACTCCAAAGGCATATTTAAAATATATATATTTATTTATTTTATTTTTTAATATTTTATTTATTTGAGAGATTGAGTACATGAGCACTAGTCAAGGGCAGAGGGAGAGGCAGAAGGAGAAGCAGGCTCCCCACTGAATAGGAAGCGTGATGCAGGGCTTGATTCTGTGACCCAAGATCATGACCTGAGCTGAAGGCTGATGCTTAACTGACTGAGCCACCCAGATGCCCCCATAGGCATATTTTAATACAGGGAATCAGAGACTTGCATAATTGCTAGCCTAGGGATCAACAGTTTGGAAAGTGAACCCAGAATGTCTTTTCCTGAGACATGGGAGTGAGTAGTTTTCAAAGCCTGTCCCTAAAGCCACTACAAATCTCCAACACCTCAGGAAAAATTCCGTCTGACTACTACAATCTGTAGAATGAGCACTGCTAATTCCCTAGTACCTCACTGGTAAGCTGACAGACTTCAGTGGTGCCTTGACATTAAGGCCTCTAATATTTCCTTTATATGGGGAAGGGAATTCTAGAAAATGTAGTTCTGGGATTCTTCCGTGAAAAATCAAGCTTAGAATGCACTTATGAATATGTACCAGTTATGTGCTTATGAGTGTTTCTCTTCTCTTATGTCTTCTTTCTTGAAGTTAATAATTGCTACTTCTTAAAAGTTGCTTAAGTTTCTGTCATTATCACATGTAGAGTTCTTAAATACCTTTCAGTACTATTTTATGCATGTCTAAGTGTGTCAGGTAATTTATCACTTTCAGTCCCTAATCATGGAAAGTTGTCTCCCTGATGCTCCAGTCGGAATAATTGCTCTCCTGGACTGCTGGGAAGCTTTCTTTTCCTCTTCTTTCATTCTGGATTCCCTGTCTTCTTCTAGATCCTGCCTTCCACATTGTTGCTCTTCATTTTGATGATACAGACCCTCTAGTAGTTTTCTGAGCAAGAGTGCTGGAGAGGTTAGCTTTTTACTTGTTTCATATCTCAAAATACCTTTAATCTCCCTGACTTTTTTTTTTTTTTGTATTTTTTTTCAGTGTTCCAAGATTCATTGTTTATGCGTCACACCCAGTGCTCCATGCAACACATGCCTTCCTTAATACCAACCACCAGGCTCACCCAAACCTCCACCTCCCTCCCATCCAAAACCCTCAGTTTGTTTCTCAGAGTCCACAGTCTCTCACGGTTTGTCTCCCCCTCCGATTTCCCCCAACTCACTTCTCCTCTCCATCTCCCAATGTCCTCCATGTTATTCCTTATGCTCCACAAATAAGTGAAACAATATGATAATTGATTCTCTTTGTTTGACCTTTTTCACTCTGCATAATCTCCTCCAGTCCTGTCCATGTTGATACAAAAGTTGGGTATTCATCCTTTCTGATGGAGACATAATACTCCATAGTGTATATGGACCACATCTTCCTTATCCATTCATCCATTGAAGGGCATCTTGGTTCTTTCCACAGTTTGGTGACTGTGGCCATTGCTGCTATGAACATTGGGGTGCAGATGGCCCTTCTTTTCACTACATCTGTATCTTTGGGGTAAATACCCAGTAGTGCAATTGCAGGGTCATAGGGTAGCTCTATTTTTAATTTCTTAAGGAATCTCCACACTGTTTTCCAAAGTGGCTGCACCAACTTGCATTCCCACCAACAGTGTAAGAGGGTTCCCCTTTTTCCACATCCTCTCCAACACATGTTGTTTATTGTCTTGTTGATTTTGGCCATTCTGACTGGTGTAAGGTGGTATCTCAATGTGGTTTTGATTTGAGTCTCCCTGATTGTTAATGACGATGAACATTTTCTCATGTGTCTATTAGCCATTTGTATGTCTTTGGACAAGTGTCTGTTCATGTCTTCTGCCCATTTTTTGATGTAATTATCTGTTTGTGACTTTTGATTCACAGGATGACTCTATAGAGACTTATAGGTAAGGAATCCCTTCCCTCAAGACACTGAACGTATTTCTCTATCGTATTTAAGCACTTGGTGTTACCTTTTGAAGGCACAGGCATTCTTTTTTTTTTTCCTCATTATTTTTATGATCATTTAGTTTTTAGCATTGTTTAGTTTTTATCTTCTCCTGAAGAATTTAGGATTTCCTCCTTATCTCTACTATTTCATAATTTTGCAGACGTGCACTTTGGTGTGTGTTTATGAATGTTTGAAAATGGGTAAGGGATGAGTAAATTGAGTATTCTGATAATCTATTCAGGCATTGAAGTCTGTAAACCATACCCTTTTATTCAGGAAAGAGTTTTTATTCAATTTGATGATTTTCTTTACCTTGTTTTGTTGTTGTTGTTGTTGTTGCTATTTGTTTCTTCCTGAAACTCTGAAGAATCTAGTAATGAATCTCCTGAAATAATCATTTAATATTTTATCTTTTTATTTATTTTATTTACCTTTTTATATTTTTGTTCTTATTTCTGGTAGATTTCTGCAACTTTTTCTTACCTCTAATGTCAAAATTATAATTCTTTTGTTTTTCTGGTATGGTTTTTAGATTTTTAGATTTTGATTTTGAGGGTGAAATAACTTTCCTTTCTTAGTGAAGGATATTGATTATCATTCTTGCTTTGAAATTTTTTCTTGCATTACATTTTTTAACTGCATTATCTCAGTTTTTTTCTTTTTTTTTTTTCCCAATTTTCTCAACATATTTACATATTGCTTTGGTTTCCCTTTCATGTTTTAATTTTTGGTCAAGGATCTGGGGAACCTAAGTAGTCCATTCATGTCATAGAATGAATCATGGTAAATTCTCTGAGCAAGGGCAAAATTGTCTGTGGTCTCTAATGGATGGTAATCTTGGTCAAAAGTGCTTCATTCATGAATTCTCAAATGCTAGCATAATGCATGTATTATTCTTGAGGTAGTTTGTTTTCTACTTAAAAAATAATTTTCTTATGGGTATGATTGGAATGGGAATAGGGGATGCATACTCTGGCTAAATGAGCTCTGGAACACGTAGGTGGGAAGGGGATTTACCTCTTCAGTAGACTGGTTTCCAATGGAATGTTTTATCTTAAGTCCTCAGTCATATCCTTGGCTTTTATGTGGCCTTAGTTTTCAATGTGCAGGTACTCACTGGTTTGGTTTCCTCCATATAGCAGCTTCTATCCTGAATATGGAGAAGACAGCACATAAGTTGCCTTGCTGTGCGATACAAAAAGGACACCTGGGATCAAACTTCTCTGTATATAATTTTTTATTTTATTTTTATTTTTAGTTCCACATCTCAAACCTCCAAATCTACCTTCATGTGTTCTATCCCACCAGTGCTGAACTTCTCCATTGTCTTGTTGTAAATCAAGTATTTATATGCTGTATCTTTCTCTGAGTTACCAGTTACATAATTACATAATACATTCTGCTCAACTAGCAGGAGTAGTCTTATCTTCAAGTTGGTAGCAAAGCTCAAGAGACATAATAAATTTCATTTGATTTAACATTTAGTTCATTTTTAGTAAAATGCAGTGAAAGCGGCACAAAATGGAGAATTCATGACTTCTGGTGTAGCTTCAGATATAGTGAAATTATTCTTTGAAATTATTCTTATAGACTTAGATGCACATAAAAAATGAGAGATGAGCCTGAATTGTATTGACCAACTCAGCTCAGGGAAACCATCAATTAAGTCTCTTCAACTTTTATGTATATTTTAATAATATCCATGTATATCCTCCAGGTTTATGTGAGTAGTTATCATTTTCTAGAGCAAGTACATCCATGGATTATTAATTTCAGGCTATTCAATTTAAAAAAAAATCATCAACCAAGTATGGATGCTTGTCTATCCTTATTTATTATTCCTAAAATTTTTAAAATTAGAGTTGTTAATTTAGGTAAATAATCTTCCTCAGGCAACTTTGAGGTCAAAGAACGTAATGCAGAGCAGCTTTAATGCTTTCATTGGACAAGTCACTCATCCACTTTCTTATCATTAAAAAAATATTCAATGGTGGCTCAATCTATGGAAAGACTGACTCTTGGTTTTGGTCTGGGTCATGATCTCAGGGTCATGAGATCAAGCACTGGGAAGGGCTCTGTGTTCAGAAGGGAGTCTGCTGGAATATCTCTCTCCATCTTCCTCTGTCCCTCCCCTGCTCCTGTTCCCTGGCTCTCTCACTAAAGTAGATGAATAAATATTAAAAAAAAATTCACATAGTTATCTCCTCTTCTCTTATCCTAGATTTGTTGATCTTCTGAGTTTATAGTTTTCTTTTATTCCCCTTCTTGTACTTGAGCATAATGATTAACAATGCTTACAAAAGCTTTTAACCTACCATGTGTAACCAGAATTCCCTAAGATTCGACAACTTTTGATCACATTTATAGGAAAAAAAAAAAAGACAACCTTAAAGAGAAAAATGTTAGTCTAATAAAACTTTCCCAAATTAGAGAACATAAAAATAGAAACCAAAGATATTTATGATTTAACATCCGTGCAAGTCTTCTAAACAAAGCATAAGAAGAGGAGCAACAGTCTCACAGGAGTGTTAAACCAGTCTAAATCCAGCAAATATTTCAAAGCCAATTCTCATTATGAAGTAAATCAAATGCACTAAAGGGTTGCTGGTTCTTAATATGATTCTTCTTTTCCAGGTCTCTTAAAAAACATAATAGGCATTTGTAAGTTCATTTTCACAAATAATGGTAATTGGATAATAAAAATACTTGGTTACAAATTAATTCAAGATATTATTGCAAATTAAGTATAGTCTTTATTTTCCTACAACAGCATGTGTATACTCATTTGCATGTTGCAGTTTTAACTCTAAAGTTAAAATTTGATGAAAATACTATCATTCAAATACGGTTATTTTGGAAAAAAGAACACAAAAACAGAAAGTACAAAATTGCTTTTCTCTTCCATTTGGGGTTCACAGCAGAAGTCACACAAAAGCTTTTAACTGTCAAAATGCATTACCTCACAATTACTATGATTCTGTAAACAACAGCAAAAAAATCCTAATATCAATGTAAAACATAAGTTTCTGTTTGCAATTTTGTAACTGGATCAAAACAAATGAAACAAATGGGTTTAAGTCTGCATCATCAAAGCTTTCTATTTAATAAAAAGTAGATTTCTTGCTCAAATATCCAAACTTCCAAGTGTATGAGCATGGTATAAAAATGACCAACTCAGTCTTTAAATGAGATTTTAATAGTCAAACTCTGTGGCCAAACTTCTACCTCAATACAAAAACCATTCCCACAAACAATTGTATTTGGAGACTCTGGATTTAATAAGAAATTTAAAATTTAAATATCCCTGATGAAGATTCTAATCATTACATTTTAGAAACCCCTGAGCCCTATGATTCCAAATTTAGCAAAACACACGAGAAACCTGTTAAACAGATTATTTATTGTGCCAATGTTTTATTAGCTTAACAGATCTATTATTGAAAAGGACCCCACAGCCTTATAAAATATATCCTATTTGGTGCACATGATGCAGCTATTTAAGGAAATTTGCATACTGGTGCTGACTTCTGCCTGCCCCTTAAGAATTGCCATTTTACTCTTGTACACAATTTCCATGAATCATTTAGTACAGCAAATTGAATTTATTATGTGGGCTGTTACCTGGAACTAGACAAACTACAAGGCAAAGGGCACAGTTCTGCAGCCTGCCAAGTTATTCCTGAATTTTGATACTAACGGCAAATTCAACTTTCCCTATCAAAGTTCAGAAATTCACTGGAAACACAGAGCTCACTGAAATTTAATCTACTTACAGTCACATTTACTGAAGGAAAAGAATACTAATGAGAACCAGTTAAGGGAACAGACACACAGGGCAAAATCTGGGAGGGGCCAAAGGTGGAGTTTTGGCTTGTCCTTTTCCTATATTGTTGCAGGGAGCTAATATTACCGACTCTTATCCATGATGTAAGAGAATAGGCACAGAATATTTCCAATCAGGGAAGCTCACTCAAATTTTTGTGTCCAGAGTTTTCTTTGGGATTTCATTAAGTAGGCAATTTTTGATTAATTAGTCCCTCAAGTGGCTAAACTGGTCTGATGATTGATTGATGATTTGTGTCACAAAAAACCTCTGCTCTCCAAACACAAGGTAGTTTTTTCAAGCATGGCCAACCTCTACCCTAAGACTACTGAGTGTGGCCTGACCCATTCCAAGTCACTGTTAGCATAAAATATCAGGTATCCTTTAGCAGATCTATTGTGAATAGTAAAAATACTTTTGTCACTCAGGAAATTCCCTGTGTTTAGTGGTTGTTTTGTGGTTACCTCCTAAAACCCTTAAAGACCAGAACCTGTTTGGACAAATCTAAATGCCTTAGTACACATTTTTTTTTCTTTCATTCTCTTCCCTGACAAAAGAGCTATAAGGAAATAACAACAGTATCAATGACAACACATCGCAGTAACATCACAATCATATTAGGATCTCTAGTGTGATCATGGAGAATTTTTTCAACCTCCATTTAAATTTGCAGTTTTAACTCCTGAAATTTTCCTCAAACCCTTTTTTCCCCCAATGACCAGATGGCATCTGCTTGTATATAAAATACAACAAAACATGTAGCCTCATCATCTATAAAAAATGTACTGCTATTTTGTCAAGAGATAATTGATTACTATGTTAAGGCTAAATATAAAGTTGGATTACCTGATAAAGAAACTTTAAGACCAGAAAAAACAGCAAAAGTAATAAGATAAAATATCAAAGTCTTAATTGAAATGTCATATAAACATGTGTATATAAACACAATATGGGATGCTACCAATGGTACACCTAGTTTTAAGACCAATAATACGCATATTAAAGTTCTCTATTGGGGTGTCTGGATGACACAGTCAGTTAAGCTTCCAACTCTTGGTTTCCCCTTAGGTCTTAATTTCAAGAATGAGATCCAGCTCAGCCTCAGGCTCTGCTCTCAGCAGGAAGTCGATTGAAAATTCTTCTCCTTGTCTCCTCCACTCATTGTGTGAGCATGCATGCCTGTGCCCGCTCTTGCTCTCTCTCTCTCTCTCTCTCGTAATAAATACATTTTTAAAAGCTGCTCTTGAAGGTTGTGCCTAACTTTATGCTTTGGTATATGAACAAAGAAGATTAAAAGGCTTAGAATACTATGAGATGGAACAGGAGAAAAAAAAAGAAATTAGGATAAAGTGGAGACAAAAATATGAAATTTGCTGAATATTCACTAGGTGTCAAACAGTTTATAAGCAAGTAATTAGTCTGTTGGTGGATCCATGTTTTGATTTTGACAGAATCTAAAACCAGTATCTACCTCATAAAGTGTTATGGATTGAATTGTGACCACCAAAAGATTTGTAGGTGTCCTAATTCTCAGTACCTATGAGTGTAACCTTATTAGGACATAGGATCTTTGCATATGTAATCAGTGTAAGATAAAGTAGTTAGGATGGACTCTAATCCAATATATCTGCTATCTTTTTGCCAAATGTAGGGACATATGGGAAAAACACTATAAAATGACAAAGGCAGAGGTTGGAGTGATGCATCTCAAGCCATGGAACGCAAGAGATTAATGACCACCACCTCTAGTTAGGAAGAAGAAAGAAAGGATTGTACGCAGAATTTCAGATCCAGCATGGCCTTACTGAAACCTTGATTTCAAACTTCTAATCTCCAGAACAGAAACATTTCTGTTGTTTTAAGCCACCTAATTTGAGGTACTTTGTTATGGCAGCCCTGGGGAACTAATACAGAGTATTACTGAATATATTAAAGGAGCATAAATATTAAAAGAACTTAGAAGAAGGTCTAAAACATAATAAGCACTATGTAAATATTTATCATATTTGATCCTTGCAAACTATAATAATTTTCAGAAAATATAAAACCATTGGAATGTGATTCTGGCCAACTGACAATCCAAAGAGGATTTTTTTGTTGTTGTTTGTTTGTTTTGTTTTATTTTGTTTTGTTTTTTCCTTGGACATAATCTGAAGTATTATGTTTCTGGATAGGAAGCCCAATGTGGTATTTTTCTACCTATATACATTAAAAACTGAGGAAGGCAACTCTACACATTGTTCTTTATTGAGGGTTACAATATTAATAAGTTATCAAAAAATCAGATGTTCCATTATGTAAACAACAACATGAAAAAATAAGTAGAAACTTTTATTTGAAAAGCTATATAAAAAACATTAGGAAGGAAAAAAGTCAGGAAGGAAAGCAAAATAAATAAGTTTGTATGTAAATTCCACCAACACTGCCATTAAAAATCTTTTTTTTTCTTTTTTTTTAAATGATTTTATTTTCTGTCACATCTATATACATGTTTCCAGATTAAAATTCATATCACCTATAGTAAGTTAAAATTAATTGAGACTTTTCTATATATAATAAAGAAATATTAAAGACTAAGATTATTTTCACCAATATTAATTGGACAGTACTCTTTTTTTAATAAACCCACAAACCACTTTAAAGTAGATTTAATAATTAATAGCCCCCAAAGTGAAAATAGTCTTCAGAAGAAGAAAGAGCTATTTTCTTTTTTTTCTTTTTTTTTTTTTTTAGTATAGATATCCCTTATACATGAAGAGGTATATTTAACAAAGAACATTCACATTTGACTATCATCTTATTAATGACCAGATGATGCCAGTTTTATGCAGAATAAACTGAGAATACAAGTTCATTTCTTTCCTTTATTACACTGATATTTTCTTTTACATCTAAAACATCCTAGGATGCAATTAGACATCTCCACTTCTAAGGAAGTATTGATGAGAAATATAGTGATAGATGGACAGCAGTTAACTTGTACTTTTATAAGATCTCTTTTCGTGTATGTGGAAATCAATGTAATGCAGATGATGTATTTTTTTCAATATTTTACTTACTTCCATTAGAATACTTACATATGCCTTATTCTACAAGATGTTCCAGTACAACACATCTATGTTAACTCTTCATGGAAGCAGATTTAACAATGCCTGCTTTTGAAAAAAAAAAATTAAATGGGGACAAATTAGAATTGGTATAGCTAGAACTTTGAACTTATATTAAATTTTCTGTCTATTCTTAGATAAATCTTTACTGCAAGAAGCAGAGGTTTTTATACTATTTTTGTTTGATGCAATTACATTTAAAATAGTGATCAAAAACAATATTGCATTTGAGTTCATGCCTCCAGATAGAAAATGCTACCATTTTCTCTCTAGAAAAATTATCAAAGCAGATACTATGAAATATATTCTTGTTATGGTGGTATAGACTGTTTTCTACTAGTAGTACTTCACATTTGAAATTTATTTAAATTTTCAGGTAAATTTGTTTAAAATGAACACTCTGAGCATATCAGCTCATTCACAGTTCATTTCTATTCACAGGTCAGTTAGGTTACAAGTAATAAGGTCTGTTCTAGGAAAGAGTCCATAAGGGGGAAAGGGCCATCTACCAAATTAATTTGACTAAAATAACATGGCTTCATCCTATGTAGGATTTAAAACAAAAATGTTTGAGCCCTGTAGCAGTCAAAACTTTTATCTAGTCATTCAAAGTGTTTTAGTTCGTTGTGTACATTTGCACGAGTATCAACGATATTCCTGAGACTTGATCCAGAGTATTTTCCCTTATACAAATTATAGATAAAAGTTTCTGTTTTATTACTTTGTGTATTAGAATTTTGAATACATTTTTTTTTTCAAAATATTCCACAACATTCCCCAGGGAAAAAATACTGAAGAGTATTTAGCTAATCATGGATAATTTTTAGAATATATAGTAAACTTCTTTAGGGGTAATACATCATTTCTTTAAGATTCATTTTGATTTTTAATTAATCGTTCCCATGTTTCTAGGAAAATGCATATCTTAATATTAAAAAACAAACAAAGAAACAATGTAAATTCCAAAGAGAAGCTGGTTAACTAAAGATGTAGGTTCTAGAAAAAAGTATGTCATATCTAAGTTTTTGTTTTCTGTGTCTACGTTTGTTAAGACTGTTATTTAAAAATTTTTTTTTATCTCCAGGCTGAAGCTGTAGACATTGTGAAGCAAGATGTTAGAAGGAAGATCTGGAAAACGAGCTAACTCACCTATAAAAACTCACTTATCTTTTTACAGTAATGCCATTTTTCATACAGCTTTCCCTTTCCCTTAGTCCATGAGATGGAGTCATGTAATCAGTCCTTCTATGGAATCTGATTTCCACTCCTCTAACAAACTATGAGCATTTTGCCCACTTTAGGATTCTGTTTGATTCTGATAGTTAACTGAGTCATTCATTTCTAGGATATTAAATTTTAAAGATTTATTAAGTATAGAATTTTTAACATGAATCTTTGCAGGAATGGCTTATGTTTTGAAGTAAATTTAGCTTTTCCATTTAGATCTTATTTTCTCCAAATTTCATTAGTTAGAATTCTCCCTAAAAAATTTGCCTCAGAGCCTCTCTCACTTCTTACCAGCCACCATATTTCCTTTTGCAATTATGTGAAGGGGAGAATACAATGGGGGGTGTTGGCTTAATTTTTAGTGTTTTTGCATGTACAAGACAGCAATGTAATTTTATTAACACAAATGGTTGAGGTTTTAAAGTCAGAGCAAACTCTGAATTTGAGTGAGTCTCTGAGTAGAAACAAAGTTTACAGTGGTGCCGTCCATTCTCTTTGACCCATCGTGACTCAGCTGTTCACATGATATTAGAAGTAACTGCAAAAAAGATACACAAACCCGATTCTTTCTCAGGAAGAAAATTTGGTGATTCAGTAAAGGTCTTCTGAGTTTTGGATCTGAAGACACCTGAGGCAGCTGCACAATGAAACCCATTTGAAAGACAACTTGCTACCTTGCTACTGGTGCTTGGTTGAAACTGTTCCTTCCAACTACTTAAAGTCATCAGATGATTATGAGGCCACAAATACTGATAAAACATTATGTGTTACGAAAAGACATTCCAGTAGGAAGAGGACAACGCAACATATAGTACAACTTGCTCATAAATAGAAAAGGATGTTGGAGCACTTGAAAAGCTCAGTGGGTTAAAACCTCTGCCTTCGGCTCAGGTCATGATCCCCAGGGTCTTGGGATGGAGCCCCGCATCGAGTTCTTTGCTTAGCAGGGAGCCTGCTTCCTTCTCTCTCTCTCTGCCTGCCTCTCTGCCTACTTGTGATCTCTGTCTGTCAAATAAATAAATAAAATCTTTAAAAAAAAATAGAAAAGGATGCTAAAATAAGCATGCTAAGATCATGCTAAGGTAGAAACTGAAGGGAGTTCACTATATGTATAATCATATTGCTTTCTCACATATGGGGAAGATGCCTCCCATCTCGGTCAGTTACACGCTCTGATTCCCTCCCAAGCAAGATAAAGGAGGTTATCTGGATCAACTGTGTTTTTATCTTGTCAATCCAACTCTTTCTGTCAGTTTCTGGGGAGTATAAATTTAATACAAGTGTAAGTAGAGCCTGTGATTGCGAATCTGCATGTGTACTTCGTCACCATAAAGTTGCTTTCCTGGTTAAAGACTCTATTGTGATATATGGATTTGACAAACCATAAGTCCTTACATAATGATGCTCCTAAACCCTGGGGAAAGAAAAGCAAATCCAAACCTGAAGATTATGTCTAGTCTTGGGAAAATAAACCATTGTTCTTTCCAGGATAAAAGAGGACCAAAGCAGTCAACTTGCCACCAAATAGTCAATCAATTTCCTGGAAATTATACCATTAGGACTATACCGAGAACTCAGACAAGTTCTTTCTTATTAAAAATTTGGATATTTAAGCTGGAAGTAACTAGATCATCCTTAAGAAGTAAGAATGCATGCTATTGGTTCCATATATAACTTAACTTACGCATGTATGAATTCCTCATTTGTGTGTTCCATCATGGCAGCAGTCAAGTGGCTGTTGATAAAGACTTGCTAACATCAATTTGCTAATTAATCATTTTATGTTTTCTAGTGGACATTAGCATGAAAGACAAAGATTCCCACACTTGTGGCGGCTCCCATCTATCCATCTACATATCTCTAGCCCGAAAACTCATTATTCCTGATCTTTCTAGTATTTTGGATTTCTGGACTACCCAGACCTAACCACTGGTACTATTCTTGCTTGATCCCAGATGTATAATTTTCAAAATCCAATGGTTTGCAGCTGAGTCTGTTCAACTTTGTAGTTTGCGATGTTCAATAGGAACTAGTTCGAGATTGGCGGTTCCGTATACCCAGTGTTTCTGTGTTTTAAGGTCAAGTAATTTACCTTTGTCAGGACTAGTATCAAAGAAGGAAATCTTTTCCAAATGATATATAATTCTGCTGATGGTATAACCTTGCTCCAGAATTCCAGGGCTCTGTGTAGTATCTATATCCTACTAGCCATAAGCTCCATACCTCATCCCTTTTCCACTGAGGTCATCTTCAATAATTTAGAGTCTGCTGGTTTGTGGTTAGGCTAGACAGCTATGGTAAGGGTTTCCTCATAGTTTCATTGTTTGAACTTCCCTGTTCTTGTCTGTAGAGCACCCATTCTTTCTTTTAAGTGTTCCAGGTATGGGACAAAATACAAAAGGAGTGAGGTGAGGCTTAAAGACCGTCAGTGGCTAACATCAAACATAGTCAAATTATTTATTACATTCACATAGCAGATGGAACTCAAAATTTACTAGACAGTCATCTATAGTCACTATCTTAATCACTGGTACCCTGTAGAATGTAAAACAAATGAAATGTCATTTCTCTGGAAATTTTATAGTAACTTGAATTGATGCTATGGCAAACATTATTTTAGTATCTCTTCTATAGTTCTCTGGTGTAACAAAGCATTTGTAAGATAGTTTATTGTAAGCAGTAGTATTCCAGTATGAGAAAACATTTTGGGAAGCTGAGTCAAAGCCCCCAAAACCAATTTCTGACAAAGAAGATGAATTTAGCCTTAGGAAAAAAAACTTGCTGTTTCAATTAATTACCCTTAAAGCCTAATAAATAGTCCAAATAACTGTGGCTGATAGAAAAAAAACAACAACAACAACAAGAAGAAATTGAACTGGTGAAAGACTATATATCTGGGAAAGATCTGATGATGCCCAAATGCTTTGTAGAAGGAATTTTTCTTCCTCCATTGGATGCCCCATATTATGGTGGTCATTGGGATATTAGTAGACTAATTCTCAGTGAAGTATATTACAGAAAATGATCTATATCAAATATTGAAAGGTTATGTGGGCAGTAAGGTATTTACTGATGTTAGAGAGTCAACTGGAAATGAAGGAGTTCAAGTAGCTGGGTTGTGATCCATTTCTCCCCAACTACTATGTACTGAGTGCTCTTGGGACAGAAAAAAAGAGGACAAGTGCCTCAGTCTGATAGTCTTACAAAAGTGATAATTGAACCACTGGACAAATAGACTAATGAAGTTTGTTAGGAGAATATTCCTACCTATGAAATGGTTTAAGCAATGATTTCATTTTAGGATTGTTTATGATAAATAAACCTATAATATTTGAATTTGTTAGACATGGGTCCTTGAAGCATACCATATAAGTAAATAACTATCTGGTATAAACAACAACAAAAAGAGGTTTAAGAACTTAAAGAACCCTGCTGGGCATGGTGACCTACCATCCTTATTTAAAGACTGTGTACTTTCTGGTGACAGGATGTGTCAGATGTGGGAAGGAGCAAATTGTAGAGCCAGTGGAATGCGCTGTCTCTGAATCTTCTTTGCTTGCACACTCATAATTGTTAGTAAAGCTTGTACGGGGAAAACAAAAACAAAAGCAAACAAAACACCCCTCTGATTTGTCTGATTCCAATTACCTAAGCAGACTTTTTTGTTAATTTAGTATTCCTACTTTTTAAGTATTTGCTAAAATTGATTTCATGATACTTTAATGAAAAATTTTCTCTCTCAATTCATGGTTAATTTGGCCTGTAGTTTTAACTTTTATGTGCTCTTTCTTAAAATTGGGGAAAGAAATTTTTATTACTTCCATAAAAAAGGGTTGAGAAACATTCCTTTTTTTTTTTTTTTTAAGTTTAGGTGCTCTTAAAATAACATAAGAGGTTAGAGACTTGAACATATGTCTCTGATTTCTTCTCAGGACTAACTCAGTATTTGAAGAAATACAACAATCAGGTCCTAATTAATATGTCAATGACAATAGGTTGCATAGGGATCTCATTGTAGACTGTGGGTATCATAAAGTTTTCTTAACAATGCCATGTAGGATTCCAGGCCTCCATGACACTCCAAGTGTAGTGGTGTGTGCCACTTGAGGCCTAGAACAAAACATGAGATTTTACTGTTATTCAGGGGGCTCAGAGGACAGTAACCTGGGATTTTGCTTATTAAGGACTGTATCAGTTGAGATTTAGGTAACTCTGATGAGTTCTGTTGACTCTGGTGTAAATGATAGTAGAGTGGACCTATGAGATGATGTGCTTCCCTTTCTCCACAGTTGAGAGAGCACATTCCCTTACGATGGCAAGAGTGGCTGTTTAGGAGACAATAGGTGGGAAGTTGGGGATTGGGAGAGACTGGAAGATGGAATGGAGCTTCTTTCCAGGACTTCAACACAAAATCAAGATTGTTTTCCTCTTCAGCCCCCAATAGGTGAAACTGGTGTTCTGTCATCTCTACTTGCTTTTCCATTGTACAAGAGACCCTAATTACTTGAAAATCACAGGAATGCAAAATTGTGAGCAGATTAAAACAAATTTACAACCTACTTGAGAAGATGGAGGAACCTGAAAGGAGAAGACAAGGTCAATGCTTAGAATAGTTGGTTTCCATTATGAGTAAAAATGACAGAAGAAGCCAACTTTAATTCTAAATCAAACTTTAATTCTAAACCAAATTCTAATAAGGATATTTAGGAAATTAAACTTAAGGTAAGAAAAAGATTTTCTGAAATTTAAAAACAATAATTCAACATTAAAAACTATAGTCTATTAATTGAATATAGGATAGTTTAAAAATCTGATTCATAAGACTTTAAAGATTTTATGCTCACATATCTCCCTCCTCCATTTTTTTTTAGAAATATGTACCTTCTTGCATATTTTACAGTGATATCCAAAACTAACTGCACCTGAAATTTGCAAATAAATGGTACCATTTCAGCATATTTTAAAGAGTGGCTTTAGAAAATAAAATGTTGGGGCACCTGGGTGGCTCAGTGGGTTAAATCCTCTGCCTTCCGCTCAGGTCATGATCCCAGGGTCCTGGGGTCCAGCCCCGCATTGGGGGGGGGTCTCTACTCAGCAGGGAGCCTGCTTCCTCCTCTCTCTCTGCCTGCCTTTCCGCCTGCTTGTGATTTCTGTCTGTCAGATGAATAAATAAAATCTTTAAAAATAAATAAATTAAAAAATATTCTTACCATTCATTTAAAACAACAAATAAAGGGGTGCCTGGGTGGCTCAGTCAGCTAAGTGTCCAACTCTTGGTTTCATTTCAGGTTTCGATCTTATGGGTTATGAGATCAAGCTCAGGCTCCTCCTTCTGCAGGGAGTCTGCATGAAAGATTCTCTCCCTCTGCCCCTTCCCCTGCTCTTGCTCTTTCTCTCTCTGTCTTTCAGAGAAATTCATATCAATGTAAAATATTTCGTAATTATAATTATTTCTGGTACTGGTTCTATAATATTTATTTGTGACTAGATATGTATATAAAGTGAAATTGTATTTTTTTCATTCTTGTCCCCATAAGGTTTTAAGTATTAAAAACATTATTTTGGCTGGAGGTATTATTTTAGTTATCATTATAGGCTATTAATCATAGAATAAATATATTATTAATTTTATACATATTTAATGACTTTCAAGACTTAAAAGTCAATAAATGTATGCCTGTACAACAGTAAATGGGTCCTAATTCTCAATAGTTTAGCTTCATATGGCTATCATTTATTGCTTGTGTAAGACAGAATTCAACATTGAGTCTATTCCTAATTTCAATGTATATTGATGTGACACTGAGAAATGTTCTTTGTCATAAATAAGTGCACACGAATGCGGTGAACTTCACTGTGCAGTGTCACTCAGCAAAATGCCAAATAACCTATAGTGTTCTTTCATGAAAAATTATCCATAATGGTTATTCCATGGACAAATCATTTAGATCTTTTTTCTGGTCATGTTGCAAACAAAGAACTGGAAGTATTTGATGAGTAAAATCATGTATTTTCCTGTCATTAAACACATTGACTAGACAACATTGTTAAAAATAAACAGTGAAGGGGTGCCTGGTGGCTCAGTTTTTGGGCATCTACCTTCGGCTCAGTTCATGATCCCGGGGTAACCCTGCTGAGGAGGGAGCCTGCTTCTCGCTCTCCCACTCCCCCTGTTTGTGTCCCCTCTCTCCCTGTCTCTCTCTCTGTGTGTCAACTAATAAATAAAATCTTTAAAAAAAGAACAAACAATGAAACTGAAAATAAAAGAAAGGAAACAATGATGAAAATCAGGAGAGGTTTTCCCCAAGGGGATGAAGATTGTTATGTTCAGGTTAATGAATGCCAGGAGTTTCCAGAGAGAGAGAGAGAAGTAAGTGGATAAACTATTGTTCTTCCATAAAAAATGTACATATATGTACATACATGTGTATATACACATACACACATACATATAAATGTAATATAGATATATGTAATGTTAGAATAAAATGGAAATTTCTAAAAAGTAAAAATAAATTAACATGCTAAAATTAGTCCTAAGGAAATTAAAATAATAAACCTCAAAAGTTTAAAGGGGCATGTGTCATGAGGACACACATATTTGGTTTTAAAAATTGCAAAGTTTTGTGGACTTTTCCACACTGAATATTTTAAGGCAATTTCTAAAATCAAATAATAATATCAGACCTAAATATAACATATTTCAGCTACTATCCAAATATAACCAAGTTTCTACTGAAGAAATCTGTTTATATTTCTGCAAATTGAGGGCATGACATCAGACAAATTAGATATGGTAAATTATAAAAGAAACTATTACAAAAATACACTTTATACATCAGGGAAATGTGCTTGCATAAAGATAATTTTCATAGAAAATGTAAAATTCTCTATTTGTCAGCAGAGCCAGCAGATTTTTTTTTCATCTAGATTAAGAAGATCATCTCACATAATGGAACTACCTGCAAAAAATTCTCTCGTTCACTGACCCCATCTGAAACATTGTGCACCTTTTTTCTGGCCCAAGGCCTTTTAGATGACTGTCATACAGCAAATTATAAAATAATACCTCATTAATATTGCACTGCAGTTTGATATCAGAGCTATTTTGGCTCTAAGATAATGAAAGACCATCAGGAAAGTTTTACTAAGAAGAAGACCTGAGAAAGTTTTTGAACCAGAAAGGAAGAAATCCCCAAGCTTTTGAGTACGTTAGATGTGTACCAAGACCAGATTCCAGCACAAAACAGTTGCTATGTCCTGGGAAGTCCTGGTAACCTTCCTAAGCCTTTATATCTCTTCATCTGTAACATGGACTTTGGGAGGTTTAAAAGCAATGATATGGGCGAAGCACTTAAAAGGGCTGTCAGTAATAGTGTTACAGCAAATAGTGTTACATCCCTAACAATATGTGTTAGGGAAGGAAAAGATGAATCTTATTATTATCAATATTAATATTTTTGAAACATTTTTTCTTGAAGTCCAACATATATAAATTAAAATGAATAAATCCTAGCTCAATGAAAGTGTATAAAATAAATGCACCCATATAACTATCCCTCTTGAAAATATTGGCCTTAACGAAGACTTCAGTGTTTCATGTATCCCCCAATACAGGAAACCACCATATCTGAGGATTCATCAGTTTTAACACTTTATAACAATGAAAGCGTAAGTATGCAGTATTCATGCTCTAAGAGTCTTATGGCTCAGTCTTATGCCTTCATATCTACTATGTTTTCATATTTGTATAGCAGTTCTGTCCAACAGTAAGTAACTGAACTCTTTACTAGGTAATTTAAAATTTTCTAGTCATCACATCAAAAAGGTAAAAATAGGGGTGCCTGGGTGGCTCAGTGGGTTAAGCCTCTGCCTTCGGCTCAGGTTGTGATCCCAGGGTCCTGGGATCGAGCCCTGCATCCGGCTCTCTGCTCTGCAGGGAGCCTGCTTCTCCCTCTCTCTCTGCCTGCCTCTCTGCTTACTTGTGATCTCTGTCAAATAAATAAATAAAATCTTAAAAAAAAAGTAAAAATAAATAAAGATAAATTTACAAATGTATCTTACTTATTCCAATATATCCAAATGTTATTATTTTAGCAAGTAATCAATATAAAAATTATGAATAGGGTATTTTATATATGCGTGCATACACACACACACACACACACATACACACACATATATGTATTTTTTTACTAAATCCTAAAAAGTCACTGTGTGTTTTACACTTTAGCATATCTTAAATCTAATTAGCTTAGATTTCAAGTGCTTGGTAATCATATGTGGTTAGTGGCTGCTGTTTTGCACAGTCAGGCTGTTTAGTTCTCTGATATTGATTTACTTATCCTTTCAACCATTAATTATTATGTACATTCTTTCTAGTTTGGGATTATTACTATTAATGGTTCTTTGAAAATTCTAATACATATTTCTTGGTATGCATATGTATGCATTTCCATTTCATATGTATTCAGGAGTGGAATTACTGACTCTTGGACTATGACTGTGCATACATGCAATTTCATGAATTATAGGGAAATAATTTTTCCCCAGGCTTCTTCCAATTTACCCTCCTGGTAGTAGTATACAAAAATCCAGTTGTTTCATCTGCTTTCAGATAGTTTGCATTGGTATTTGTTTCCAATATTTAAGTCACAATGGCTGTGTACCACTTTATATTGCCTCTCCTTGATGAAAAATTACATTTACGTGTTTATTAGTCATTTTTATATCTTTCAATGTGTGTGAAGGGTGCATTTGATTTTTGTCTACCTTAAAAATTGGTTGACGACTTTAGTTATTTACCTTTGTGAATTTTTTGTATATTTCTATATACATTCTTGATATACATAACACACACATATTAAAGGATTTGCTTTACGAGGTACAAAGATTTAGTTTAAGTCTGTAGTGATTGAAGCAAAAGGACAGAGAGGATTAAACAGAGCACTATAATCTAGGGAGTCTTAGAACAGTCTCACATGTACACAGGTATCTGATATATATAGCAATGGTACCACTGCAGTGTAGGAGGGAGAGGATGACATTTTCAGTAAATAATTCTGGATAACTGGATAAGCCAAATAGACTTCTGGGTATCAGTAGAAAAGAAGAAAATTTCTTCAATCTCTTCCTCACATCATACATAATAATAAACTCTAAATAAATTGTAGCACTATGCAGAAACACTGAAATAATAAAGGTTTTAAAAGAACACAAGATAAAGTTTCCTGGGTGGCTCAGTCTGTTAAGTGTCTGCCTATGAGTCCTGGGATCAAGCCCTGTGTTGTGCTCCCTGCTCAGCAGAGAGCCCTCTGCCTCTGCCCCTCTGCCCACTTGTGTGCCTATTCTCTCTCTCTCTCTCTTGCTCACTCTCTCTCAAATAAATAAATAAAACCTTAGAAAATAAAATAAAATTAAAAGAGCCAACACAACACTTTAATGACATTTGTATAGTCAAAACACAAGGCACACAATCATACAGGAAATGTGGATTGAGTATCAACATTTTTAATGGTGCATGTTTACTTTTATCTGAGTTTAGTACGAATTTGTGATAGTGTTATACAAACTACGTAAATTATTGAACCCATTGTTAATAAAGACAGATGTTTAATGACCTAAAATCAGTAATAGAGTTTAACATGAAAAGTCAGTGACCCTTCTACCCTTTGCCATTACTCACTCAGTTAACCTTCCTAGAAGTAATCATCTTATCCTTTTCTTGGGTTTCTTTCAAGATATAAGGGAAACTCTAGATCTTTATCTCATTTTTGTTTCACTGTCTACTTTGGGGCACAGTTTTCCATCAAGAGTATGATACCAGATGTTAAATAATTTAAACTATATATAGGGTATTTGACATCCTCTCCATCAGTATTATGAATACAAATTTATTGTTTTCTTCTTTTTTTAAAAAAAAAGATTTTATTTATTTGTCAGAGAGAGAGATCACAAGTAGGCAGAGAGGCAGGCAGAGGGAGAAACAGGCTCCCCGCTGAGCAAGGAGTCCTATGCGGGGCTCAATCCCAGGACCCAGGAATCACGACCTGGGCCAAAGGCAGAAGCTTAACCCACTAAGCCACGCAGGTGCCCCTATTGTTTTCTTCTTTCAGCTAATGAGTTCATTGCAAGCCCAAGTATCTCCGCTTTTAATCATGGTGATACTATGCTTTATTTAGATCTGAAGGTTTGAGGAAGAGAAATAAGACCCCAGGACAGTGAGGTTCCCTCAAGGTGACAATTTATGACAAATTATACATAATATACAAAATACTTTCAGATACCCCAGTTCCTGACACAGTTTCTTAAACTTTGTTTTGTATTGTTTTGTTTAAGATTTTATTTATTTATTTCATAGAGAGAGAGCAGGGGAGGAGCAGAGGGAGAGGGACAAGCAGTTTCCACGCTGAATGCAGAGTCTGAGGCGGGGTTTGATTTCACAACGCCGAAATCAAGAGTCAGACACTCAACAGACTGAGCCACCCAGATTCTGCACAGGTCCTTAAATTTTGCTCTTGCTAGTGGAGGTGTACCTTGTCATTCAAAAGTATTATTTCATCAAATATTGTGTGAACATGTGCCACTAGCATTATACTTGATGTCCAAAATAGATGGATACAAAGAATTATAAAGATAAAAAACATTATACAAATGTCATAGTGAGTGGTGTAGATAAATCTGAAAGTTTATATTAGAAGCTATATTTAATTTACAAGAGAATATAAAGGAAGTGGAGGAAAAAGTGTTCAGAATTTTAATCTGATAATTCTCAGGGGAGGAAGAAACATTTGGCCTGGTCTTTGAACAATAATTAGAAAGCATTTCAGTTGAAAATTAAGACAGGTTATGCAGATGCACTATATTCCAAAGAGGAACAGCTCATCATTCATTTACTTTCTCCTCTACTTCATGCATTCAAACATTTACTGGTCAGCTTCTGTATGCTAGTTGTTGCATTAGACATTGAAGATACAAAAGTCAATGATTCCATAGGAGTCTACAGCATAGTGAAAAAGATAGTAATGCAAACAGATGATAGTGCAATTGTGATATTGTTTATATATAAAAACCCAGTGCATCTTTGATGACCTTTAATAGTTGCTATTCAAGTACCAGACTCTGAACTGAAGATATTAAGTATTTGCTTTTAGGGTCTCCTGTATCTGTTGTCTTTCTTTCTTTCTTTCTTTCTTTCTTTCTTTCTTTCTTTTTCTTTCTTTCTTTCTTTCTTTTTATTCCTCTAGTAGTATGCTATATTGCAACCTTTTCAGCCATGCTCTGTTTTACTCTGAGGTAGAGCAGAGGTTTATGGATACAGAATTCCCTCACGCATTGGAGAATTTTGATTAGATCCCTCATGCCCAACTGAAAGTATCCAAACAGATGTAACTGGAGAACTTTGCAAAGATACCTAATTCTTCTGCAGGAGGTCGTCTGCTGGAATATAAAAGGGACGGCTGCACACATAGGACACGTGAGACCTGATACAAGAACAAAAGTCTGTGACTCTCAGTTATGTGATTCAGAGCAAGGTTCTGAAGCTTATTTAATAAAAAGATCTGGAGTCTGGAATAAAATACACCTGAGATAAAGATTCCCAATTATCCTTTACAATTCTGACTCTTTTAATTTTATTTTATTTTATTTATTTATTTAACAGAGATCAAGAGCGAAAGCAAGAGAGAGGGAACACAAGCAGTGGGGAGGGGATTAGGGAGAGGGAGAAGCAGACTCCTTGCTAAGAAAGGATCATGACCTGAGCTGAAGGCAGACACAACTGACTGAGCCACCCAGGTACCCCTAAAATTTAGACTCTTTGAGAAAAAGTTTTTTCCTCCTACAAAATTAGCTTATGATATTAATATAAAGGGCTTAAAGAATATATGAATGAATTTCTTAGGATAATCATTGTTCTTCAGTATCTACATTAACATTTGCTTGAAATTTATTTTGAAAGCATCTGAATATCCTAGGAAGACATAACTGTGATGAAAGCAGAAGGTATGAAATTACATGAATTTCAGTGATGTAATTTTCAGTACAAAAGACAGGTAAAATTATGTCACATATCATGTAAGTACGCTGGAGGAGGGGAATGGGGGCAAAAAAAAAAAAAAATCAAGGGCATTCCAAAAAAGGAAGAGTAAGATATTTTCCAAGAACACACAGTATAAAGCAGGGCGATGGAAGAGAGTACTTTCACAGTACAGGCAAACATAGCTAATAGTCTGGAAGGAAGGAAATGGCAGCAACACAGTCACCTCCATCCTGGGATACACATGATGAGGAAAACTGCAGAAGCTTTTACTTTCTGTCCTAAAATTGTTTAATTCCATGAAGAAATCACTAGCAAATAAGATATTGTAACTTGATTCTCTGATGGTGTGCACTCTCAGATACTAAATTCTGCCTTATGATGACAAAGGTTAATGGCATAGATACATTTATAAAGGCAACTATTAAAGAATTATGTGGTTGAAATATAAAAGCTTATTCTATCTGCAAGGTCATGATTAGTTTTTATACTCACAATGTAAGAATAATGGGCATAACTTCTAAAAACACAGTCCAAAGAAAAATGTATAAAGTTACCTAACCTAGATATGAACAGGTTGTATAAGTGCTTGAGTTTTCATAATTTAGATCCTGTTTTTTTTTTCTTTTTCACTAAAGGCCATCTATTAGTTTTAGTACATAATGAAGCCCTGAGAACAGAAATAGAAGAAAGTGTTGATCAAGTTGGTAAAGATTTCATGTCATCTTGTACAAAGGTGTAGAGGGAGGCATGGCTCATCAGGAAACTGAACCAGCCAACGTAACAGTGGGGTTGCTATGATCATCATGTTTTCTTTGGGTGGATGGTGGTGAGGATAGATGGGATTAGGTGTGACGTGTGTCTGCTGGAGAGCTCAGACTTAAATTTAATATTAGACTGCCATTATATGATCATAGGTTCCTAGATATTCAGCATTTTTATTATTCTCTACATCTGTAAGTTTTTGTTGTTGTTATTTGTTTGTCTTTATGTTAATAATTTTCATAGTGTGGCTTTGTAATAAGTTAACACTACTCCCCTTTAGAATTGTATCAGAGGGAATAAACGAGGTTAGGTATAGAAGATAGAGAAGAAAAAACTAAAGAAATATTATTAACTTTGAATCATTTCGGATGGGAAGAGAAACAGACAGATATTTTTCTTAAATATCTCTAACACACATGAACTTAAAATTTGCTAATATATATAGTCAATTATTTTTTCTATCATTCTTTTGTTAGAAGAAATAGACTGAAAATTAGAATAAAGCAAAATGAATTAACAGCTATAGGCAATAAGGAAAAAGATTATGGAGTGAATGAGTTAATAAAATTCCTTAGAATGCCTAATTTACTCCTGAAATTTACCTTAAGTAAACATTGGAAAGATTTAGTTCAGGGTAAAAAAACATATAGTAGCTTTATATCAAAACTCTTATTGGGATAACTAAAAAAGACTAAAATTAGATCCTCAGTCCCTTTCATATGGGAAAAAAATCTAACATATATAGAAACTTGCATGCCCTTATACTTGAATAACCTTCAGTTTGATTGACAATTTAACATTATAAATAAATGCTAAGTTTTAATTTACCAGGTCAGTATGCATTGTTGGAAAATTTAATCATTTTGGGAAGTACATATTTGCATAACAAAATTTATTAGCCATAACTAACTAACCTTTAGAAAATTATATATTTTTAAAATTTTCTCCTGTCAAGATATCTGGAAAATTCAAAGTTAATAAGCACTGCATATAAGCAACTCCATTCATATAGGAACTGGCAGGTACTAGTTGGATATAGCAGTCAAATTCTAAGTTAATTAAAAAGTTGTCAACCTATCACACTGTTCACTTGAAAACATATAGAGAAATATTTTATATCATTTCTAAATAACAAAAAATACATGTCGTTTGTAAAGTAGTTAGCTAAAGTAAGCTATTGATTAACAAAATCGGGTCAGCAATATTTTCCCCTAAATCTTTCTTATTTTGTGAACATCTGACTTTCATAACTTAACAAAGCCTAAATTAAAATCTAATTACTTTAATGTTGAGTTTTTGTGTATATATTCTGTTCTGTATATATATATATATATATATATATATATATATATATATATATCTTAATGACAGAATACACACATGCACACACACACAAATTAGGAATGCTCAAATGAATTTGCTTAGAAAACTGATTTATACCTTAGAGGTTAATAAAATGCTACACTTGGGGTCATATTTTATTTTATTTTTTTCAGGAACTTTTCTGAACTATTATAGCAATCGTGGTGGAAGTAGAAGGAAATAGAATAGCAATAATAAATAAAGAATAGTTGTTTAAGAATAAATTGAGCAGTACTAAACTTGAAGAAAACAGAAGAAAGTTGGTTGGCAGAGAGACTATGGCAGTTTTATCAACAAATGAACAAACTATTTTTAAGCATCTGTAGAAGCCAACTTGAAGTTTAGCCAGGCATTGGTATTGGAAAAGGTTGATAAGTGTCAGTCTCGTCAGAAGAGAAGCTACTGAGATGACTAAAGAGGCTGTATTTTCTATAGGATGAAACCAATTGACCTCTACTGCATAAAATTTATTTACAGTGTTATTGACAATGATAATCTGTATTACTATTGTATTATTGCATCTTAAATCTTAAATTGTATTATCTCATCTTAAATTAAACTCTTAATCTTCAGAGTTATAAAATATTCTAGGCAATTGAAAGCCAATCATAGTTGCAGAACCCTCTAGAATCAGTAATGTTGGAAGGTCTAGTGGACAGTGCCAGCACACCACCAAAAAGACACCCAGAAATTTCTTTTGTCTATTTCTAAGTCTAACAATGAAAAGAGTAAAAAGGAATTAAAGATTACATTCTCACAAAGTTGTTTTTCCCTCTCCATACATTCTTGGTTAATAGGAAATATTTATGCTTCTTGGGATTTGGTGGATATTTTTGTTTTGAATAAGAAAAAAATAGCAAAGCAGTTACAAAGAAAACATCCATTTTCCCCCAGTGTTATCAAGCACTGGGAAATGCTATCTCTAGTGATTACAGTGCATAGTAACAAAGGCAGTAGTAGCAGGTGGCAGCATGAATTTAAATTACATCCAATGTTCTGTGGGACTGCAGGAGGTCTTCTATATCAGTTTCTTGAGTATGCATACAAGACACCCACAAAATTAAGTGCTACAAACCACTCTAGCCATTAATGTCTTTCTATTTTACTAGAGTGCTCACTTTTTCTCAATATATGTGTCTTTTTTACTCATCAAAACATTTTATGATCAAACTAATAAAAGAAATCTAGGATATTCATTTTTAAAGATGGCGAATACAACAAAACAAAATGACTTGTCTGTTAAGCCAACTCTAGGAAGGTTGGTGATGACATGCACTTGTGTATTTACACAAAAAACCCAGACTCACTTATGATAATCTGACCTGACTTCACAGCCTGACCTTTGCAAAAAAAAAAAAAAAAAAGCAATCACATGATTTTTAAAAAATTGTATCAGATTTCTACTTGATATTACTTATAAGATTTTTGTTTATTTATTTTTTTTAAATTTTTTTTATTCATTTGACAGAGAGAGAAATCACAAGTAGGCAGAGCAGCAGGCAGGGGTGGGAGAAGCAGGCTCCTTGCTGAGCAGAGGCTCAATGCGGGGCTCAATTCCAGGACCCTGAGTCCATGACCTGAGCCAAAGGCAGAGGCTTAACCCACTGAACCACCCAGGTGCTCTACTTAAAAGATTTTTTAAATATCAGATTTTTTTTTCTTTATAACATGCTTCAGAAAATGTAGAGAGGTCAAGCCTTGTTAAAAGGTCAATTTCTCCACAAGCTTCATTTATTCTGCCACTGCCATCCATCTAGTTATTTGAGAAAGAAATAATCTATTCATAACTATATGCTATAGATTTTACCTCTTGAAAATGATTCAAGTTTTTCTATTTATCTTCACCTTCACCAAGCCCATCTTGATTGAAAACAATTTCATCTCTTGGGAGTATTCAATGATTTTTGTCATACAAAATTCATGAATGTAAAGTCATTAAGAGCCAAATTGCTTCTCATTCTTACAAAAATATCTTCAAAAATCCATTCTAATACTAATCTATAGATTATAAACAAATGACAGAAATAATTAAATCATATGTCATACACCTAAGAAGAGAATTGAATGCAATATTATGTAAAGTTAAGAAGAGACCTCTTTAAAAGCCAGAAGAAAATAGGATATTTTAGGTCAATCATACTTCAATAAAAAAATTTAAAATAAATATAGAAAAGAGGCTTCTTCTTAAGTCAATATCATAGACCACTATTTCTTTAAAAAAGGTTTTTAGAGAAAAGGAAAATAATTATTTTTTGATTTAACTAATATTATCTTAGTATGATCATTATATGTTCACATTTTTAGGTCAACAGCTATGGTAAAATTACAAAATTTGATAGATTATACTTTCTCTTATCAATAATGTTTTAACGGGGTGCCTGGGTGGTTCAGTTGTTAAGCGTATGCCTTCGGCTCAGGTCATGATCCCAGGGTGCTGGGATCAAGCCCCACGTTGGGCTCCCTTGGTGGGAAGCCTGCTTCTTCTTCTCTCACCCACCCTGCTTGTATTCCCTCTCATGCTGTGCCTTTGTCAAATAAATAAAATATTAAAAAAAAAGTTTTATTTCCACTTTACCTCCATTGATCTTTCTTTTTCCTCTAATAACTTTATTCACCTGAATGGGTCATAGTAAGACTAATACAAGGTTGTTATGGGTAACTCACTTTATTAAAGACCAATGAAATTATAACACAGAAAACAAAAACTTACCACTAGATATATCACTGAATTTCCAATCTGTTCACCTACAGGAAGACCTCTACTCAACCTTTTAATCCTTGGGGCTCATTTGTGGGAAGTCACTGTCTCTTTTCAAACCTGTTATATTCTCAAATTCTAGAGATTCCTGTAAGTCCTGTCTTGGCAGCCTTTAAAGATAAATTAAACATTCCTTCACATCATAAATGTGTCCATCCCCAGGGGACATGGTTGTGCTTGTTAAGTAGGGTAACTTACCACTTCCCTGCCTTCACCAGCCTGTTCCCTTTAAAACTAGGGACTAATTAGAGGAACCAAGTTAAATTAGTTTAATTTTAAATTAGACCTAAGTACTTTTACTACACAAAGTCAAAAGGTGTATTAACGATGCTCCTTCGCAAAATGTGCTCTGTCAGTGACCCCTTGTGAAGAGAACAATGGATGCTATAAGAACAATGAGGATGGAGTGATAGTTTCCTGTAGGTTTGCAGAAAATATTAACCTAGTAAGAATGTTTCATGCTAACATAAAATCTCCTCACTCCACCAATAGAACTTAATGCTGGCCCTCTGGGTTGGATCCCATGTATTTTCTTTCAGTTATGATCAATGGCCTATCACCTTCTCAGCTCTGCGTAGCTCAAAAACTGTGCCTCCAAATGTTGGCTGGATTGTCTATGTTTTGCTACTGGCTAACACAATCTTTCTAAATACATGCCTATCAACAGTGGATGCATTCTAGAATAAAAATAAAATGTTAAACTAAGAAAGGATGCAATAAGGTGTGACAAAAGAATTATTACTTTCCATTATTTGTAAGCTTTAAAACAATCAAAAGTGCTAAATTTACCATGGAAGTTGGAAAAGTACACAGGTGATTTACAGATGAAAAACAACTGTATAAACCAATAGGATTTCCATTGATAATTAATGAAATTCAAATTAAAAATCGTACATTTGGGGCTTCTGGGTGGCTCAGTGGATTAAAGCCTCTGCCTTCAGCTCAGGTCATGATCTCAGGGTCCTGGAATCGAGCCCCGCATCGGGTTCTCTCTGCTCAGCAGGGAGCCTGCTTCCCCCTCTCTCTCTGCCTGCTTCTCTACTTGTGATCTCTCTCTGTCAAATAAATAAATAAAATCTTTAAAAAAAAATAAAAAAAATAAAAATCGTACATTATAGTGATCAGATTATATACTTTTTCATCCTTCTAACTGGGAAAAAAATAATAGAAAATAAAACTCAGCTATTGTAAAGAGAGATAAGACTGATATTCTCAAAACTGCAAGTTGAAGAAAATACTGGTTAATCTTTGGAAAAGAAAAAAAAACCTTAGCAATATCTATCAAGAACCATGAATAATTTTTTACTTGATTAAGCTTTTTTTTAACTATTTGTTTATCCTGAGGAATAATCATATGAAAAGTATTATAATGTATATAAACTAATTAATTATTTAGCCAAATTTTGATAAATATTTTTTATAAAATAATCATAGCTTGGAATATTTTACAGCTTTAAAAATAATTTCTTTGTGATGGGGCCCCTGGGTGGTTTAATCAGTTAAGCACCTGACTTTGGTTTTCAGCTCAGATCATGATCTTAGACCTGTGGAGTCAAACCCTATGTCAGCTCTGCACTCAGTGTGGAATATGCTTTAGAGTCTCTCTTTCCCATCTCCTACTCATGCATGTGTGTGCACTCTCTCTCTCTTTCTCAAAATAAATAAATTAAAAATTTAAAAAAGCCTTTCTTTGAGAGAAATTTAATAAGATATAATATTGATAATCATACTATAATTTTAAGTTTAAAATTTTGAAAACTATATCATCAGTCCTAATCACATTTCCTCCTTTCCTATAAGAGGACTTAAACATTACTGTCTTTTGCTATGTGACTTGAAAGACCACACTAGAGAGAAAATAATATTCTCTACCTCATTGCTAGGTTGACAACATGATTTGCTTTGCCAGTGTTATGTGAGAAACCATGCACATTAGTGACCAGCAAAAGTTTAAGAGTCATTAGATGTTTCTGTCCCTCTCTTATAATCTGACTGTGTGTGTGTGTGTGTGTGTGTGCATGCATGTGCGAGATATACATACATATATGTATGTATAACTGATGAACAGATAAAAGAAGTAATAGATGATAGATAGATGATAGCTGTATAGATGATAGCTGTATAAATATAGATAGATGATAGATGGATAGATATGTTTTGTATAATGTGTTGTTTCCCTTGCCTCAAGAGGCATGTCTAGTAAGAAGTTGCTATGGCCAATATCAAAGAGGTTGTTACCTGTGTTCTCTTTTAGGATTTTGATGGTTTTCTGTCTCACATTTAGGTCTTTAATCCAATTCAAATTTATTTTTATGTATGGTGTAAGAAATGGTCCTGTTTCATTTGTTTGCATCTTGCTGTCCAGTTTTCCATATAAATTTTAGGGTTGTTTGTTCTAGCATTGTGGAAAATGCTGATGATATTTTTATAGAGATTCTATTAAATGAGTGGAAATCTGGCTTTTTTTTTTTTTGATGCCCTTTACATGATAAATATTTCTCCTCACTTTCAAACTGCATGTGTCTTTAAGTCTAAAAGTCTCGTAGGCAATATATAGATAGATCTTTTTTATCCTTTCTGACACCTATGTCTTTTGATTGAAGTGTTTAGTCCATTTATATTCAGGGTAATTACTAATAGTTATGTATTTAGTGCCATCTTATTATGTGTTCTGTCATTGTTTCTGGAGATTCACTCTGTTCTTTTTTTGTCTTTGTCACTTTCAGTCTTTCCACTCAAAGAATGGAAAGATCAAAATCCCCTTTAATATTTCTTGCAGGGCTGGTTTAGTGGTCACACTCCTTTACTTTTTGTTTGGGAAACTCTTTATCTCTCCTTCCGTTCTTAATGATAGATAGCCTTTCTGGACAGAATATTCTTGGCTGTGAATTTTTCCCATTCAGCAGGTTAAATATATCATGTCACTGCCTTCTGGCTTGCCAAGCATCTTTTGAGAGATCTGCAGGTAGTCTAATGGGTCTTTCCTTATAAGTTGTGGACTCCTATCTTGCTGCTTTTATGAATTTTTTTCTTTATCACTATATTTTGCAAATTTAATTATAGTGTGTCTGGTGTTGGCCTACTTTTGTTGATTTTGATGAAAGTTCTCTGAGGCTCCTGGATCTGGATAACATTTTCCTTTCCCAGATTAAGGAAGTTATCAGCATTATTTCCTCTAATAAATTTTCTGTCCCCTTTTCTCGCTCATCTTCTTCAAAGATCCTATAATACAAGTGTCATTATATTTGATTGAGTCACTAAGTTTACCAAGTCTATTCTCATGTTCCATAATTCTTTCTCTCTTTTATTCAGCTTCATTATTTTCCATTATTTTGTCCTCTATATCACTTATTTCTTCCTCTGCTGCTTCTAGTCTCATGTTCACTGCATCATGTCTGATTCCAATTTGTTACTGCATTTTTCTGACTATAACTTAATAACTTTTAACTTGGAAGGTAAGTGTAAGGAAGTCAAGAAAATATATAAAATAATGAATAGATTATTCATAAAATTTATAAAATGTAAAATATAAGCTAATTTATAGACTGTATATTTCTATATAAGCTAATATTTATATGATAATTAGCATAATATAAAATATTTTATGAAGTTATATTTATAAATTATTTATTAGTATGGGTGAATATACATGATTATATTTTTCTTGTTTTTTTTTTAAAAGATTTTATTCATTTACTTGACAGAGAGACACAGCAAAAGAAGGAAGACAAGCAGAAGGAGTGGGAGAGGAAGAAGAAGGATTCTTGCTGAGCAAGGAGCCGGATGCAGGGCTCAATCTCAGGACCCTAGAATCATGATCTGAGCTGAAGGCAGACTCTAAATGACTGAGCCAATCAGGCACCCCATATATTTTTCTTGTATTAATAAAAAATTGATTTGTATATATTTGCTTTCAGTCATTAGTTTCATATTCTTAAATATAACTTGAATATTCCAATATCAAGATGCATATCTTAAGTCTTAAAAACTGTATGCATGGTTAAAACAATTATTTTATTCCATAAGATAAAGCATGTAAGTTTTTATTTCAAAATTTTTCATAAATCTGGTATTTTTTTATATTATGTACTTTCTTAAAGGCATTCACAATTTTACAATTGTTTTACACTTTTAATTATGTATTTTTAAGGGAGCCTAAGGATGTACTAGATGGTATTTGACGTATGCAAGGCTGATGAGTGTGACACAAGCATAGTCTGTATTCCTATTTTATGGACACTTTTATGGTAATCATGTTATGTTACATTTTTAGAAATTTACAGTCTTTTTAAAGACTAAGAGTAGTTCTTTCCTGATACAGTATTTGCAGAATAACTGGCAAATTGAAACAGGTATTTCTCGTATTGTAGTTTTATGTATTTGTTGTTGACTCATCTTTATATGCAATCTATCCAGAAATCTGTAGCCAAGAAAAACTTGGATCAAAGACTTGAAATAATTTCCTTCCAGATAAATTTAGCTATTTAGTTTGTTTTCTATTTACTTCACACTATGTTGAGACATCTTTACAAATACTGACTTGATATTGTATCTGTTTTTGTCCTCTTAATGCCACTTCATCTCATTGCTTTTGCCATTCAAGGTAGTTGAGAAAATATGAAACTGACTGTACTCTGTATAGCTATTAAATAATATTTTTCACTTCACTATAATTGTGTTTAAGATGTTATAACCACAAAACATGAAAAATAGAAAAAATAGAAAAAAAAACAGCAGATGAAAAGGAAATGCAATAGTGAAATAGCATTGATGAAATGAATTGCTTAGTTAAAATATATTTCTAAGACAGAAATGCAATAGTGAAATAGCATTGATGAAATGAATTGCTTAGTTAAAATATACTTATATTTCTAAGACAGAAATGCAATAGTGAAATAGCATTGATGAAATGAATTGCTTAGTTAAAATATACTTATATTTCTAAGACA